>NC_136433.1:25650000-26090000 GCF_052849685.1 Lactuca virosa
TTATAATATTTTATAATTTATAATATTTTCTAATGGCCCTAAAATCAATAATATTTAGCGGGGTGTTGGTCTCGGGGAGCCAAATAATATAAGTTGGACTTTCGAGGGCTAAAGTGTACTCCTGGGATTTATTTTGTAAAGAATTTCAGGAGTCAGGGGCTGTTTGGTAAGATTGGGATTTAAATTGAAAGGATATTGAAATGTTGAGGGCTGAATGGTAATATTTGGATTTAATTTGAAAAGATTATATAAGGGAGGGACTAGTTGAGTCAATTTTGATAGAAAGCTGGGAGCATGGAGACGGGACCTTAAACCCGATAACTCCCTACCCGTTGGATGGATGCGCCTTCAGAAACTCGTCACTATGCTAAAACCCTAAACCTAAGAGATCATTTCAGCCGCCACCATTGATGAACACAAGCTCGGCCACCGCCTGCCCTGTTAAGTTCGACCACCGCCCCACTACACTACTACTTTTCCGTCGATCACCACCACCACAGCCCTGCTGCCTGTGACACCGTGAGCGGCCAAGGGGACTACCGGGATCTAAGTTGAGCTGCGAACGACTAGAAGGCTCTCGGTAAGATTACTCGCCATCCACTCTCCTTTTTCTTCGTTCATTTTGTGGGTTAAACGTGGTGTACGTCCCCATTGCCGCTGCCGGTCTTGACCACCGATCCTTTTAGCTCCGGCGGCGTTTCTGCCGCCTTGTAGGTGGTTGAGCGAGTACATGTTCGCATGTGGGGGCTGCTTTCGGAATTTATGGTGTAATATGTACATTATTATGGCAGAGAATCAAAAAGACCAAGAGGACCCGACACCACCACCACCGTAATGGTGGCTGTCATCTCCAACCATCGGTTGCTGCCATGAGGTTCCTGATTGAGTGCGTATTCAAGTGTTGTTGCGTTTCAGGCGTGTGCGTGTGTGTCGTTGCTGGCCGGAAAACCGAGAAAAAACCCATCACCACCGTGAGGTGGTGGCTACCACCAGGTGCCACTGCCGGCCACCACAAGGGTGGTTGTGTGTGTGTGTGTTTAGCATTTTGTGTGTGTTATTTTGGAGATTAGCATTGTAAAATGTAATTAGAAATGTGAATAATGAAAAGAAACTCTAACCACCACCGTGAGTTGTGTGTGTGTGTGTTTAGCATTTTGTATGTGTTATTTTGGAGATTAGCATTGTAAAATGTAATTAGAAATGTGAATAATGAAAAGAAACTCTAACCACCACCGTGAGGTGGTGGTTGCCGCCACCAGCCGCCGTGTTGGGTGGCTGTGTGCTAGTTGTGTTTGATTCGTTGGGATGTTTGGACAAAGGGACTAAAACCCTAATGGGCCTAATGAAACCCTAGTGGGCCCAATGAGACCCTAATGGACCCAATGAAGGCCTAATTGACATAAAAGCCCAAACATGTGGCTAAGGGGCTAGTATTGGGTTGGAAACCTTAATTAGGGTTTGGAAAACCCTAATGCCGTGAAACCCTAATTTTGGGGTTGATCGGGACACGCACGGGAATTATTTAATAAACCTAAAATATTAATTAATAATCATCTGCAATTAACCTAAGGCAATATTGGACTTAATGGATTAAGTCCTTAATGGGTTAAGTAAGAAACACTTAACCACTAATCGTCATTTCATGTGAAAACCCTAATTTCACTTGGGCCTTAAATTGGGCCTTTCTATTGGCCTTTGGTGATTGGGCCAATAATGGGCCATTCAAGAACAATCATATGGACTAGAATAATTGGATGGGCTTTAGGGTAAGGCCCATATGAGGGGTTGGGACCAATTTGGAAAATTAGGCCATAGTTTGGGCCTTGATGATTATGATATTGGGCTACTAGAAATGCCAAATGTTTGGACTGGACTAAATAGTTGGGCCTTTGAATAAGACCATGTAAAGGTTTGGGCCCAATTTGGAAAATTGGGCCATATGTTGGGCTTTGATTCCTAGTTTGACTTTTGGGCCTTGGATTGGGCCTTGGGCTTGGATCAAGCCAAGATGGGGTAATGTAGCCTGTTACTCCAAGAACTTTTAGTTATGTGTTGGGACCCAAATATTAATTGGGTATTGTTTGATGTTGACAGTTCGGGAATCTGTCAACCAGCAGCTGGAGTTGCATCCGTGGGACTTCAGCAGTGCCAGGTGAGTCTCCTCACCATGCCAATGGGTCTAAGGCACCAAGGTCGGCCCATTTCATGATGTGCTAGCTTAGATTGCATTATGTGACATGTTAGTTGGTATGAGCTAGGAAGTATGTTATTAGTATATGTGGTATGCTCTGGGGAACTCACTAAGCTTCGTGCTTACAATTTTGTGTATTGTTTCATGTATCATCGGTTTGGAAAGGAAGGGCTCGGATTGATCGCAGTGCACACACCCATGATTCCGCATTGAATGATTTTGGGATGAACTCTGATAAATGTTTTTTTAATTAACGATGTTTTGGATGTTTGGAATAAATGATATATATGTTTTGACTATATTAAAAATGAAATTTTTACCCTTGATTTTTGGGTCGTTACAGTTTAACTGAGTACAATCTATTTTGTTGATTAGCTTTAGTCCTACTAAGTACTTGCATGACTAGCGTTTGGGTGTTTATGATGGTATTAGTTGTTTAGTTCTTAATCAGAATTTTAATAACATAAATATTAGAACAATTTGAAATGTGAATAATCATGTTTCATGATATTGGTAGAACCAATATTGCAAAATTTGTAAAATTATAAGGAGTTATCTCCTATTTTTACCTTTTTCAGAATTTCGTATATACCCTTATTAAACATCTAAATATCGTATTTACCCGACTTAAACTCTAAATATCATATTTGCCACTCCTAATGTTTTAAAATATCGGATTTGCCTAAATCAATTTTTTAAACTGTTTTTATTATTTAATAACTCTTTTTTGTATTAAAATCATTAAAAATAAAAAAAAATAACCAAATAGATGTCACACCCCCAAACCAGACGGCGAAAACGTCCGGGGGTGGACGACTTCATTTGTAGTATCACAATACATGCATTATAGTAATCAGAGTACAAACAACCACTGTATTTAAAAAGTATAAGTATTTACATGTGTTTCAACATTGTATACTGAAATTAAATAGTTGTACAAAAGAAGAAGACAAGACATAAATAGCTCCATCTTCTCAAAAGCTCGGGGTGTACCTGTCTACTGGTTCCCTGAGAATACAAGTAATTTGAAAAGAGATTATCAACATATAGTTGAGTGAGTGCATAAGTATATATGTTTTGAAAGAATGTTATCTATTTCTTGAATATGTAAAATGTTCAAGAAAATCCTATATTTTTTGTTGTATATGAAAAGTAGTTTTTGTTACATAAAACTGTTCTATTTGTAAACCAATGTTCTGTATTTGTAATCCTTTTGTAAATTTGTATCTGAGAGTATGTCTGGTTTCATCAACTGTTATTGTAAACTGTAAGGTAATACTGTAAACTGTATCTTGTAAACTAGTACTTTGAAAATGTACATAAGTTTAGTTAATTATACACTAACGTATTTTTAATATCTTTATATCAGTTATTATAACCATAATGACTAGATGGCCTGATCCAACGCCATGAATGCGCTGAAAGCTGTTGATAACAATTTGTCACTCACAGGCGTGTATGCCTAACTGTAGCTAGCAGTCCAAGTGCGGGGTTGTCAATCCCAATATAGATCTATACACATATTGTTTCGATCCCCCGCTGTAGATTCTGGTTATAATGTCAGGACTTTAAATATGTTGTTTAAAATGAATTAAACAACCTGAACTACTTGTCTCATAAAAGAATATAAACGTTACATGTATAATAGTTATGAAAACCCAATCATTCTGAAATAAATGATTGATACTATGTTCTTGAATTAGTATTCTTAACATGTATTTGAAAGAATGTATACCTGTGAATAGTTTTGAATCAAACCTTTGTTCTTGTAAAACAATGTACCCTAGTATACTTGAGTCGTGAATTAATGTTCTGTAAATCATAAATTATACCTATTATAATTTATATGTACTTTCAGAATTTATACCGAGTATTCATGAATGCAACCCCTTGCTCAACATGTTACAAAGGGTAATTGTACTTAATGAACTAACTTTTATACTTGTATACATATACAAATATATATAAGTAATATTTAAATGACACTCGGACAAATAACTGATACTTGTAATCCCACATCCAAACAAGGAAAAGGAACCAAAGTGGGTTATCAGTCCTAAGCCTTTTAAATCTTATTTATATAAATATATGTATACTAGTATGATTTTTGGGAGAAATATAAGTTTATAAAATATTTAAAAGAAGTTTGATATTTTGAAATTCATTTTTGGTGACTTGATGTCATTTTGAAACAAACATTGAAAACCATTTGATTTGATGATAACTGAAATCCATTTTAATAATATATTTGAAATCACTTGTTTATAACACAAAAACTTTGTGTTAGACTTGTATTCCCCCCCCCCCCCTTAAAACAGTAAAACCTATGAAAATACGGGGGGTATGAACTCACCTGTTGTAAGTTATTCAAATGTAAGATCGGTGTAGGATGCTAAGTGTCAAGTGAAGTCTTGAACACAACGGATCCTATTAAGCATATAATGATACATATATGGATATAGTTAGTGTATATAACAACTAATTATGATAGGAAACCACTTTAGGGACTAGGAAACACTTGAATTTAAGTGTTACAATCACATGTGATTGCTCTAAAGGGGTTTACGACCACACAAAGGTGTTTACGACCAATGGTGTTCTTCATAGGAGTTTACGGCCAAGGGAGATGCTCATGGCCGTAAACTCTTATGTTCTTGGGAAATGGTTGTTTTCAAGGGTGTATGTTATGAGCTTCTATAGAATAACTAGTATACGGAAGGATACTTACGTTTTGAAGCTTGAATGGGGTGTTCACGGTCTAAAGAACTAGTATGTGTTCTTGGTGTTCTTTGTGTTCTTGAAGATCTAACCAAAAGAGATGATTTCATGGATGAAATCATATGGTTTCACTAGACTAAGCAAGGTATCAACTAATAAATGGAAGAAACACTTACTTATTTGAAGATCAAGGTGTAAATCTTGATGATAGTTGAGAGAAAATCGAGTTTCTTGGGTTGAAAGTGTGAGAAATGGTGAAAAATGAAGGAAATCTATATATATGTGCGAGGGTTTACGGCCGAGGAGTTTACGGTCCGAAGTCGGCAAGTCGTTTATGGCCGAAGCCTCGTTTACGGCTGTGAGGAGTTTACGGTCCGAGGAGTGTACGACCGTAAACTCTTTACGGCGCGAAGTGTTTGCGGTCCGAAGCAATTGAATAAGATGCGAAGTTTCTCGGTTTTTAAGCTTTTTCCTTCCAAATTCAATTGTAGATATTTTAAGGATTTTAGCAAATAAAGGTTATTTTCATAACCTAAATCAAAACTCAAACAATAAAAAGGACTTTAGTTGACCTTTGTTTGACTTTGGTTGACTATAGTTGACTTTACATATAGAAAATAACGGGATGTTACAATAGACCATAATACCTTGCCTTCTAAATCATAGGTATAACTTATGCGACTTCTACTTGATGATCAACATATAAACTGTGTTTTTTTTGCCTTTCTTCTCGCCAAATCGGTTGCAATCAACTACATCATCATGTAAATTTAAGTTTTTATTAGCTAATGGAATCTTCAATTCGTGATTAGAAGTATTGAACACTGGCGTACCTTTGATCCGTTGAGCGAGAGCCTTTTTTTTAGAAAGGGTGATCAGAATGAAATTGGAATAGGCTACAATCAACAAGTAATTTGTTGGCTTTCTTTGGATGAATGGAGTCATAAGAAAGCTAACCTTTAATCTAAGAAGTTTAAATGGACATAATCTGTCCAGGAACAATGAATGCATTATGGCCCTGTTGTTGACACTATCACTTTTGTTCCTAACCCATATATAGTTGGATCCATGTGCTGTAGAATTTTGATAGAGGAACACCCCTGTTCGATGAAAATATATGGAACTCACACACTCATAATTAACTAAATTTAAGGATACAGTGGCACAAAATTCAAACACACCTTCTTGATGGAGACGGAGTAGTCGGTGCAGGGGTTTTGAGAGAGACAAATAACATGGGAATGGTGGATTTGGGGGAGGGTTTTGACGGCTGTAGGGGGTGCCCTCCATGGTGCATCCTTTCTTTGATATTAATTGGTTATTTGTTGTTGTTGAAGAGTGAGAGAGGACTAGGAAGGAAGAAGGAATGAATGGTAAATTTATCGATTTGATCCAATGTATGGTTCTAATATTGAATGGTAATTTAGTCGATTAGAACTTTTTTTGATAAATTAATATGATTATAAAATATGAAAACTAATTAAAAATGTTTAAAAAATTGATTTGGACAAATATGATATTTTACAAGATTACGAAGGGTAAATATGATATTTGGATTTTAGACATGATAAATATGATATTTTGAAGCTTAATAATGGTATATATGAAATCCTCATATATAAATAAGGAGTTATCTACGGTTACCAAGACTTTACTTTTGCCCAAAATGAAAAAAGTAATTTTCATAATATATTTTTAAGATTATTCCGCGTTTATCTTATGAAATTTCGTTCAAACAAAGCATAATACATAAACTTTTGAGAGTCATATCGGTAATGGCCTATCAGTTATAGGCTTTAGAATATTTTGCAAAATGAAGCCAGTAAAGAATTATTTTTTTTGACGGATACAAGGCTAGATGAATTTAAAAATCTAAATACTTTGGTTTGATGTAAATAAAAGGAATCACTCATCTCAATTTTAGCATTGATGGATCATGATTTACTTACGTCGAGACTATACAGTAGACAGTAGGTCAAGAATTTGTTTTTTTTTAGTGACAATATATTATCGCCCCATTTAGCGCACAAGATGAAGTCGATGATATTTTTCTCATTTGTATTTTATGTCCTTATTTTATAAAACAAGTATATATTTCGTTGGATTAAATAACATTGCAACTTTATTAAAATTTCTTTTGTAAAAGAACAAGTTAGTTTAGCCTAACTGGTTTTTCAAACCAGGTTTGCAAAAAAAAGTAGTTCTAGTCAGATTACAAACCTGTTAAGTGTTAAATAAGCACTGCTTTTTGACCAAAACCTGTTTTCAAGTCGGACTTGTTCAAAACCGGTTTGCCTTCATTCAAAAAAAAAAAACAAAAAAAAAAAAGAAAAAAACGAATAAGAAATGGAGCTTTGGGTCGACATTTGGACCACATGTTACGATGGTCGTTAACGTCAAATCATGAGCCAGCAACAAAATTTCGTGGTACTAGTTTTCATGTTTTCTTATCCGAAATAGTGCATATCGCCCCCAACTTCACACGTGGCCACACCAAATAATGGAATATGCGTGCCTCTATGCTTTCTTTGTTATTTAAATTTCAAAGGGAGAAATATGTAATACTATATAAATTGGCTCAATCAATTGTCAGCTAGAGTGTTCGATTAATGCCCATTGACTCGACTTTATTGCTATACATATCTAAAAAGATAAAATATTAAATACCAAGATGACCCACAACTATAAAAATAAGAACATAAGAAATTCGAGTGCTATAATAACATAAGACTAGTTAAAAGAATAAAATAGAAAATAAGATTTAAAAGATTACGTGTGGTTAAAACAATAAAACTTTACCATACAGATTACTCATTATTTATATATTTATAAAAGAATATGAAATAGAATGTGAAATATGAATTATGTTATGAATGCATAAGAAATGTGAATTATGTTATGAAATGTGAATTACCACAACTATAAAAATAAGAACATAAGAAATTCGAGTGCTATAATAACATACAACTAAGTTAAAAGAATAAAATAGAAAATAAGATTTAAAAGATTTTATTTTATTATGTGTGGTAAAAACAATAAAATTTTACCATATAGATTACTTATTATTTATACTTACAAAAGAATATGAAACGTGAATTATGTTATTAATGCACTTTATAGTGGTACATAACTACATTCATAAAATTCATAATAATATTTGCCGTAATGTTCACTAATGGTGGAGAAATATGAGAGAATATTGGAAATCCAATGGTGATTCACTAAATAATATTTCATAAACTCCTTACTAAATGACAATTATATCAATGCATTGTTAAAATCTTAATATGTAAAACCTTATGGGAAAAAACTCTTATTAAGGAAAAAAAAGTACATGATTAATAACATACATTAAAAATAAGTGTCGCGGTAAAAACCTTACTAAGAAAACTCAGCGGGGAAAAACTTAGCTAAGGAAAATAGTATAATATGTTTCCAACCCCCGAGATTGATATATCATTTGATTTCCTTGAAGTGCCACATACCAATATTTCGTACCATCTTTTCAAATTTGAATGTAGAAAGTGCTTTAGTGAATAAATCGGTCAAGTTGTTACTTGATTGAATTTTCTGGATGCTGATGTCCCACTCCTTTTGAAGACCATGAGTGAAAAAGAACTTGAGTGATATATGCTTGGTTCCGTCTCCTTTATAAACACATTTTATTTTTTGTGTGCTTAATTTGTAGACCCAAGATGTTTCATTTCGAATTTCGTTTTACCAAGGAAATTAATATTATTTAATTATAAGATAATTAAGATAATTGATTAATCTTTTAAAAGATCAAATACAATTAATTAAATGTTTAATTAAAAGATAAATATCAAATCTAAATTGCTTTAAAAGTTAATTAAATTTAAACCTTGTATTATTAAAAGGTTTTAAAATACACCATTATATATATATATATATATATATATATATATATATATATATATATATATAAGAGTTATAATACTATATGTAAAATATTAAGTCAGCCAAACAAAGACTATGTCTTATTCACGAATACGCGCTATAAGAGATGTATAAGGAAACAACCTATAAAATGACCGTTAAATAGATGTCATTTTCACCCACCACTTCTTTGTGTGGTGGATTGTTGTTAGCCGAAAGGGTTTGATAGGACACTAATCACATTAAAAGTATAATGTAAAAGTACTAGAACATTCTATAAAATCTTACTCTAGTTACTTTAGGAAAAATATGAAATTGTATGGTAATCCATGAAAACGCACATTGTTTCTTTGTGAGTTGTTAGTGGAATGTGTGTGGTTAACCGGCACACTAATTTGGGATACAAAGATGAAATGACGGTACAACTCGAAATTTATGATTGTTAATGGAGCGTGTATGGTTAACCGACACATCAATGTGAGATCATAAACGACATCGAGGGTGTTGCCCATGTTTGTATGGTTATTCACATCTTTTTTTGTGATTCTTGGTATCCTAGTCACAAATCTAAGAGTATAATCAAAGATTAAACATGTTATAGAATAGTTTAACGAATATCAAAAGATCTAGGAGTTTCATAGGGCTTGAAATTGGTAAAATGCAATACCCACCTAAAATAAATTCACAATTCAGTTACGACATCCCTCTTCTTGTTATGAGTTGTATATGTGGATCCTAGCCTTAGATATTAATTTGGGTTAAAATATTAAGGATTTATTCAACTAACTAAACCCTTTGTGTCTTAGTATAGATGTATGGAAATGGTGATCTTCCTCCACCCACTCAAAACTCAAACTTCACTCTTCTATCAATTCTGTCAAAAGACAAGCTTACTGGTCCAAACTATATGGAGTGGATGTGAAATGTATAGATGACACTTCGCTATGAGAACAAAGAGAATGTTCTTGATATCCCAGTTCCCAAAATTGACGAGGCAACTACTACTCCTGAGGAAATTGTTGAACGTAAACAACATGTTGACAACGCCACCAAGGTCGCTTGCATTATGATTGTAACCATGGAACATGATCTATAAAAGTCATATGAGGACTATTGGTCCTTTGAAATAAACATGGCCCTTGCTCAAATGTTCCACAAGAAAGCGAGACAAGAGCGTGCAAACTGAAAGAAGGGGAAGTTATGTGTGCTCATGTGCAAAAGATGCAGAGACACGTGGAAAGACTAGAAAAGCTCAATGTGAATTTCGACAAGGAGCTTGCTGTAACAACCCGTTGTTTTGAATTAATAAAAGTCCATACTACAACTATGTACAAGTAAATTCACAACCTAATTTGTTATTATAGGGACTTTAAATGCCAATAGTACATGCTTATTTAAAGTTTAGGCTAAATTAGAGTGTTATAAATAAACATAAGTTGAAAGTCTAAGGGTTTAAAACATAAATAAACCTCATAAATGTGTTTTCATCCAAAGTAATTAAATGAATATAGAGTTTACGTATTGGAAGTGATCCCATATAGTGTTTTCGTTGACCATGATCCGAAAACACCCCATCATTTAATGCTAAATCCAAAAACGCCCCCTCTTCTAGAAGCCTTGGGCGTAAACCCTTTTCACCCTAGCATTAAAATCCGAAAACACCATTTCCCTTTGACTTTAGGAACGAAAACTCTTTTTCCTTAGGCCCATTTGGGGCGAAAACTCATTTCTAAGAGATATTAGATCCGAAAACCCCCCTGTAATATATATTGTTCATCCGAAAACCCTCAAAAATATCTTATTATCTTATCCTAATTTCACTTCCCTATGTGATAATTCCATTTACCAAAGCAAACGTCAACTCAACCTCTTCATTAAGTTTCCTTCATATATATACGGTGAGTATTTGATCATTCATTCATTTACACTTCCAGCATACGAAAACACTTCCTCATTTCCTTTCAAATTATCAAAGTCATTCAAACAACTCCAGTAGACTTTGCTTCAAGTGATAATAATCTTTGGTAAGTTCATACAAAATCCTAGTGTTTTCAAAATCATTTTATGATTTTAACATCTTAATCACACATTAATATGTGTTTAAACATTAGGATACGACTATCGTTACGTGTTCTATATCAAAGTTCACCATTTCTATCCCGTTATCACACTCGAGGTGAGTTCATACCCCCTACATTTTCATCACTTTTTCTATGTTTTAAGGAGAAGAATACAAGTAAAGCACAAGAAACTTGTGTTAATATACAAATTAATGTTTTATATTTTATTACGTTAAAGTATCTTTACGTAGAAATATCAAACATACAGAACCACGTTATTAACAAATTTACAAATGGTTACATGCAAAATACGTTAAAACGAAACGATTATCATTTTAAATGAAACAATACTTTTAAACTATAATAGGTATAGTTTGGGTTACATTTACATTATTTTACCCCTTTCAGGGCAAAGAAACAGTTATATAAAAATACGATTATTTTTATATATTATAAACATAACGAAAGGAGTAACAATTTCGTGTATGAATACTTTCATTAACAAAACACGTGTCTCGTTGGATATTTGTGAGTCATTCGTCTTCATTGTACCTACCAAAGGTATCCATGGAAGTCCTGTTTTATAACCAGAGTCTCCTCCCGGAGAGCGTGATACTTGTGTTTAGATCTATACGGGACTGATGATCCCGCACCCTGGTTGTTAGCTACATCACGACCGGCAGGTTATGGGTGACAAACGTCATATCATTTCGACGCCTGAAAAACGTCGAGACAGACAATTCATTATTAGTACGGTTATAAAAACTCACATGATAAACGACAATACATTATTTTTACGTGGAATCGATAGTACGCTTATTTTACGTAAATACCCAGCTCTTCAAACGGTTTTATTCACAAATAAAACTACATGTATTTAATTAAGTATGGAATTTATACTTGTACTTTCGGTCTTGGAACAATATAAGACTACAAATCAGCTTCGGAAAATATAGGATTTTTCGAAATAAATACGATTACTTTACAAACAAATAGTTTACAAATCAGCTTTATGGAAAATATATGATTTTCCGGGATAACAATCTCATTTTACAAACAAACGAATTACAACTCATTTTATAGAAAATATCGGATTTTTTAGAAACAAACGTGATTTCATTTCATTGAATGGCATACATTTATTCATACAAATGCTTATGAACTCATCAACTTAAATGTTGACATTTTTTCTCAAATAACTTGTATTCTCAGGAAATCAGTAAAAACATAAAAACTTTTGAAGATTTGACGCTAAGACGTTAAACATAACTTTTGAACATCATATTGTTATAGACTTTTGGAAACATGTAACGCTTACATTGATGTAACTTTTCTATTATATATATGATGGTTGTGTTTACTTTCTTTACTATTCAATTGTTATGATACCGCACATGACGTCCTCCGCCCCCGAACGTTTCCGCCGTTCAGGTTTGGGGGTGTGACAGATTGGTATCAGAGCATTGTTTATAGTGAACTAAGTATATCAAACCATATGATATACAACTATAAATACAATGGGACTGAAACACTCTGACCAAGAGTTATACTTTTTAAAATATAATAATATTTTTATAAAAAGTATACATGCATACATACGTATTAGTACCGTGTCGTAATAAAAACAAAAAAAAGTATTAAAGATGCGTTGATCACTACGAGCATGTCTGGGAATATGTAATCAGGCCTGGAATGAATATAGCCTGATCAACAATATTTATTCGAGAAGTGACTAACATACGCTTGGTAATAATTGTAGTGGGCAACAAATCTAAAAACTTACCAACCCCATAAACCTGAGAACCAAACGTAAAATTTAAAATACTATAGGAGTATGTGACTACTATATTTAAGCTTCGATATATATTTTCATACACTTAAGTTTTTCATATAATCTCATACCCCATTCTCGCACAGACACAATGGCCGCATTTCACCTACCGGGAGACCCCTATTTCCCAAATCAAGGAAACGAAGGTTGGATCGTAGAAGATCCAGAGGAGGATTCTGAAGAAGATCCAATGGAAGATGAAGAAGAAGAGGATTCAGATGGTACCGACTCATACCCAGAAGTATATAGCCCACCACAGAATGTACAGCACCCCGCAGTCGGACAGGACTTTCAAGGACCGACGCCAAGATGGGCCATGCACCTGCAAAGGTGGAGTCAGGAACAAGGCCAACGCCATCCTTTTGGTATGAACAAAGACTTCTATAACCTCTCTCAAGGAGGATCAGCGGATAGGGCCCTCCCTGTCATAATACACCGCATCTCTCGTCAGACTGATCAAGCACGAATATCGATTAACCGAATCCTAGAGGTTAATGCTACTCTGTTAACCTTCACCGTCTGGAAGAAGACCATGATCAAACCAGGAACCACACAGAAGCTCTTCAAGATGAAATGATTGCTGCCCGAGCGGAAATTAGAGCACTTCGGGAGCATCAGGATACGTTGGAGCGATGTTTGAGGGGAGCAGAACATGATGTGGCAGAGTCCAGTACTCAGAGTAACACTCGCAACGAGTAGTGTTTACACTACTCACATTTTTGATATAAATTAGGACTGCGGATATGTGTTAAATATTACTCCTATCTACATATAAAATCAACCCTCTGTCTAGGTATTTACACTATTCAGGGAATCGTAATGCTGTCAAGATTTTCCTTTAAACTTTTATGTATTATAGACCGGTGTCAAGGTCAAAATTTCCAAACATTATGTATCAATATATCAAAGGAATTGACAAGCATATTACTTTATTAAAGAGTATTACTATTGAAATTCATAAATTTATTCTTACATAAATTTATATTATGAATTGAATACAAAACATATTATGTGTCGGAACATAATACATGTAGAAACTAATTCATTAACACCTGACTTACAATTATTATTGAAGACTTACCGTCTTTTCACTTTTAACTCTATGGCAGAAAGATTCCACCAAGAAGGAACCCCATACGTTTCAACAATACTCCACCACCGCCACCACCTCCACAATATGACCCAGTTATGTTCCAAGTTACGGTATCTGCTGCCGTAGCAGCCGCCATAACACAGATAAACGCAAGCGGCACCAGCGGAGAGGGAACTAGTACTAACCACTCAAACCATGGGGAAAGTCACGGACACCCCAGAGAATGCCATAACAAAGATTTCATCAACGGAAAGCCTAAAATTATCGCACTGATGCAATGGTTCGCACTGATGCAATGGTTCGAAAAGACTGAATCAGTCTTCGAAATATGTGCGTGTCCAGAAACAAGTAAAATTAAATATGCAGCATGTACCTTCTTGGATAGAACTCTTACTTGGTGGAAGAGCCACGCCAAAACATTAACCCTCCCAGTGGTGAATTCCTTGAACTGGGAAGACCTGAAGGTCTTAATGCTAGAAGAATATTGCCCAAGGGGCGAAGTGGAAAAATTGGAGCATGAGTTGTGGACCCTTAAAATGACTGGATCAGACCTCGCCGCCTACAAGGCCATATTCTGTGATCTCTCAGTATTGTGTCCCGGAATGGTTACCCTGGAGACGAAGAAGGTGGAAAGATTTATATGGGGATTGTCACCCCAGATCTAAGGGTATGTAATAGCTTCCAAGCCTGCTGCCTTCGACAACACAAAACGTTTGGTGCAACAACTCATAGATCATGGAGTCCATCAGGGAACGATAACAGCCGCTCCTGAACAACCAAAGGAAAGTGACAACCAAAATAGACCTTGGAACAAGAGAAAGAGCAAGACAACAGAGGAAAACCCCAAAAGGCAACAAGTGGTGGCAGCTCACGCCGTCACTGTCCCAGCTGCCCCAGCACCCGTTAAACAATATGCTGGGAATCTACTGAAATGCAATAAGTGTAACTACCACCATGTTGGTGCATGTTGGGAAATGTATTGCACGAAGTGCAACAATCAAGGACACACAGTCCGTTTCTGCAAAGAACCAGTTCAACAAGTTGCCCCAACCGCGAACACAGGAGTAAGCCGCACTTGCTACGGATGCGGAGAAACAGGGCACATTAAGAGGGATTGCCCGAAGACGAGGAATGAAAGGGGAGTAGGAAGGGTACTGACAATGGGACAGGAGGAGGCAATAGCAGACCCAACCGTGGTCACGGGTATGTTTCTCCTCAATGACTCTTATACATGCATATTGTTTGATAGTGGAGCGGAGAGGAGTTTTGTGAGCCACCAGTTTAAACATTTACTCAATCAAACACAAAAATCATTAAACGAAACATTCACCATCGAAATGGCAAATGGAAAGACGGAAAACACTAACGACATATACGTAGACTGTACCCTCTCACTAAACAATCGTTCTTTTCAAATTAATCTCATGCCAGTCTCAATAAAAAGTTTCGATGTCATCATCGGCATGGATTGGTTATGTCCCCATCGTGCTGATATTCTATGCTACGAGAAGGCCGTTCGCCTTAATCTTCCAAATGGTGAAACCCTCGTCATTTACGACGATAAGCCCAATACGAACCTTCGCATCATTTCTTGCGTCAAGGCTCGGAAATACCTTCGCAAAGAATACCACGTATTCTTGTCACATATCGTGAATGAAAAGCAAGAAGTGAAAGACCTCAAGAGCATTCCTGAAGTTTGTAATTTTCCTGACATATTTCCTGAGGATCTTCCAGGAGTACCTCCTACACGGCAGGTCGACTTTAGAATCGATCTTATTCCTGGAGCTACCCCAGTAGCCAAGTCATCGTATCATCTAGCCCCAGCAGAGATGCAAGAATTATCCAACCAACTAAACGAACTACTCAGTAAGGGATTCATTCGACCGAGCTTCTCACCTTGGGGACCACCAGTCCTGTTCGTAAAGAAGAAGGATGGATCGTTCCGAATGTGCATCGACTATCGCGAACTAAACAAACTTACCATTAAAAATAGATACCCACTACCACGAATAGACGACTTGTTCGATCAACTCCAAGGAGAAAACTACTTTTCAAAGATCGACCTGAGATCCGGATATCACCAGTTACGAGTCCAGGAAAGCGACGTTCCCAAAACGGCATTCCGAACGCGTTAGGGTCACTACGAATTTGTAGTGATGCCCTTCGGATTAACCAATGCACCCGCAGTGTTCATGGATTTGATGAACATGGTTTTCCGTCCTTTCCTAGACAAATTCGTGATTGTGTTCATAGACGATATACTCATCTACCCGCGAGGCAAGGAGGAGCATAGCCAACACCTTCGACAGGTCTTGGAAACATTGCAAGCAGAAAAGCTTTATGCGAAGTTCTCAAAATGCAATTTTTGGATCCGGAAAGTAGATTTCCTAGGTCACGTGGTCAGTGAAGAAGGAATACACGTGGACCCCTCCAAAATTAAAGCAATCAAGAACTGGTCAGCACCAAAAACGCCAACGGAAATTCGCCAATTCTTAGGCCTTGCTGGCTATTACCGCAGATTCATACAGAACTTCTTAAGGATCGCTAAACCACTTACTACCCTGAAGTAGAAGGGTGTAACCTTAAACTGGGGAGAGAAACAAGACAATGTATTCCAAACTATGAAGCAAGTTCTGTGTAGCGCGCCTATTCTATCTCTTCCAGAAGGGACAGAAGACTTCGTTGTATACTGCGATGCATCCAATCAAGAACTGGGATGTGTACTTATGCAGCGAGGAAAAGTGATCACCTATGCCTCACGACAACTAAAAACTCGACACTAAGTGCACCATCTTTACAGACCACAAAAGTCTTCAACATATATTCGATCAAAAGAAGCTGAATATGAGGCAACGACGATGGGTTGAACTACTCAATGATTACGAATGCGAAATTTGCTATCATCCCGGCAAAGCCAATGTAGTAGCAGATGCCTTCAGTCGTAAAGAGTACCCAGGTCGCAGAGTAAAAGCACTAACAATGACTATCCATTCCCACCTATCAACACAAATCATAGAAGCTCAATTGGAATGTCACACCCCCAAACTGGAACGGCGGAAACGTTCGGGGGTGGTTGACGTCATGCGTAGTATCACAACAGTTGTATCATAGCAAGCATAGTAAACACAACCAAACATTGAATACATATATGAAAAAGGTTTACATTGTTTTAATACAAGGTTTTATTCATGACAAAAGTAAAATCGAAAGACGTGACTGTAACGCACCGACTTCTCCAAAAGCCTGGAAGTACCTGTCTACTAATTCCCTGAGAATAAAAGCAGTTTTGAGAGAATATCAGCATAAAGCTGGTGAGTTCATAAGCGTTTAGTTTTTGGTGGAAAATATTCTTTGATCCTTTTGAAAAGTGTTCCTCAAGAAAATCCTGTATTTTCTTATAAAAAGCATGTTTGAAAACCCATTCCTTCCATGACTTCCAGATTCGTAGCAAGATACGTACAATCCAAGGTGTCGTGGAATGAATATGAATATCCGTTGATTACATGATAAACAAATCCGTTTTGAATAGCCGGTTTATCCCGGGAAAATCCTATATTTTCCCTAAAGGTTGATGGTTGATTATTCGTTTTAAACTGAGGTATGCAAGTATCTACCATACTCGTATTTATAAAAGCAGTTTTCTTTTAAAAACCCTGGTTACACCCAGAGAGGTATATTAGCCTTCAAAACTAAATAAAAGAAACCGTGATGAACTAAGTCCTCAAGATATTATTATTAATACCCTCCAGTAATTAAATCGGTTATTACTTTGAGGTTAGTTCACTTGATTCATTATTACAAAAGTAAATTCCTGTTATCTAGGTTTTGAGTTTCATGACCATAACTGACTGGATAAGGCACGTAACGGGGCCGTTATCCTCAATGACTTTGTTACCCGGAGACCTGCCGGTCCAACTGTAGCTAGCAGCAGGGTGCAGGGTTGTCAGTCCAGTATAGATCTATACACAACAGTCACGCTCTCCCTACAAGAGATTCTGGTCATAAGTGCTAGTCCTACACTCTGATTCCGTGGGAGTGTTACCAAGGACGTGTCTCCAACTTAGACTAACAAATTTACAAGTAATAATACTGAAAATCCTTTTTATGATTTGCATGAATCCTTTATAAAATAATACATTTTACTACATGATTCACGAGTTCGTTACCCTAGTTTTGAAAACTGTTTCTACGAGTTGATTTCTTAATCATTTGGTAAAAATGTTTTCCATGATAAAAGCATACTGAAAATATAATTATCTTAAACAAAATAATATATTTTGAGCACAAGTTTCCTTGTACTTTTGCTTGTATTCTCCCCCTGAAAACATGAAAATCTTGGAAAAACGTAGGGGTATGAACTCACCTGATGTGGGTGATTCAACGAATATGCGCGTAAGGATGAGAAGTTCCACGAATGAAGTCCCGAGACTTAACGAGTCCTAAATGACATATAATGGCATATATTGACATAAATATAGTGTCTAGAAGCAACCAAATGCAAGGAAACACCTCACGGGACTAGGCAAACACTTTGACCAAGTGTTGGAATCACATGTGATTGAACTAAGGGGAGTGTACGGCCACCTATGGAGTTTACGGCCATGAGTTTACGGCCAAGGGAGTTTACGGCCGTAAACTCATGGTCAATCTTGCCAAGGTGTGTGTTTTAAGATCCTACAACATCCATTAAAGGTTCAAGGTTTAAGGCTTGGACTTTAAGAAGGGTTTGTGGCTAAAATGGCACACTTATAGGTGTTTACGACCATGAGTTTACGGCCGTAAACATTCGAGGAAATGTGTGATTTGTGGCGTTTCTAGGTCCTTTATAGCCTCTTGGAAGTGTTCTAAGTCCCATGCATGGCTTAAGGAAGGGTTTAAGACCAATAATTGACCAAAACTGGAGTTTTCGGCCAATGAAGGGTGTACGACCGTACACATGGTTTACGGCCGTAACCCCCGTTTGGGTTCATGACTTTGGGTCGATTTTTTGGTGAAAATCAATGGTTTCTAGTAGATATCAAGCATAGAGAGTAGTTACTTACTATAAGGAAGCTTGAATGAGGTTTTTAGCCACCAAGAACTAGTGTGTGTTCTTGGTGTTCTTGGTGAAAGATGAAAATCTAGCAAATGATGAAATTTATGATATGAAACATGGATTCATCACTAGATAAGAGATTGAAACATAATCAAGGTGAAGAATCACTTACATTCTTGAGGATCCTTGAGCAAAATTCGATGGATGTACAGAGAGAGTAGAGAGAGAAAGCTTTTGAAGTGTGCAAAGTGACAAATGAAGGCCATATACCCTATATATAGGGTAGAGTTTTCGGCCAAGGGGGGTGGGGTGGGGGTGTACGGCCGTAAACTCGAGTTTGCGGCCGTACACTCCTCTCGAAGGGGTGTTTGGCCCGGATGCTATGCTTTGACTTGGGAAAACGCGTTCTTGAGCCCAAAACTTGATTGCACTGAGTTTAAAATTTTCCGTTAGACCCAAAATAATACTAACGAGAACAAAAATAAATCCGAATTGATTTATTTTTAAACGGTTCATACAAGAGAAATTGCGGGTTGTCACATCATCCCCCCGTTAGAGGGAATTTCGTCCCGAAATTCAAGAATAATGATACGACTCGTGGTCCTAAAAGAGATGGGGATAGTTCTATTTCCTTGGATTCTCGTGCTCCCAAGTGAATTCAAGTTCTCGTTTGGTATCCTAGTGAACCTTCACTATCCGGATACGACGTTCGTTTCGTGCGCTTGAACTTTCTGGTCCATGAGTTCAAATGATTCCTACACGGAGTGTAGACTCTCGTTTAAATCGATATTGTCGAGGGGAATCGCAAGTGTCTCATCGGACAGACACTTATCTTGGTTCGACACGTGAAAGACGGGATGTATGTTGCTAAGTTCTCTAAGTAAACTAGCTAACCCGGTCGGAGGAAATGATTACAGGTATACCATGAAAACGGATTAATTGTCGAAGGTAGACACATGTGAGTCTCTCCTTCTTGTATTCGGGCTCTCGCCAGATGTTTCAACGGATCTTCACTATTGTACCCGCTGGTTCTGATTCATACTCTTCGCATGGATACCTTCGGTTTTCGAAGAGAGATGAATTTTTGAAGTTCACATCTAGTTTGTTGTTACAAGCGACGAGAGTTTTGCGATCAAACGATTTAAGACAACAGGGTTTGGTATAACATAGACTCAGTCGGACTAAACAAGATGACGTCGTAGAATCGCGCGTTAAGTTGGTTTGGAAGGATCGCTTTGTTAGAACATTGATGCCCCTGGGTGAATGTCTCTGGTGTTTTCTGTGTTTGACTCGAAGTTAACAGGTACTACTAACACGAGGGTTCTGATGTTTTGAAGCTATGAACTTTCATGAAATGGTTCTTACTAGATCTCTCTATGATTGTTTGGTGTACACAAGCCAGGTATAACTGCAACTGAACCTAACGTATTCACTAAGCTATCATAATTTACTCATTAGGGCTTTAAATCTTATAAGAACATCATGATTCAATTTGGACGAGGAAGTAATCACGATTATGAGCAATTATTGGGGTTTGCGAAAACATACCAAAACATAGCAGGGTTCTTTGATGCTTCCTCATTCCCTGAAGACAGACTCCTCCTGTTTCCTCATTGTTCTTCTCTGTTGGGCAATCTCTTTTGAAATGTCCCATTTCTCCACATGTACCGCACACTTGAACTAAGCTAGCATCGGTAGTGGAAGTGATGTGTTGGGTCGGGGTCTTCGTGAAACGAGTTTCCTGGCCATCCTTAACCCTTGGATAATTTCTTTCAAAATGTCCGGGTTCGCCACAATTGTAGCAAACTTGATCCATCTTTACGCCAGTAATCGAGGTGTTTGGCTGTGCAGGTGCCCTACAGTATCGTGTGGTGTGTCCTTGCCTGTTGCAGTTCTTACATCGAAGTTTACGACACTTTCCTACGTGGTGGAAGTTGCATTTCTCGCAACTTGGAAGTTTTCCAGCATATTGCCGCACCGACGTTGGCACTGGTTGGGAGGATGTGGTGGTTGTAGGAGTTATCTTGGGTTGTCGTCTCTTGGCAATTTTATGAGACGACTTGTTCTTCATCTTGATCCAGAATTTTCGTTTGGCGCTCCTAGGTTTGGGAGTTGGAGTGTCCTCCAGAATAAGCCCTTGTTGGTCTCCTGGTGTGTTGCTACAGCTCGAGGTGTGGAAACTGTTCCCATTCCCACTTGGCTTGTTAGCATTAAGAACAGCTAGGGCGGCTGTTACGGCTGCCGTGACAGTAGCTTGGAACGTAGTTGAGTCCATCTGGAGGACTGGTGTCTTACTGGTTGGTTGGTTATGTTCCTTCGGAGGCATGATCAGCTAGATGTCAAGAAACGAAGCTTGTGAGCAAGAACGGTTGCCTTTGGATGTATCCTAAATATTTATCTATGCATTGGGATTTCCCGTTTTGCTATCTGACTCTCATCGATTCGACCCACATCCCCATGATGTGGTCCTAGCAAGAATAGAAAAAGATTTGAACGCAATAAAGTTCACATACAATAAACTTACGAACTCCTTGTTGTTCAGCTCATTGCGCTGGATGGATAACTCTCACATTCTCGTCGGCTCTGGACGATATGGAGATTGAGCTATAAGGGTAGTTCCGGGGATCAAGTCGATACGGGATTCAACTTGAAACTCGGAAGAAATCCGTGGAATGTCTTTGGGGAAGACATCAGGAAGGTTGCAGACTTCGGAGATGCTCTCGAGGTCTTTAACTTCTTGCTTCTCATTGACAACATGAGCCAGGAATGCATGGCATCCCTTTCGTAGATACTTATGGGCTTTGGCGCAGGAAATGATACGAAGGTTCGAACAAATTTTATCACTATAACCAGTGAGGACTTCGTCAGAGGAAAGATTGAGACGAATCGCTTTCTCGAAGCAAAGGATATCAGCACGATTTGGGGCTTAACCATCCCGTGCCGATTAGGATATCGAAGCTTTTATGGAGGCTGATATGAAATCGATGGGGAAAAGGAATGATCGTCTAAGTACATCTTATGATACATGTTTTGAGGACAAAACAGTGATAGGACTTTGATGAAGTTGCTTCGTTTGCATGCTACCGGTCTAAGGTATACTTTTGACAATGATAATCTTTTACTGAAATATGATTGTTGCCCTCATAATTGTAACTGAGATTACACATATTTCGGAACCCTTGACCTAAAAATAGGTCTAAAACATACTAATACAGAGGACATCTTGGCAATAAGAAAGACATAGATGTTTACGGAAAAGAACTACTCAGAACTTAGATATGAAAGTTATTCCTTAGACTAAAAAGGAAGGATGAGTAGAGTATTCTCCTATCGACGACGGGCACTCCTCGGACGGATCCTTATGTTAGCCAGGTGGCGCTCCATGTCAAGCAGGCGGCCCTCGTATACTGTCTGGCGCGCTCAGAGCTCTATGACTTCATCTCGAGTGGTAGCTAGCTCTTGTTGCAGAGCTTCATTGTCCCTCGTAGTTCTCCCATGATCAACTTCGAGATTGCGAATGCGGTTCGTGTTGGCGTTCGAATCCGCTTCGAGCTCCATATTTCGCTGAAGGGTTGCCATACCCAGTTCCTCATTTCGAGTCACTCGGCGTATCAGGATTGGAAAGGCCCTGTTCGCGGGGCCTCCTTCGTTCAAATTGTAGAAATTGCGGTTTCCGTCGTATGGGAGGGGTTGGTCTTGCTCGTGGCTCCACCTATTCAAACTCCCGACCCACATAGGCGTTGGACCTTGGAATCCAACTTGAGGGTTAGGATTTGGTATTGGGGTCACTTGAGGTAGGTTCTCGACTTCGGATTCCGAGTCAGTCTCTTCAGGAAATGGTTCAGCAAAATCATCGTCCAAAGGAATTTCATGGTTTCCTTCTGGCTCTGGCTCGATCCATCTGTCATCTCCTTGGTTGGAAAAGTACGGGTCGCCAGGGAGATGGAATCCGGCCATGCTATCTACGCGAGATAGGGGTAAAGGGATAATTATTAGGCATCGAATCTAATAATACTTCCAATGTGTTATAGTTACATGATTGATTCTTGAGGGATGGATTCTTGGGTAAGTTTCTGGTCCGGTCGTTATAGCACCCTAAAATACTCCTATAGTATTTTTAACCCTTATGTTTGATTCTAGAACTCTTCTGGTATCTAGGTAAGTTTTAGGCTTGCTGCAACACCACAGTCACTCCCAAGCACATGTTGGTCATGTCTCGAATGAATATAGTTAATCAGGCTATATTGACCCTAGACATGATTACATAACTGCTCAGGTTTAATCGCAATGTCCAACATCCAAATACTTTTGTTTTGTTCTACTTATGACACAGATTCTGATACTCCGGTATAATTATATACTTTTATAAAAATACTTGTATTTTTGAAAGTATACTTTTAGTTTAGAGCACTTAGGCTCCTTAATGTTTATAGTTGTATACCATGTAAGGTTCGGTATACTTAGTTCACTATAAACAATAGCTCTGATATCAATCTGTCACACCCCCAAACCGGAACGGTGGAAACGTTCGGAGGTGGTTGACGTCATGCGTAGTATCACAACAGTTGTATCATAGCAAGCATAGTAAACACAACCAAACATTGAATACATATATGAAAAAGGTTTACATTGTTTTAATACAAGGTTTTATTCATGACAAAAGTAAAATCGAAAGACGTGACTCTATACACAACAGTCACGTATAGATCTATACACAACTGTAGCTAGCAGCGGGGTGCGGGGTTGTCAGTCCCGTATAGATCTATACACAACAGTCACGCTCTCCCTACAAGAGATTCTGGTCACAAGTGCTAGTCCTACACTCTGATTCCGTGGGAGTGTTACCAAGGACGTGTCTCCAACTTAGACTAACAAATTTACAAGTAATAATATTGAAAATCATTTTTATGATTTGCATGAATCCTTTATAAAATAATACATTTTACTACATGATTCACGAGTTTGTTACCCCAGTTTTGAAAACTGTTTCTACGAGTTGATTTCTTAATCATTTGGTAAAAATGTTTTCCATGATAAAAGCATACTGAAAATATAATTATCTTAAACAAAATAATATATTTTGAGCACAAGTTTCCTTGTACTTTTGCTTGTATTCTCCCCCTGAAAACATAAAAACTCAGAAAAGTGTAGGGGTATGAACTCACCTGATGTGGGTGACTCAACGAATATGCGCGTATGGATGAGAAGTTCCACGAATGAAGTCCCGAGACTTAACGAGTCCTAAATGACATATAATGGCATACATTGACATAAATATAGTGTCTAGAAGCAACCAAATGCAAGGAAACACCTTCCGGGACTAGGAAACACTTTGACCAAGTGTTGGAATCACATATGATTCATCTAAAAGGTGTTTAAGGCCATGGTTTGGTGTTTACGACCATGTGTTTACGGCCAAGGGAGTTTACGGCTGTAAACTCATGGTCAAACATGCATAAGTGGGTGTTTGAAGGCTAGGGAATCTTGAGGGACCATTGCTCTACATAACGATGAGAAAGACCAACTTAATGGAGGGTGTTGAGGTGTTTACGGCCACATCATAAACCCTATGGCCATAAAATCTCCAAATGGTGTCTTATTGGGTCTTAAAGGCAAGGAGTTTCAAAGGCTCAAGTGTTCCAATGGTTAGTAAAGGTCTAGGTGTGTTTAAGGTCCAAATCATGACAACTACAAGGGTTTACGGCCAAGGTGTAAACTCCTAGCCGTAAACTCTCTTTGATGATGAGTTTGGTGATGATTCAATGTCTTACAAAGCACAAGGGAGTGTTCTAGCCTCAAATCCAAGCCTTAGGAAGAGTTTAAGGCTCAAATGGCACCTTTATAGGGGTTTACGGCCAAGGGAGATGTGTTGGGTTTTAGTATACTACAACATCCTATGGTGCACATGTTGGGATTTGAGCATTCCAACACTTCCTAAGTGTACATGCAACCCTATTAAACCTTGGATCTATGTTTGTCTAAGATACATGCAAAATATTATTTTCCAAGGTTTATAACCTATCTAGCATGGCATGGGGTACTTTTAACCATAAAAGAACTAGATGAATTACATACCTTTTGTTGATTGTTGATTCCTTGGAGTTTGAGAGCTAAGCACCAATAATGTGAATGCCTCAAATGGAAATCACAAATCACCACAAACTTGGAAAATGTATGAAAGAGTATACTAACTCTTGATTTTGGCCACCACACTTACACACACCCTTAGGGTGTTTTTCATGCAACATAAGCTTGTTTATATAGTGTGCATGGTTAGGGTGAAACCCTAATAACCCATGTCTTTTCCTCTTCCAAGGATCCATGGGTTAAAAGCTCCATGGATCATCCATGGACTTCCATATAAGCTTAGCCCATTAACAAATGAGCATTAGCCCACACCATATAAATACAATAGCCCATGATTTAATTAGTCTTCTTTTTAATCACTAAATCAATTCATAATTAATTCAAGATTAAAACTAATTAAATAACATGACTTTATATTAATATATTATAACTTATAATATATTAATAAATCGTAAGTATACAATTCTCATAAAATTATCCATAAACAGTTTGGGTGAAGTGCAACCCAATTGGACCATGCCGGGTCGGGTCAAGTATATACCAAAAAAGTTATGGACTTAGACACCTTATCCAACAGTCTCCCACTTGGATAAGTCTAATAACTGTATTTGCGTATGTTACTTCAGGAACCAACCAGCAATCGTAGCTCTCGAAAACTCTGTTGAACTATGAAGCGCCATTTTAGATAAGTGATCATATAATCCTCTGTTCTCATGATATCAGTCGGACAAATACATGGAACAACGTCGTACTTATTGTCCAACAGTTTGTTTCCCGATTTCCGATTTGTTTGACAAAGAACTAAATTGAACACATCAATTAGGTTCTGACCGGGCCTGGTACACAGGTCAAAACAAAATCATCGAGGGGCCCAGATATCGCTTCTAATCCTCCAAGGACTAGAAGGAACAGATAAACTTCGACTCATATACTTGTTTCTACTACTTGTTGAATTATACACAAAGGCACGTTTTATAACATCAAGTTACTGATGCGTTTACGTGCAATCAATGCACAACCAACTCATAGGTAACAACTCATATCTCTAGGTTTGAAGACTTATATGATATTACCGTCTCACGATCACTCGAGATAAATTCCATGAAGTGATACAAGTGAGCGTGGGTTGAATCCAATACTCATAACTTATGAGCACTCATGAGTGTTGTAGCCATGTCCAACATCTTAGACCTCTACAACCAACTCATGACAGTCTTGATTCATATCTACTTCCAACATATGACCGACTGTGGATGGTTTGAATAACTTAATCATTCGGAAAGAATAACCTAGTTATTATGGAAGTTAAAACATGCAAAGTGAAACACAATAATAATCGAATCCAATATGGTCTCAGAACCCTTTTGAATATAAATAAAACCACCTTTTATTTATCACCATATTGATTACACATTATTCATTGTATAATGTTTCAAATAATCAACTTAATACTTGAACAAAAACAACAGTCGTCCCATGCTCCTAGCACGTACACTTTGTTTTTCTAAACAATAGTTATGCCATACTCCAAGTATGCACACTATGTTTGTCTATGATCTTTACTTTGTGAAATAGATCAATTGAACATGATTCCAATGATGCTCATTTCACAATCCCAAATCCTTATTGTAAATGTAAGAATTCCTAATTCCTACCATTTACCAAAAAAAACTGTTAGATTTTAAACTTATATGCACTGATCCTCTCGTAATGATTATGCACAAGGTCACCAAAACCTTGTCATCAGTCATTACAGAGGATTCCAAAGGAGATCAACTTTATGGAAACGAACGCTCATATTCAAAGTACATTGCTTTGAACATCCTTCTTGCATAAAAGTTTCTAACTTTCTCATAGATTCTTAATATCCAACTCCCAATATGGAAAATTTCCATATTCCTATTTTGATTATCATATCTGAACAAGAGCTACCTCTTTTCAGAATATATCCATATGGTCCTTCCAAAATTTAACACTATACTTCCAACTGTCCCTGAGCAACCAATCTTTGGTGAGCCTTAGATAGTCCTCGACAATTGCTTAATCATTTTAGTCTTATCCAATTCTAGACTTTTCCCTTCTTAATGCTCTGAGCATTTGGAAAATTTAGAAAGGATGAATATTATAGCACATGTGACCGATCCTATACCCGAAGCATATGGGACACGATTCACGATGTCTCACATAAAGACCTGATACTGGATCAGTCTTTTGCTACAATATATTTTTTTATTTTCCATGTTTTCAAAAATCGACTATGAAGAGGGATGCTGTAATCATAATCGATTTTGAGAACGCAATATATATAGAATTTCCTTATGTTGAACCATTCCAACATAAAATTCATATATATATATCGTTGACTAAAGATGATTAAAACTCAATCTAAGCTTTTAGAATTGAAATGAAGTATAATTTCCTCTCCCTTAATTATAGCAAAACAACTTTTTCAACCCCTACAACTTTACGAATTGAAACTTTTGTTTTTCTATAATTAACATTGCTAACTTGCAACACTAAACATAATAATCATGCTCCCACTAACATGATGATTATCAGCATAACACTTATGCTCCCACTAGCTCTGACATATTTCCATAAATCAGCTGGACTTCTGAAATTTAGATTCGTACACCCTTTCTTAGATAGCTCACATGTGTGTCTAAACAATTTCCAGAACTATGAAAAGGGATGCCGTAATCATAGTCTTAATTGTTTAGACCTTTGCCATTTCTCACAAGTCCATGTTAGTGTGCCGGTTAACCACACACGCTCCACTAACGACTTTGAGAATGCAAACAACACAATTGCTATCTACTTAAAATCTTCTTAGTGAAAGCATTTCCTCACCATCATTTTCATGAATCGGAGAGAAACCTTATGACACTTAAATTTTATGGTGTATGAGTTCCTATCCATGTGAATTTGTCAAAACCATAATCACAAGACAAGGTTAGTAACCAATTCAGCCTTACATGGATTGAACTTGTTCAATCTTAATTTCTTGTCATTTGGTGGCACAAGGCCCACTAATGCTTCCAAGCTGTTATGCACACAGTTTAGAACTAACAGAACTCATATGCATAGTCAACTTAATAGGAACAGACACAGAAACAAGAATTATGTCAACTTAATAGGTTTCAAACCTTAAGTCGTGTGCTAGTGATAAAACTCAGGTTTTACTCTTGATTAAATCTTGAAATCCTTTCAGGATCTTTAAGACTCCCACTGTCCTCTTGACATATAAGTTTCCCTAGTCAAGAACCATTCCTTGACAAAACAAATATTCAAGGGATAGTGCAGATTCTTATTAAGATAAACACTTCACACAATTGGTCTTAGTTGGTCTTTGTCTTATCCAAGACATCACAACTTACCAATTTCAAATGTATAGGAGTAGAAAACATTTTACACTACATTTGATAAGTGTTTTAAACCTTACTTTATGTCACTCAATGTTACAATCTTGGATTATGACTCTAAGAGTTGTTTTGGAACGAAGTATGATCCATCTTCTTGATTTTAACCATTCCAACAATTCATGACCCCTCATCTTAGTCATAACAATACACTAAGATGTCCTTAGAGTATGAATTTGTGATATGGTTTCATAATCATTAAGATGATCATAAAAACATGTATGATCCATCTTTTTGATTTTAAGCATTCCAACAATTCATGACCCCTCATCTTAGTCATAACAATGCACTAAGATGTCCTTAGAGTATGAATTTGTGATATGTTTTCATAATCATTAAGATGATCATAAAAACATGATACTAAATTACTCTCCCATCTTTTCAGATTTGAGAAACTTTTATCTTTCTGCCAAATTTGATTCTTCTCATCCGTTCTGCCATACATTGAAACTTTTCCAATGTTACAGAATTATACTTAACCTTATAAGTATAACCATATTTACTAATCTTTAGTAAATCATGACGAATTGATCTTTGTGGTGGACCTTGACCAGCACACACCCAGTGTACCTAATTCCTTAGTCCTTCAATTGACTCACATATGCATGTGATCAATGAATTAGTCTCAATTTTACAAAAATGAAAATTCTCATTTATCATACAATACAACTTGTATGATTCCAAGTTTCTGTCTAACTAAAGCTTGGGTGATGAGAACCTTTCCTCATTTGGTAAATTCAGACACTACCACATATGAGAGAATCAAACTCATATTTCCAATATTGCTAGAAACATACAAACATCAATTTCCATAAATGCCATTGTAAGGGGATATAATATAAGATAAACTAAACAAAACTTTTATTTCTTTATTAAAATGCGGAAAAATATTCCTTACAATGCATCTTCAAATGAAAACTATGATATTACATATTTCCTAGCAATCTATCATAACTTTTAAGTAGTAGCTCAAAAATCCGATCCTCGAACCATGCGATAGAAATCCATCTTCGTGATCAGATTCAGCACACTCTTATTTTAACCTTCCTTTTGCTCGATCCTGCTAAACATCAAGATGCAACCTAGTCACATCATGTAATAAGAATCAACAATTAGGAACTTTAACAAAGTTAGATAGTGGACTTACCTGAAGCCGAGTCAAACATTTTGTCTCTACTTGCTTTCAAATATTTCAGGTATTCAGGGCAGCTTCGCTTCCAATGTCCCTTCTCATGACAATAAAAACATATAGACTCTTTGGGAATGGTACACGAGACAATCACAGACTTAGCCTTTCCCTTTACCTTTTGGTCAACCGGGTTGACCAAGGCCGATCCCTTTCCATTGGGACGAGAAAGCTTTTCTGGACTTCCAATGTTACCATTGTCCATGTCCATGGAAGTTTGAGAATTAGACCTTCCATCAATATTTGCTTGACCATTGCGCCAAATCATTGCTGATTCAGCAGCAACAAGCAAATAAGAAAGATCTATTAGGGTTATGTCAGGATCTGTCATATGGTAGTCTTTAATAAACTCACCATACGACTCAGGAAGTGACTGAAGAACCCAGTCAACAGCGAACTTCCTTGAAATAACAACACCCAACATTCTCAACCTGTCAATGTGTGACTTCATTCCTAAGACATGAGTGCACACATGTCTTCCATCTTTATGTTTCGTTTCTAGTAGAGCTTGAGTGACCTTGAACCTTTCAAGTCTTCGGGCTCGTGGGTCAGGGAGAATAAATAGAGGAGGTGGAGGGAGTGAAGCATGATGTTGAGGGACATCATCTTCAGGAGGAAAGCTTGTTCCAAGCGATTTGGGAAGATCATAGTTGTCTGAACCAGACATCTACAATGGGAGAAAATCAAGTTAGTTGATTCAAGTCCTTAATATAACACCCAATATGAAATATTAAGGCTAGGACCCAACACAATATTTTATAACTTGGAAGAGGGATGCCGTAATCCAAGCTATAAAATATTTGAAGGTAGGTGAATGACGATTCACCAATTTCCACCATGAAAAACGAAATAATTTATTAGGTTTTAATTGGATTTGAAACTCCTAGATCTTTTGAGATTTATTGAACTTTTCAATAGCATGTTTCAATCTCGATTGTGCCCTTCAGGTTTTGTGACTGGGATGCCGAGGATCACAAAACAAGGTGTGAATAACCATGCAAACTCACTTGGTACCCTTAATATTATCACCTAATCGATGTGCCGGTTAACCACACACGCTCCACCGATCTATGATAAACATTAAGTCACCCTTCGTGATCCTTACTAGTCCATGTTAGTGTGCCGGTTAACCACACACGCTCCACCAACGACTTGGTAAGGTACAAAGTGTGAATTTCATGGGTTAGCACCATATTCACATTTTCCTAAAGTAACTAAGATTGGGAATTTATAAAAGGTTTAGTTACTTTATAATATTCATTATACTTTTAATGAGAATATAAAGTCATTGTCCTACCCGTTCGGCTAACGACCCTCCACCGATCAAGGAAGCGGTGGGTGAGAATGGACACCCATTAAGTTGCCATTTTATAGGCAACGACCTTATACCCCCCTTATAGACCGGCTTCGTGAATGAGGCCTACTAACGGTAAAACGACTTGATCTTATACATATATATAATAATTAACCATTAATGTTATAAATAGTATAAGGGTTGAATTTTAACTTTTAAAACTCTAAGGGTTTGGAATTAAAGTTTATTAAAGTGTGTGAAACTTTACAAATTCCAAAACTTGAGGGCAAGTTTTGTAAGTATCCAAAACTTTTCATTTCATAACTTATGAATTAAAGGTTCATAAAAATGAAGACTCTTCATTTTATGTAACTTATGTGTTTTAAATGTGTGTTTAGAAGAAGTGACCTTTGGAAATCCATAACTTGAGGACAAATTATGGATTCCATTAAAACACATAAATGATCAAGAATTAATCCTAAACAATTCAGCAAATAATTCCTATCATCTTCTAAATTCATAAGAACATGAACATGATCATCAAAGTTTCAAGAATTATATGAACACATACAAAGCATGAAATTTTGATATAAGCTATTGTAAATGGATTAGAACAACCATTACACCAACTAAAACAAGTTTTAAAACACCAAAACAGTTTAGGGTAATGTTTCTAGTCCATTTCCAACAGCAAAAGTCGAAAATCTGCATTCTGAGGCTCCTACTCGCCGAGTGCACGAACCTACTCGGCGAGTAGGATGAGTTTACACATGAACTCGGCGAGTCCCCCCATGGACTCGGCGAGTTCATCAGTCAGACAGCAAAAAATCGACTTTTTATCACTATTTTGCATCAAGTATCAAACAAACAAGCCTAGGCTCTGATACCACTGTTGGGATTTGAGCATTCCAACACTTCCTAAGTGTACATGCAACCCTATTAAACCTTGGATCTATGTTTGTCTAAGATACATGCAAAATATTATTTTCCAAGGTTTATAACCTATCTAGCATGGCATGGGGTACTTTTAACCATAAAAGAACTAGATGAATTACATACCTTTTGTTGATTGTTGATTCCTTGGAGTTTGAGAGCCAAGCACCAATAATGTGAATGCCTCAAATGGAAATCACAAATCACCACAAACTTGGAAAATGTATGAAAGAGTATACTAACTCTTGATTTTGGCCACCACACTTACACACACCCTTAGGGTGTTTTTCATGCAACATAAGCTTGTTTATATAGTGTGCATGGTTAGGGTGAAACCCTAATAACCCATGTACAAAGTGTGAATTTCATGGGTTAGCACCATATTCACATTTTCCTAAAGTAACTAAGATTGGGAATTTATAAAAGGTTTAGTTACTTTATAATATTCATTATACTTTTAATGAGAATTTAAAGTCATTGTCCTACCCGTTCGGCTAACGACCCTCCACCGATCAAGGAAGCGGTGGGTGAGAATGGACACCCATTAAGTTGCCATTTTATAGGCAACAACCTTATACCCCCCTTATAGACCGGCTTCATGAATGAGGCCTACTAACGGTAAAACGACTTGATCTTATACATATATATATATATATAATAATTAACCATTAATGTTATAAATAGTATAAGGGTTGAATTTTAACTTTTAAAACTCTAAGGGTTTGGAATTAAAGTTTATTAAAGTGTGTGAAACTTTACAAATTCCAAAACTTGAGGGCAAGTTTTGTAAGTATCCAAAACTTTTCATTTCATAACTTATGAATTAAAGGTTCATAAAAATGAAGACTCTTCATTTTATGTAACTTATGTGTTTTAAATGTGTGTTTAAAAGAAGTGACCTTTGGAAATCCATAACTTGAGGACAAATTATGGATTCCATTAAAACACATAAATGATCAAGAATTAATCCTAAACAATTCAGCAAATAATTCCTATCATCTTCTAAATTCATAAGAACATGAACATGATCATCAAAGTTTCAAGAATTATATGAACACATACAAAACATGAAATTTTGATATAAGCTATTGTAAATGGATTAGAACAACCATTACACCAACTAAAACAAGTTTTAAAACACCAAAACAGTTTAGGGTAATGTTTCTAGTCCATTTCCAGCAGCAAAAGTCGAAAATCTGCATTCTGAGGCTCCTACTCGCCGAGTGCACGAACCTACTCGGCGAGTAGGATGAGTTTACACATGAACTCGGCGAGTCCCCCCATGGACTCGGCGAGTTCATCAGTCAGACAGCAAAAAATCGACTTTTTATCACTATTTTGCATCAAGTATCAAACAAACAAGCCTAGGCTCTGATACCACTGTTGGGATTTGAGCATTCCAACACTTCCTAAGTGTACATGCAACCCTATTAAACCTTGGATCTATGTTTGTCTAAGATACATGCAAAATATTATTTTCCAAGGTTTATAACCTATCTAGCATGGCATGGGGTACTTTTAACCATAAAAGAACTAGATGAATTACATACCTTTTGTTGATTGTTGATTCCTTGGAGTTTGAGAGCCAAGCACCAATAATGTGAATGCCTCAAATGGAAATCACAAATCACCACAAACTTGGAAAATGTATGAAAGAGTATACTAACTCTTGATTTTGGCCACCACACTTACACACACCCTTAGGGTGTTTTTCATGCAACATAAGCTTGTTTATATAGTGTGCATTGTTAGGGTGAAACCCTAATAACCCATGTCTTTTCCTCTTCCAAGGATCCATGGGTTAAAAGCTCCATGGATCATCCATGGACTTCCATATAAGCTTAGCCCATTAACAAATGAGCATTAGCCCACACCATATAAATACAATAGCCCATGATTTAATTAGTCTTCTTTTTAATCACTAAATCAATTCATAATTAATTCAAGATTAAAACTAATTAAATAACATGACTTTATATTAATATATTATAACTTATAATATATTAATAAATCGTAAGTATACAATTCTCATAAAATTATCCATAAACAGTTTGGGTGAAGTGCAACCCAAATGGACCATGCCGGGTCGGGTCAAGTATATACCAAAAAAGTTATGGACTTAGACACCTTATCCAACAGCACATACAACCCTAAATACCTTGGATCTACGTTTTCTCTATTATACATGCAAATATGAAGTTTCCAAGATATTACCCTATACTAGCATACAAATATCATATACTTGGGTAATAAAATAGATATAATACATACCTTTTTTTGATGTCACTTGTCTTCATGAAGCTTGAGTGCCTAGTGCCCCAAGTGTGACACCTCAAATGGTTCACACAACACCATGAACACTTGGAATAACCTTGAGAATAAGGATACTTTGGTTCTCTCTAGTGAAATCGGCCTTGCCCTTTTGTGTACACACACTAGTGCCCATTTCACCAACCAAGGACATCTTTATATAGTGTGGAGATTAGGGTTAAACCCTAATACCCATGACCTTTCATTTCATATGATCCATGGGTTAAACACTCCATGGACTATCCATGAAAGCTTAGCCCAACCTAAATGAACTTGGCCCATCACACACATATATCTTAGAGTCCATATTTAATTAGTTCCTTTTGATCACTTAATTAATTATAAATTAATTCTTGATCAATACTACTTAAATAATATGATTATATATTAATATATTAGAACTTATAATATATTAATATAAATCACTAGTATCCTTTTTCCTCATCTTGTCTATCCAATTGTCCCGATGCCATGCAACCCAAATAGACCATGCCGGGTCGGGTCAAGTCTTACCAATTATAGTTATGGACGTAGACATTAATCCAACAAGATGTTCTTGGCCGTAAACTCCTTTTGTTCTTGAGAATTGGATGATTTCAAAGTGTAGATCAAGTGTTTCTAGCATACAACTTAGTTAGAGGAAGATTACTCACACTTTGGAGGCCCTTTGATGAAGATCGGGAGTGAAGTCTCGATGATACTTGAGAGAGAATGGGGAGATTTCAGCCAAGGAAGGAAAAGAATGAGAAGAATGAAGCGCTCTCATATATATAGGAGGGGTTTACGGCCATGGTTGAGTTTACGGTCGTAAACTCCATGTTTACGGCCGTAAACTCCACATGATGGAGTTTATGGCTTTGTTTGATGGTTTGAACTTCAACAGTTATATCCTAACACTCCTTCCTTGAATGAACTAGGCTTAAAACACCCAAACAGACTCTAAACCGTGCTGAATAATAGCAGGAGTGAGTCTGACTTAAGGTTGATTGTACTGGCGTTACAAGGAAAAAAATTTCGGGTTGTCACACATGGAAGCCCTGAAACCAGAAAACGTGACCGGTGAAGCCCTAAGGGGAATGGATAAGAACTTAGAAATCAAGGGTGACGAAGTTCGGTATCTCATGAATCAGATCTGGACACCGAAGTTTGGTGGATTCAGAGAAGTTGTCATGAACGAAGCACACAAGACGCGATACTCTGTTCATCCAGGTTTAGACAATATGTATCTAGACCTCAAGCAATTGTATTGGTGGCCGAACATGAAAGCAAAAAATGCTACGTACGTGGGCAAGTGTCTGAATTGCGCCAAAGTAAAGGTGGGATACCAAAAGCCCTTAGGTTTACTGCAACAACCAGAGATACCTGAGTGGAAGTGGGAGTGGATTACAATGGATTTCATAAGCAAGTTACCCAAGATAACGGGTGGCCTTGATACAATCTGGGTAATCGTCGACCGGTTAACCAAGTCCGCACACTTCCTACCAATCAAAGAAACAAACAAGATGGAAAAACTTACCAGAACATACATTAGGGAAATAGTACGATTACATGGAATACCAATATCTATTATCTTTGACAGAGATAGTCGATTTACCTCTCGATTCTGGCAGTCACTTCAAAAATCCTTGGGAACTAGGTTGGACATGAGTACAGCCTACCACCCACAAACAGACGGACAGAGTGAGAGAACTATCCAGACACTAGAAGACATGCTAAGAGCTTGTGTGATCGACTTTGGTAAAGCATGGGATACCCATTTACCACTTGTCGAGTTCTCATATAACAACAGTTATCACACCAACATCAAGGCTGCTCCATTTGAAGCCCTCTATGTCCGCAAGTGCAGATCACCTCTATCCTGGGCGGAAGTAGGTGATACACAATTAGCTAAAGGACAAGTTCCTGACAGCACTCTCCCTGGTCAGGAGATCATCAGGGAAACGACCGAGAAGATTGTTCAAATTCGAGAACGACTAAAAGCTTCTCGAGACAGACAGAAAAGCTACGCAGATAAAAGACGAAAACCCTTGAAATTTCAGGTTGGTGACCGTGTTCTGTTAAAGGTCTCACCCTGGAAGGGCATGATACGCTTCGGAAAGCGTGGAAAACTAAATCCAAGGTACATCGGACCATTTGAAATCCTCGCAAGGATTGGTCCAGTAGCTTATAAACTCCAACTACCCCAAGAACTTAACAACGTACACCTTGTCTTCCACGTGTCTAATCTAAAGAAGTGTCTATCTGACGAGATTCTTGTGATTCCACTCGATGAAATCGAGATAAACGATAGTCTTAACTTTGTGGAAGAACGAGTAGAAATCATGGATAGGGAATTCAAATAAAAGAAACAAAGTCGCATACCAATAGTGAAGGTTCGCTGGAATGCCAAGCGGGGACATGAATTCACTTGGGAGCGAGAAGATCAGATGCAACAAAAGTACCCGCATCTTTTCCCTAGTCCATGAGTACTCACTTTAGAATTAATTTCGGGACGAAATTCCCTCTAACGGGGGGCTAATGTAACTACCCGTTGTTTTGAATTAATAAAAGTCCAGACTACAACTATGTACAAGTAAATTCACAACCTAACTTGTTATTATAGGGACTTTAAATGCCAATAGTACATGCTTATTTAAAGTTTTGGCTAAATTAGTGTGTTATAAATAAACATAAGTTGAAAGTCTAAGGGTTTAAAACATAAATAAACCTCATAAATGTGTTTTCACCCAAAGTAATTAAATGAATATAGAGTTTACGGATTGGAAGTGATCCCAATTAGTGTTTTCGTTGACTATGATCCGAAAACACCCTATCATTTAATGCTAAATCCAAAAACGCCCCCTCTTCTACAAGCCTTGGGTGTAAACCCTTTTCACCCTAACATTAAAATCCGAAAACACCATTTCCCTTTGACTTTAGGAACGAAAACTCTTTTCCCTTAGGCCAATTTGGGGCGAAAACTCATTTCTAAGAGATATTAGATCCAAAAACCCCTCTGTAATATATATTGTTCATCCGAAAACCCTCAAAAATATCCTATTATATTATCCTAATTTCACTTCCCTATGTGATAATTTCATTTACCAAAACAAACTTCAACTCAACCTCTTCATTAAGTTTCCTTCATATATATATATATATATATATATATATATATATATATATATATATATATATATATATATATATATATAAGTTGAGTATTTGATCATTCATTCATTTACACTTCCAGAATACGAAAACACTTCCTCATTTCCTTTCAAATTATCAAAGTCATTCAAACAACTCCAGTAGACTTTGCTTCGATAATAATCTTTGGTAAGTTCATACAAAATCCTAGTGTTTTCAAAATCATTTTATGATTTTTAACATCTTAATCACACATTAATATGTCTTTAAACATTAGGATACGGCTATCGTTACGTGTTCTAGATCAAAGTTCACCATTTCCTATCCCGTTATCAACCCCGTTATCACACTCGAGATGAGTTCATACCCCTATATTTTCATAACTTTTTCTATGTTTTAAGGGGGAGAATACAAGTAAAACACAAGAAACTTGTGTTAATATACAAATTAACGGTTTATATTTTATTACGTTAAATTATCTTTACGTAGAAATATCAAACATACGGAACCACGTTATTAACAAATTTACAAATGGTTACATGCAAAATACGTTAAAACGAAACGGTTATTATTTTAAATGAAACAATACTTTTAAACTATAATAGGTATAGTTTGGGTTACATTTACATTATCTTACCCCTTTCAGGGCAAAGAAATGATTATATAAAAATACGATTATTTTTATATATTATAAACAGAACGAAAGGAGTAACAATTTCGTGTATGAATACTTTCATTAACAAAACACGTATCTCGTTGGAAATTTGTGAATCATTCGTCTTCAATGTACCTACCAAAGGTATCCATGGAAGTCCTGTTTTATAACCAGAGTCTCCTCCCGGAGAGCGTGATATTTGTGTATAGATCTATACGGGACTGATGATCCCGCACCCTGGCTGTTAGCTACAGCATGACCGGCACGTTATGGGTGACAAACGTCATATCATTTCGACGCATGAAGAACGTCGAGACAGACAATTCATTATTAGTACGGTTATAAAAACTCACATGATAAACAACAATACGTTATTTTTACGTGGAATTGATAGTACGCTTATTTTACGTAAATACCCTGCTCTTCAAACGGTTTTATTCACAAATAAAACTACATGTATTTAATTAAGTATGGAATTTATACTTGTACTTTCGGTCTTGGAACAATATAAGACTACAAATCAGCTGTCTTCCGACCAGGTTGTTGATCAACCAAATTCCAAACTTAATTGGTTGTCATACATGGACTTGATCTCCCTGTCCATTGCCATTTTCCATTTGGCTGCCTCAGGGCCTACCATTTCCTCTTTGTAGTTAGCTGGTTCATCAAAATTTACTAATGTACTATCACTGATAAATGTATCACCATCTATAGTTAAATGGAAACCATAGAACTCGGGTGGCATGAAAACTCTACTAGATCGACGAAGAGGTAATGAATTGTTAACTGGTTCAACTGGAATCTATTCCTCTAGTTGAACCCTAGCATTTTCAGAGGTTCCTTCATCGGTTGACTCTTGAATCTCTTCAAGGTCAATGGTGCTCCCACTGTCCTCTTTGCATTTGAGCTCTCTCTAGCTCAATACTCCTCTTCATGCTACAAATATCACATTCTCACTAGGCTGTAGAACAAATATCCAAAGGACTTCTGTGGGTAGACAATGAAAAAACATCTCTCACTTCGAGGTTCAAGCTTGTCATGAGTCTCTTGTCTAATGAAAGTTCCACAACCCCAAACCTTGATATGTGCTAAAGAAGGGAACTTTCCATGTGCACATCTCGTGAGGTGTTTTGGCAACCTTATTAGTTGGAAAAAGATTAAGAATATGGGCGGGAGTCTCTAAGGCATACCCCATAATGAAATTGGAAGAGAAGCTTGACTCATCATGGAAAGAACCATGTCCAACAAGGTTCTATTGCGCCTCTCAGCCACACCATTAAGCAGTGGTGACTTAGGAGGGGTCAATTGTGAAACTACTCCACATTGCTTGAGGTAGTCATGGAACTCGATACTAAGATACTCTCCGCCTCTATCTGATCGGAGCATCTTTATCTTCCTGCCCAATTGATTCTCGAATTCATGTTTAGACTCTTTGAACTTTTCAAAGGTTTCTGATTTATATTTGATTAAGTAAATATAACCATATCAAATAAATCATCTATAAATGTTACATAAAATTGATTTTCATCCCTTGTGGTGGATCTAAAGGGACCACACACATCTGTGTGTATGAGGTCCAACAAACCTTCAACTCTTTCACAAGATCTAGTGAAAGGTGATTTTGTCATCTTACCCAAAAGACAAGATTCGCATGTATCATCTGAACTTAGGTCAAATGATTCCAACACTCCATCCTTTTGGAGTTGGTCGATGAGTTTGTAACGCCTTGTTTCGAATTGTTCCCTTATTGTGGATGGTGATCAGGGATTGGGTATTAGCAGGCTTCAGATCCTTGAGGAATTAAGTTTTGGACCCAGTTGGAGTTGGATAATGTAATTCGGATTTTTCAGGTATTCGGTTTGTGTTTGGAATCAAAGGGCATTTCGGTAATTTTTCAGTTCGGGGTTTTATGGAAATTGGATTTTCGTTCGGGATATCTTATGACGAGTATGAATTGATAATAATGTTGAGCGTCTCGATACCTTTTCATGGATATAGGGATGGTCGGAAGCGGAGTTGTATCAAGAAAGTTATGGTCTTCGAATGAATTAGGGTTTGGGGAAACCCTAGTACGCGGGGCATACCAAAGTGGTATGCAGGGCGTACCGATGCGAAGGGAGTTATGTGAGGCGTAGCTGGAGGAATGCGGAGCGTAGTTGTGAAGTGGGTCGGGGTGCGAGACCTCGTACGTTGGGCGTACAAGGAGGTACGTGGGGCGTACGAGGGTCATGTTAAAAACCCTAATTTTAGGGTTGTTGGTGGGATGTCAAGTCCACCAAGCAAATTACACCCTTTGTTTGCAAATAAAACGTAACATCATGGTAAAAAGGGGTATCAATCCTCGGGTAAATGGTTGTATTCAATCACCAATGCAATCCAATAGAACTAGTGTAAATAAACTAACTAACTAAAATTAAACTAAAAAGAGGGGTGTTGTGATTGCTTGAAAACTAAAAGACCTGAATAACTAAAAAGCTTGCAATTAAGAAAGTTGGTGAGATGCTCAAATATTGGAGATAATTGGTTAACCAAGGCAATTCAACACAATGAACATTTGTGTGTTTATCATTAGGATTCAACATGAAGCTTATCATTCATCCCAAATTGGTTATAGCAATCATGAAGCATGATATGCCAAGATTCCTCATAGGTAGTATGGAGGTTGGGGAAGCCCACAACACACCTTCTTAATCAAAATCAAGGATCCAATTGAAGCAATTGAACCCAAGAAGTTGATTAGCCTTAAGAATGAAGGAATCCCCAATTCCTAGAGGATGTCAATGCTTACACATCCATAAAGGAGTCATGATTCATAAGCTAGAGATGATTTCTACCATCATAAAGCCCTTGTTCTAAGTAAATTCAATGATTCAATGCTAAACCAAAGAAATAAACCAACAATTGCTCATTCAAGTACCAAGCTCATGATCAAAGTATTAAATAAGCATAAGAAATATGAACTAGGATCATAAACATAAGATAAATGACAATTAAGCATGAATCCTTCAAAATCCCACAAATATCCAAGGGTTTTAGCCAAAGTTAACCAAAATAGAGAAACTAGCTACTCATGGCAACAAAATAACAATCACAAAAGTGTTTTTGCATCAAAAATCTACCAATTACTTAGAAAGATGAGAAGAATGAGTATCAAGCTCCAAACATCGCTTCTAATGGTGTCCAATGGTGGAAAATCGAAGTGTTTGCTGAAAGATCCAACCCCCAAAGTAAATGGTGAACAAAATGACCAAAATGCCCGAAAGTATGCAGTTGCGCGGGTACCCGCGCAAGTGTTGTGCGACTGAGACTCCACCTTCGCAAGTGTTGCTAGAATGTTATTGTTCTATTTTTCTACACTACACCACTCCACTACCCAAGATTCCCTTGGTCCCCTCCATGCCTCACATGATTTGAAATTGGCCAATCACCTTCAAGCTTTAAATATGGATAGTCCATGCCCAAAATAAAGATCCTTGACCTATCTTCAAAAGCCCACTTCATCTAAATCTTCAACTTTTTAAGCCCAAATCTCTTTTGATGGATCAGTAAAGCCCAATAATGCATCGAAAAGCCCACCAAGCCCAACTGCAGTCAAACCGCAACCGCAACGAGCTTCAAAACCCTACAAAATATCTCATGCAAAATAGAAAGTACCCGACACGATCCATGATAAAGAAAATAAAGAATATACAATGCAATACTAATAAAAAGAGTTAAAAATACTAAAATAAACTAATAAAAATAAGGAAATAAAATAAGCTATCAAATCACCCCAAGCTTAAACCTAACTTGTCCTCAAGTTAGAACAAGACTAAAATGAGCTCGAGATGAACTAAACTAAAAATGGAAAAAGAAAAATACCATAGAACTTGGTCAACATCAGTCAACATGATCAGAATCAGTCTTTCATGGACCCTACGCATCTTCAAAATGTTCCCATCTTTAGAGCCATAAACTACATTCTCGAACCACTTGAAGGGCGAATAGATCACGTCTGGATGTATTCGCGGTGGGCATAACAAAGGAAACAGAGGATGCGCCCAGTGGGGGCACTTTAAATCACCAATTCAGATCATAATGCATGAAAGAAAAACACCTCTTCACACACAATGATTCCTACATTTTTCAGGCTAACGTGGATAGTAATGAAATAGGGTTTTGCAGCACGGCCTCCAGGCAAACATCCGGCTTCAGGGGCTTCTCCCTTGTACTGTCCTTTACAGTCTACCATCTCATCGTCATAGCATTTTCTCACCAAAATCAAAAATAAAATAAAATAATAAAAATTCTACTTAACCTAAATCTAAACCTAACAACTTAAATCTTCAATCTTGTACTTCTCTTATTTGGTTTTCAGCCTCTTTCTAGCCCAATCTTCTGTTTTTTTTTTTTGAGGAAAGTCTTGAACTTGGGTTCTTGTTCTTCTTTTTGTGTTGCTCTTTTTCTTCATTGTTTTTGTTGCTTTTCTTGAATCTTCTTTTATCATCTCTTATTGTGTTCACTTTTCCAATTTCATCATTTTTTTGTGTTTTCTTCTTGTCTTTCTTCTTGGAAGGTCTAAGGAATTTCACCCTATAACATATAACTCCAATAGTGAAAATGAAGTAATAGATAGAGGCTAACATGAACACCAAATGATCATTGAAAATGTGTCAAGATCTACTAAAAAGGGTGGGGAATGACTCAAAAATGGGTGTTACCGAAAAAACTTGGTCCCAAAAATGTGAATTGGGGGACCCGCTTCAAAGTTCATCAAGCACCTCAATGCAAGGTGTGATAAACAAAATCTATCTAACTATTTACTCTAGACCCCTAGAAAAATGATGACTTATCTTAAAAAGGTGGTGAGAATCTAACTAACTAAGGCTCGGACGAGACTCAGGAGTACTAAGGGGTATTCCCCCCAAAACCAAGATGCGAGTCTTCAATGTCTTCAAAATACCTTACCGGGCTAATCTTTGCTCGCACACATCGGTTTTACCAACCACATCCCTCCGCACCTAGACCCAATTAAGCTACCTGCATCTGACCCCCACACAAGCGGTCTCAAAGTGGTATGTGAGGCTCAAAACGTGTCTCATTTATCCAATACAAGGAATTTCATATCAAGACCCGGGACCAATCTATGATTCAATACTTATGACTTGGCGCTATGGTACCTGTAGGGATGAGAAGAGAAGAGAGAACAAAAATGCATGAAACTTAAACTAGGATGCATCTAAAAAGTATGAAAATTAGAAAAGAAGGAAACAAAATATGCAATATTTTTGAATTTTTTATGCAATTTTTATGAATGACCTAAATGACTTACTCTAAATGCAACTATATACAACCTAAATGCAATCAAAAATAATATACAAGAATACCTCACCCCAAGCTTAAAATGAAGCATTGTCCTCAATGCTTAGGATGTAACGCCCCGGTTTTTCTCGGTACGTTTAGTTATTTTAATTTAATTATTCTTGTAACCTTGGGTTAAATTATTTAACCAATGTCTGATTTTCTTATCTTATTGGACTCTTTTGATCATCTTGTAAACTCCTTTTATTGAAGTCCATGGGCTATGGGCCTATTTGCAAGTCCATCTAGTAAATAGTACTTAATGTGTTAATTGAGTCATTTGGAACACACACAAGAAAAACACTCTAAACCCTCCATCTCTCTCTCAAATTGTCCTCTCTCTCTGTTTGGGATCAAGAGTAGCCAAGGGGCTGTTGTTTGGAGCTTAATTCTTGTTCATTTCCAGCCTTGATTCGTATTGGTATGAACCTCCTTATCATTTCTTACAACTTGATTCATAACCTTGTTCTAGTTTTATGATTTCATCTTCACTTCTTCTCCTTCCTATTTGATTTGTAATTGTATGTTATACATCATCTCAAGATCCTATCTTTACCCCATATATGGTGGATGATGGATCTAGGGGATTACATGTGGCAAAAGATCATGGAAACCCTAAAAGGGAGAATGGTGATTTTATGTGCTTTATGTTCATTTTCATGTTGATTATTATTACAATCTTGTGGCAAAATGAAATCCTAATGATACCTAACCCTTTTTAGTACCACCATGATCATGGGGACTAAATTGGGATGATGAACACATCTTAAAATGTGTTTCAAAGGGAGAAGGATGGATAAGCCAAAAAAGAATCACGGGTGGCTACGATTCTGTTTTCCATCAGATCTGTAGTCATTTTATAAAATTCATATCTTGAGCTCTAGAACTCAAACGGATCCCAAACCAGTTCCAAAAGTTCAAAATTTGAGTTGGCTAACTTTCTTAAGGAGGCCAACCTCACTTATAAGGACTTTATCTATGGGAAAGAATGGCATCTTTGCTGTTAGGTCTGATCCGGGTCTGTTCTGATATGTCATTTTGTTTTCATCATTTCTAAGGCTTGGAAAAGGATCCAGAGTGATTCCAAGTTTCTATATGTTCCTTATATTATGAATTTAAGATCTGGAGCAGATGGGGTGTTATTTCCAATTATAAATTGGTTAGAATGGATCCACACTCCAGATCAGTGGGCAGTCACCAGCTTTTGCTAGTGCTGTGATTGTCCACAATGTGAATTTTATATCTAGAGTTTGGAAGATGATTTTCATTCACTTCCAACTCTGAGACTTTCATTTGTATGTCCTTTACCTCTCTGAATTTTGGTTTGGACGAATTATACTCACAAGTTGGGTAGAATTGGCCAACATCACTTGACTGTATTGTTGGAGACAGAAGTGATACACCATTTTGTAAAATTCATATTTAATTCATCTTTTGGAGTTAGAAGGCGTTATTTATAGTTCTGGAATCCTGAACAATCATATTTTCCTATAAAATTTTGTTAACACTATATTTCTGTTTTATATTTTGGAGTAAATCCGTTTTGAACAGCAGGTCTGTTTTAGAGACCTTGCTGTGATTACTCTTTTCTCAACTCATAGCTTCATTACTTCTCCTTTCCAACCTTTAGTCCTTCTTAGGTGAGGTTTTGAAGTTTGCTCAAGCTTGGTAGCATTATTTGATTGTTAGCTATCCTTACTACTCACTCAAGGTGAGTTCTCTCACACCGTTGTATTGATGTTTGCGTTTGCTAGTTAGCTCGTGTGTGATTATTTGAATTTATTATAAAGGCATGCTATATAACCATTGTTTTAATTCGTACATGTGCACTGTATGTAACTAATTATGGATATGGGGACACCACCAAAGGATACGGATTTACCGGTGCGGTGGGTAGGTAATATCACCAACGTAATACTCATCATGAGGTGCGGTGATTAGGGCCAAATGATACGGGATCTTCCCGGTGCGGTTCAAACCTACAAGTCCTTCTTGTATTATAGGCATTGATTCGTTCTTTGCCCTTATCATATAATTATAAATGGAAAATGGGTTAGGGTTAGTAAATATGAATGTTAGTACAATGTCTGTGTTTGAATTCACTAAGCTTTGTGCTTACGTTTTCCCTTATAACTTTACACGTGTTAAGATTAAAGAGGCTAAGGCTTGACATGGAGCACCGGGACATCGCTACTAGTTATTTTTGTTGGGACCTTATTATTATTATTATTATTATTATTATTATTACTTCCGCAATTATTTTATATGATTATTAAGTTGATGGATTATGTTATGACTATTTCAGTTGTTTTAATTTAATTTAAGATGCGTGTTTAAAAGTTTAAATTTTTGCAAAAATTTGGGTGTCACAAGTTGGTATCAGAGCCACAGTTTGAGGGAACTAGGCATTCTTGTGGATGTTCTAGACTCAAATTTGAGGCTCTATAAGAGTTTATTTTCTTTTTAAAATATTTTTCAAACCTTCTGAAGACTAGTAGTGGAAGATGTCGCGGTGTGCCAGTCAGCCAGTTAAGTAAGCCTTATTTCTTATGTTAAATGTTTATGTTAAATTGTTGACTATGAATTGGATTCTACTAGTCTTAAAATGTTAGATTACACACTTATTTAGTGTTAACATGTGAGAGAGTTGTAAAATTAACGGCTAGAGCGAACTGGAAATTTTGAAACTAGACGCGAATGCGAAATTGGAACTTGTGTGGAAAGTAGTAGAAGGGCCCCTACTATTTGAAACATCGGTGCCGGTTTCGGGTCGGGGCAAGGTTGAAAAATTTTCGGCAAGCTGAGTGTTTTGTCTTCCTAGAAATATCTAGGCTGAATTGTTTCTAAGATTTTCCTTCTTCTGCGGATACCAATGGCTCCGCCTGCTCGACTTAATCAGCTCCAAATGGAGCAATTTAGGGATATTGTCGCTGAGGAATTCAATAATGCCTTCAACGAACTAATCCCAGGTGTGACCAATGACATAATCAACCAATGCGGTGCTCTTCTGGATGAGCGCCTCGCAGCTATTCCCGGGGGAGCGTTACCGGCTCCGCCCGTTCGGGATTCGGCATACTACTTCGAGAAGTTCAGCAAGTGTAGCCCTCCTCTTGGAACGGTGAATCCGACCCAGTTGCTGCTAAGCACTGGGTGTCAGATGTTGAGGGCGCCTTCATGACTGTTGGGTGTCCGGACCAGTACAAAGTTGTGATCGCCATGAATCAGCTGCGGAAAAGGGGAAAGACATGGTGGAACACCATCACCGCTCTATTAAGCGAAGAAGAAGTGAGGGCCATGTCTTGGGCCCAATTTGTGGAGAGGTTCGAGGCACAATATGTGCCTAAGGTGGAGCAGCAGCGGATACAGCAAGAGTTCATGGCCTTACAGCAGACTACCGAGTCCGTTAGCGACCTGAACGCCAAGTTCTTGGAGATGCTATCTTTTTGCCCCTCGTTTGCTGGGAACGAGGCCTGGTTGGTCAGCCGGTACATGGCCATCCTACGTACCGAGATTCGGGAATTCGTTAGCATGCAGGAGTTCTCGACCTTATCCACGATCATGAATGCAGCGGGGAGGAGGGAAATCGAGTTGCAGACCCAGTCCAAGAGGAAGGCCAATGACACCTCTTCCAAGACATCCAGAGATGCCCAGAAAAAGCGAAAGCTGGGTAGTAAGTCAAGGTATGAGTATAGGACGTCTTAAGGGCGAGAAAAATCCGTTGATATGCTACAACTGCAAAAAGCCAGGGCATCATTGGAAGAATTGTAGGGATCCCCCTGCAAGTGCAGCACCTCATATTACTTCTGCAGTTCCCGTCTGCTATCACTGCAACGAGACGGGACACAAGAAGCCCGAATGCCTGAAGTTGAAGACTGGTAAAGGAGACGGGGGTACAAATCCTGCAATTGCATCGTCCTCTAAGGGACCCACTATGGTGACACGAGGTCATGCTCACCAAATGACTGCGGAGGAGCCGGTGATTACAGCGACAGTGGCAGCCACTTATTTGTTAGATTCCGAGCCCGATGTTGTTATATTTGATAGCGGTGCTACCCATTCTTTTGTATCTCGCATGTTTATTAATCGTTTGGGGCGTAGTATCGGAAAATTGGCTCACCCAATGGTTGTCGAAGTTGCCGACAACCGCACTATTTATGTCACCGATGTTTATCGGGGTTGCACTCTCGAGTTTTCTGGAGTTGAATTCCCCATTGATCTTATCCCTATTGCGATGCGAGAGCTCTACCTTATCGTAGGCATGGATTGGCTTGATGCGTGTGATGTGGAAATCCACTGTCGTAAGAAGCAAGTTCGTGTTCAAAACCCTAGAGGTGGAGAACTTATCATTCAGGGGGACATTCCCCGCGTGGCCATCGCTTCTTGCTCTTCTGCTATAGCACTAGACGACGTTCCTATCGTTTCCGACTTTAGTGATGTCTTTCTGGAGGAACTCCCTGGTTTGCCACCTATTCGGCAAGTGGAGTTTCGCATTGATTTGGTGTTGGGTGCGACTCCGGTAGCTAAATCTCCTTACCGCTTGGCACCACCTGAGATGAAAGAGCTCCAAGATCAACTTCAGGAACTAAGTGATAAAGGGTTTATACGGCCAAGCTGCTCGCCATGGGGTGCTCCTATTCTCTTTGTGAAGAAGAAAAATGGATCCCAGCGAATGTGTATTGATTATAGGGAGCTAAACAAGCGCACGATAAAGAATAGGTACCCATTTCCACGTATTGACGATCTTTTCGATCAGCTTCAGGGAGCGTCTTGGTTCTCCAAGATTGATTTACGTTGCGGTTACCATCAGATGCGGGTTCGTGAAGAAGACATTGAGAAAACAGCATTCCGTACTCGTTATGGGCATTTTGAGTTCGTGGTGATGCCTTTTGGGCTCACCAATGCACCCGCAGCGTTTATGGATCTCATGAACCGGGTGTGTAGCCCGATGCTTAACCGTTCGGTCATAGTGTTCATTGATGACATCTTGGTCTATTCTAAGGCCAAAGAGGAGCATGAGCAACACCTTCGGGAGATTCTGGAAACTCTGGAAAGAGAAAGGCTTTATGCTAAATTCTCAAAATGTGAATTTTGGTTAGAAGAAGTTCATTTCTTAGGGCATGTGGTAAACAAACATGGTATTAAGGTCGATCAAGCCAAGGTTGATGCGGTTAAACAATGGGAGATTCCAAAAACACCTTCTGAAATTCGCAGTTTCTTGGGTTTAGCCGGTTATTACCGTAGGTTCATTGAAAATTTCTCTAAAATCGCCTTGCCACTCACCCGATTGACCAAGAAATCAGTGAAATTCGTTTGGGGCCCGGAGCAACAATTTGCGTTGATGAGCTGAGGAAGCGATTGTGTGATGCTCCGATTTTGGCCTTACCTGATAGGGTTGAGGATATGGTGGTTTACTGTGATGCATCGCTTCAGGGTCTTGGTTTCGTGTTAATGCAACGGGACAAGGTGATAGCCTATGCCTCCCGACAGCTGAAACCCCACGAACGAAACTACCCCACTCATGATTTGGAGCTTGGGGTTGTTGTTTTCGCTCTTAAGATTTGGAGACACTATCTCTATGGAGTGAAGTGTATCATATACACTGACCATAAGAGTCTGAAATACTTGTTCGAGTAGCGGGATTTGAACATGAGGCAGATCAGATGGTTGGATGTGGTAAAAGATTATGATTGTGAAATTCACTACCACCCCGGTAAATCTAATGTTGTAGCTGATGCTCTCAGTCGTAAACAATCTACCGAACCGATTCGATCTAAGTGTCTCCGGATGACGATGGTGTCGTCTTTGTTAGATATGATTCGTGGCGCCCGTTTGTTGGGGTGAGGTTTGGCAGAGGGTACTTGGGAGTACCGATATCGTGCTTCGGACTACAGAGAAAATCCACGTGATTCGGGATCATTTGGTTACAGCGAGGAGTCATCAGAAAAATTATGCCGACAAAAGATGCTCCGATCTTGAGTTCCAGGTGGGAGATTATGTGTTGCTCAAAGTCTCCCCCTGGAAAGGTGTGATTCGATTTCGAAAATGGGGAAAGCTCGGACCCCGATTCATTGGACCCTACAAGGTCATAGCCCGTGTGGGAAAGGTGGCTTACCGTTTAGAGCTGCCTGAAGAGCTTAGTCTAATTCATAATACATTTCACGTGTATCAGTTACGAAAATGCCTTGTTGATGAGACCACTGTGATACCACTGGAGGACATACAGGTTGACGAGCGTCTCAATTATGTTGAGAAACCAATCGCTATTTTAGAACGAAAGACGAAAGCTCTCCGCAACAAGACTATAAACCTGGTTAAGGTGCAGTGGCAACATAGGAAGGGTTCGGAATGGACTTGGGAACCGGAAGGCGAGATGAGGGATCACTATCTGGATCTGTTTTTAGGTGTTGACTTCGAGGACGAAGTCCGTTCTTAGTGGGGGAGAGTTGTAACGCCCCGGTTTTTCTCGGTACGTTTAGTTATTTTAATTTAATTATTCTTGTAACCTTGGGTTAATTTATTTAACCAATGTCTGATTTTCTTATCTTATTGGACTCTTTTGATCATCTTGTAAACTCCTTTTATTGAAGTCCATGGGCTATGGGCCTATTTGCAAGTCCATCTAGTAAATAGTACTTAATGTGTTAATTGAGTCATTTGGAACACACACAAGAAAAACACTCTAAACCCTCCATCTCTCTCTCAAATTGTCCTCTCTCTCTGTTTGGGATCAAGAGTAGCCAAGGGGCTGTTGTTTGGAGCTTAATTATTGTTCATTTCCAGCCTTGATTCGTATTGGTATGAACCTCCTTATCATTTCTTACAACTTGATTCATAACCTTGTTCTAGTTTTATGATTTCATCTTCACTTCTTCTCCTTCCTATTTGATTTGTAATTGTATGTTATACATCATCTCAAGATCCTATCTTCACCCCATATATGGTGGATGATGGATCTAGGGGATTACATATGGCAAAAGATCATGGAAACCCTAAAAGGGAGAATAGTGATTTTATGTGCTTTATGTTCATTTTCATGTTGATTATTATTACAATCTTGTGGCAAAATGAAATCCTAATGATACCTAACCCTTTTTAGTACCACCATGATCATGGGGACTAAATTGGGATGATGAACACATCTTAAAATGTGTTTCAAAGGGAGAAGGATGGATAAGCCAAAAAGGAATCACGGGTGGCTACGATTCTGTTTTCCATCATATCTGTAGTCATTTTGTAAAATTCATATCTTGAGCTCTAAAACTCAAACGGATCCCAAACCAGTTCCAAAAGTTCAAAATTTGAGTTGGCTAACTTTCTTAAGGAGGCCAACCTCACTTATAAGGACTTTATCTATGGGAAAGAATGGCATCTTTGCTGTTAGGTCTGATCCGGGTCTGTTCTGATATGTTATTTTGTTTTCATCATTTCTAAGGCTTGGAAAAGGATCCAGAGTGATTCCAAGTTTCTATATGTTCCTTATATTATGAATTTAAGATCTGGAGCAGATGGGGTGTTATTTCCAATTATAAATTGGTTAGAATGGATCCACACTCCAGATCAGTGGGCAGTCACCAGCTTTTTCTAGTGCTGTGATTGTCCACAATGTGAATTTTATATTTGGAGTTTGGAAGATGATTTTCATTCAATTCCAACTCTGAGACTTTCATTTGTATGTCCTTTACCTCTCTGAATTTTGGTTTGGACGAATTATACTCACAAGTTGGGTAGAATTGGCCAACATCACTTGACTGTATTGTTGGAGACAGAAGTGATACACCATTTTGTAAAATTCATATTTAATTCATCTTTTGGAGTTAGAAGGCGTTATTTATAGTTCTGGAATCCTGAACAATCATATTTTCCTATAAAATTTTGTTAACACTATATTTCTGTTTTATATTTTGGAGTAAATCCGTTTTGAACAGCAGGTCTGTTTTAGAGACCTTGCTGTGATTACTCTTTTCTCAACTCATAGCTTCATTACTTCTCCTTTCCAACCTTTAGTCCTTCTTAGGTGAGGTTTTGAAGTTTGCTCAAGCTTGGTAGCATTATTTGATTGTTAGCTATCCTTACTACTCACTCAAGGTGAGTTCTCTCACACCGTTGTATTGATGTTTGCGTTTGCTAGTTAGCTCGTGTGTGATTATTTGAATTTATTATAAAGGCATGCTATATAACCATTGTTTTAATTCGTACATGTGCACTGTATGTAACTAATTATGGATATGGGGACACCACCAAAGGATACGGATTTACCGGTGCGGTGGGTAGGTAATATCACCAACGTAATACTCATCATGAGGTGCGGTGATTAGGGCCAAATGATACGGGATCTTCCCGGTGCGGTTCAAACCTACAAGTCCTTCTTGTATTATAGGCATTGATTCGTTCTTTGCCCTTATCATATAATTATAAATGGAAAATGGGTTAGGGTTAGTAAATATGAATGTTAGTACAATGTCTGTGTTTGAATTCACTAAGCTTTGTGCTTACGTTTTCCCTTATAACTTTACAGGTGTTAAGATTAAAGAGGCTAAGGCTTGACATGGAGCACCGGGACATTGCTACTAGTTATTTTTGTTGGGACCTTATTATTATTATTATTATTATTATTATTATTATTATTATTATTATTATTATTACTTCCGCACTTATTTTATATGATTATTAAGTTGATGGATTATGTTATGACTATTTCAGTAGTTTTAATTTAATTTAAGATGCGTGTTTAAAAGTTTAAATTTTTGCAAAAATTTGGGTGTCACATAGGATGAGAGTAAGGAAGGATCGTACTGAGATCAAGGTGGAGGAGACCCGCGAGGACGGTACAGAAGCAACACATGGGTCGTACAATGATGTGTGGGTGAAGTTCTTGGCCGCCTAAATACACACGAGTGAAAGCTTGGTCGCACAAAGGAAGCACATTCAATGAATCAGAATTTACTTATGATGTGGCATATTTGCACGGGTACCCTTGCAAATCTCTGCGCGGGTGAAAGGCGGTCTCGCAGATCGTTACGCAGGTGAGTATCAGGACCCGCAGAACCTGCACGGCTGGGGGAGCAGCCGCGCGCACACATCAGTTTACAACTCGTGTGGAGGTAATTTGAGCTCGGATTTTGCGTGGGTAGGGTTGGGTCGCACAAGGTTTGCACGGGTACCCGTGCAAGTTGTAGATTTTGACATTTTTTGCAATTTTTCGCTCCACAAGCTCCGATTTTCTTCCATACTTTACCAAGATCATTGCTAAACCACAAGATTCTTATTTTTGACCAACTTTAAGCCTAGAAACATCAAAACTTCAAGCGGATATTATTTATTTACAATGCATTTATTTAACGTCTTTGCCAAGACTTAGTCCTGCTTTCTTCAATCTTCATAAATCGGGGTTTCCAAGGTTACGTTGTCGAATTCTCCCATGTCAAATCCTTCATAAAATGGTTTCAAATGGTGCCCATTCACTTTGAATATTTGATTCGTTTCCAAACTCTTGATTTCAACCGCACCATGATCAAACACTTTTAAAACAATGAAAGGTCTGTGCCATCGAGATCACAATTTTCCTGGGAATAAATTCAAGCATGAATGATAAAGAATATATTTTTGACCCAGAATAAAGTGTTTTTGGGTTATGTGTTTGTCATGAAATGCCTTTTTCTTCTCTTTGCACCTTTTAAACCTTTTAATTATCTTCTTCTTGACCACTTCCATCATTGGATGATTCAATCTTCTTTGAGCCTCTATACTAGGCTTGCAATAATCTTCCATAAGAATCTTTTGTGTGCATACATTAGGGCTTATCCCATTTATTGGATCAATCACATAAACCCGATACAATGGATAAATGTTGCTAGGGTACCTCATTGCTTCAAAGATGTTGAAGTCAATGGTTTCTCCAACAACTTCCATAGTGATCTTTCCATTGTGGACATCAATGATTGTGTGGGAAGTATTCATGAAAGGTATTCCAAGGAGGATCATAGATGATTTGGAAGGAGTCTTCTCTTCAATATCAATGATATAAAAATCTGCGGGAAAAACAAGTTGATTAACTTGTACTAACACATCCTCCAACACTCCTCTTGGAGACACACTTGACTTGTCCGCTAATTGAATAATTACTCCCGTTTCTCCCAAAGGTCCAACATTGAGAGATTGAAAAACCAAATATGGCATCACATTGATCGAGGCTCCAAGATCTAACATGGCACTTTCGACATGCAAATCACCAATGGTACAATGGATAGCAAATATTCCTGGATCCTTGCATTTGGGAGGTAACTTCTTTTGGATAATCGCAGACACGCTTGTATTGACTTGAATCTTTTCATTTGCCTTGAATTTCCTCTTCTTGGTGCACAAATCCTTGAGAAATTTTGCATAACTTGGAATTTGCTTAATAGCATTCAATAGTGGAATATTGATTTGGACCTTGCGGAAAGTTTCAAAGAATTCATTTTCTTCCTCGTTTTTCTTTGAAGCGGCTAATCGGGAAGGGAAGGGTGGTGGTATGACCAATGGATTGATGGTCTTGTTGCAAGATTCGGGTTGCTCAATATTTGTCACAACCGGTTCCTTTGGAGGAACGACCACCCTTGAAGGTTCAACAACAATAACCTCATCATCTTCTTCTCTTGAAAATCTTTTGGGGTTGCTTTCTCCAAGTGTTTTCCCACTTTTCAAGGTTATTGCACTCACATTTGGATTCTTATCGATTTGAGATGGAAGTTTACCCCTTTGTTCTATCTTGTTGAGAGCGGTGGCCAAGTCTCCAATTTGTGCTTGAATATTGGAGAAGGTGTTCTTGGTCTCTTGTTGAAATTGGGTTTGGATTTGAGCAAGAGAAGTAACGAGTTCTTGAAGACTCATTTGATGGTTACCACTTGATTGGCCTTGTAGTTGAGGTTGTTGGTAATTTGGAGGGGTATAAGATGTTTGTGGATATGGAGGTGTTTGGGAAAGATATTGTGGATATTAAGGTCTCGTCATAACATTTGGTGGGTATGGGTTGTTTGGGTTATTCCTCCAATTTGGGTTATAGGTGTTTTGAAATCCCATGGGTCTTGGTTGACCTTGATATCCTCCCATTGCATTAACATCCTCCGGTTCACTACCAAGTGTGGTACACTTATCCGTATAATGTCCCGTCATTGCACAAATACCACACACCATCAATTGTGGACCACTTTCTACCACCATTTGATTTAACACATTAGTCAAATCCAAGAGCTTTGATTCCAAGTGTTGGGTGTTGCTAACTTCACCAACCACTTGTGGAGAATTCCTCTTCATTTCATTTTGAGTCCCGAAATTTCTTCGATTGTGAGAAATGGTACCAAAAAGCAATCTTATCTCTTGAGGTATCTTGTTGAAGATATCACCACTACTTGAAGCATCAATCATCCTTCGATCTTTTTCATTCATACCCTCATAAAATTGTTGAAGAAGTAGTTGTTCAGGTATGTTGTGTTGGGGACAACTTGTACACAAGTTGTTGAATCGCTCCCAAAAATCATGAAAATACTCATTCTCCCCTTGACGAATCCCCAAAATGTCACTTATTTGACTTGATATCCGCGAAGTGGGATAGAACTTGCTATTGAAGGCTTTGAGTAACTCTTCCCATATGTGAATAGATCCCGGTGGTAAATTGAATAACCACTCTCTAGCTTTATCTTCCAAGGTGAGCGGGAAGGCGGTTAACTTGAAATCATCCAATGTCACATGTTCGGGCAACATGCTAACACATATCATATGAAAGGACTTCAAATGCGTTTGAGGATCTTCTTTATCCAAACCATGGAACTTGGTGAGTTGATGTATGAAACTTGACTTCAATTCAATCCCTCGGCAGTTTGCGGGATAAACAATACCAAGGGGTGTGTGAGTAACATCTGTCTCCATCATTTGTCTAAGTGTCAACTCTTGAGGGGGATTGGGTAGATTGGGGTTATTGGGATATTGTTGCATGTAATTGGTATGTTGTTGGTAAGGTGGGTATGGGTATTGTTGATGATTGTACATCGGTGGTGGATAAGGTTGGTAGTTAGGATATTGGTTGTAGGGAGGTTGTTATGGGTACATTGGGTGTTGGTACATTAGGGGTTGTGGGTAATTAGGTTGATTTGGTTGATGTGCTTGTTGTTGTTGAACTTGAAAAGCATTTTTTTGAGGTTGGTTGTTTTGATGGAAGTTTTGGTTTTGTGGTTGTGGTTGTTGATAATTGGGTTGATTTGGTTGATGAGGGGGTTGATTCCAAGGTGGCATATCTCTGAGAGGTTCTTGGTGTTGTTGTTGTTGTCTTGGTTGTTGGGGTGGGGTATTGGCATCTTGATTGTTTGGGTTTGGGTTGGGATTGTGAGGTGGAGTGTGATTCATGTCTATGTAGTTTTCAAGCGGAATGTCTTCAAAGGAATGACCAACAATTGGAGAACTCGGTTCGGTGTCGGTATCACTTGAAGTATGAACTTGATCTTCTATGTTGATTAGTGCAGAAGATGAAGAAGCTTGAACGAGTTGTTGTTGCTTTGCTTGTTTGGCTAACTTTTTCAACCTTTTTGCTTCTTTTTCAATCTCCGGATTGTAGAGTAGTTCACTGGTTCTTATAGACCTAGGCATAAATAATCAAATAACAATAACCAATTTCCCCGACAACGGCGCCAAAACTTGGTGGGATGTCAAGTCCACTAAGCAAATTACACCCTTTGTTTGCAAATAAAACGTAATATAATGGTAAAAAGGGGTATCGATCCTCGGGGAAATGGTTGTATTCAATCACCAATGCAATCCAATAGAACTAGTGTAAATAAACTAACTAACTACAATTAAACTAAAAAGGGGGGGTGTTGTGATTGCTTGAAAACTAAAAGACTTGAATAACTAAAAAGATTGCAATTAAGCAAGATGGTGAGATGCTCAAATATTGGAGATAATTGGTTAACCAAGGCAATTCAACACAATGAACATTTGTGTGTTTATCATTAGGATTCAACACGGAGCTTATCATTCATCACAAATTGGTTATAGCAATCATGAAGCATGATATGACAAGATTCCTCATAGGTATTATAGAGGTTGGGGAAGCCTACAAAACACCTTCTTAATCAAAATCAAGGATCCAATTGAAGGAATTGAACCCAATAAGTTGATTAGCCTTAAGAATGAAGGAATCCCCATTTCCTAGAGGATGTCAATGCTTACACATCCATAAAGGAGTCATGACTCATAAGCTAGAGATGATTTCTACCATCATAAAGTCATTGTTCTAAGTAAATTCAATGATTCAATGATAAACCAAAGAAATAAACCAACAATTGCTCATTCAAGTACCAAGCTCATGATCAAAGTATTAAACAAGCATAAGAAATATGAACTAGAATCATAAACATAAGATAAATGACAATTAAGAATGAATCCTTCAAAATCCCACAAATATCCAAGGGTTTTAGCCAAAGTTAACCAAAATAGAGAAACTAACCACTCATGGCAACAAAATAACAATCAAAAAAGTGTTTTTGCATCAAGAATCTACCAATTACTTAGAAAGATGAGAAGAATGAGTATCAAGCTCCAAAAATCGCCTCTAATGGTCTCCAATGGTGGAAAATCGAAGTGTTTGCTGAAAGATCCAACCCCCAAAGTAAATGGTGAACAAAATGACCAAAATGCCCAAAAGTGTGCAGTTGCGTGGGTACCCGCGCAAGTGTTGCGCGACTGAGACTCCACCCTCGCAAGTGTTGCTGGAATGTTATTGGTCTATTTTTCTCCACTACACCACTCCACTATCCAAGATTCCCTTGGTCCCCTCCATGTCTCACGTGATTTGAAATTGGCCAATCACCTTCAAGCTTTAAATATGGATAGTCCATGCCCAAAATAAGAATCCTTGACATATCTTCAAAAGCCCACTTCATCTAAATCTTCAACTTTTTAAGCCCAAATCTCTTTTGATGGATCGGTAAAGCCCAATAATGCATCGAAAAGCCCACCAAGCCCAACTGCAGTCAAATCGCAACCGCAACGAGCTTTAAAACCCTACAAAATATCTCATGCAAAATAGAAAGTACCCGACACGATCCATGATAAAGAAAATAAAGAATATACAATGAAATACTAATAAAAAGAGCTAAAAATACTAAAATAAACTAATAAAAATAAGGAAATAAAATAAGCTATCAGTTGTACCCTATATAAGCATAATGTTAACCCTTTATCTTCATTTCTAGGTCAGCCTCCACCCTCTCAAAACCCTAAATCGTCCTTTGGCCTTCATGGTTACATTTTGAGCTCATGGTGTCCATTTTTGGTGTATTTGGTCCACTTCCAAGAAGATGGAGTTCGGTGCAAGGATGGGAATCAAGGAAGAACTTATGGATATTGCTTATGTGTCTCATTTTCCAGCTTGTTGGAGGTAAAAAACTTTGAACTTGATTATTGATGTCTTAGATCTATCATTTATGAGTTTTGGTTCATTTTGGTCCCAAGAATGAGATCAGTGATATTGATTCCATTCCAGGAGCTTTGAGTTGCCCCTCTTAGTGTTTCTGAGTCTCAAGGTCCACAAAGTTGGCACCTTTAGAGTTTAAAACCATCCATGTTTGAGTTTGGATCCTTTTCATGAAAGTAGAATGCTACAATTTGAGATTAGGTCTTCTTGGGGCATGCAAAGTCACCAAGCCAGTGACTTTATGGTTCTAGACTTTCATTTAGAAGTAGATATGTGGTTTTGGACTTATGGGATCAAGCATTAAGAGCTTAATGAAGGTTTTGGCTCAATGGAGGAGTACCCTGGGCATACACTATAACATCCAAAAATTCAAGACCAAAAATTTCGTTTTAATTAAGTAATTATATAAAACCATCAGTATAAAAACATTCATATTAATATCTCATGTCAAACCAAAGTATCAATAATCAAAACATATTATCATAAAACCATATCAGAGTGTAATCCCAAAGATCTCATGTGTGGAAAACATAATGTGATGCGTTGCGATCAAGCCGGCTCCTTTCCTTTGAAAACGAGTACCTGAAACCAAAACTACAAACTGTAAGCACGAAGCTTAGTGAGTTCCCCCATCATACTACATACCATACAACACATATATTGCCAAGCATATCCGGGTGCTGGCCTATCCCTTCGGTATCTTTCAACCGGTATCCGGGGACTGTTTCCCCTATCACTATCACATAATAGCATAACATAACATGCATAAATATATTGTCAGGTATATCTGGGTGCCCGACCTACCCCTTCGGTATCTTTCAACCGGTAGCCGGGAGCTAACCTCCCCTTCGGTATCTTTCAACCGGTAACCGGGGACTATTTCACCCCTACCACTATCACATAATAACATATCATGATCATACTGCTAGGCATGCATGGGTACTATCTACCCTTTTGGTATCTTTCAACCGGTAACTAGGGGCTATATCACCCCTACCACTACTAACAGATATGTCATAGCATCCTAGCACATAAAGCATATCAGATAACAACACACCAGATAATTATCACAAAGACAATCATCTAACAAACATTTCCTATTAGTGGGCCGGCATTGTGGTCGTAGACCCACTTCTACTGGAAGGTAACTCACCTCACACTGCTGAAGTCCCGTAGACACAATCCCACACTGCTGAAGTCCCGCAGACTCAACCCCAGCTGCTGGATGACAGATTCCCGAACTGTCAATCACAAAAATAACACCCAATTAATAATTGGGTTCCACTATATAACCATGAGTGCATTCTTTGGATAATTACTACATTACCCCAAGCTTGGCTTATTCAAGCCCAATGCCCAATCCATAGGCCCAAAGTCAATTAGGAATCAAAGCCCAACACATGGCCCAATTTTCCAAATTGGGCCCAGGCCTATACATGGTCTTATTCTAAGGCCCAACATCATATAATCATTAAGGCCCACACTATGGCCCATCTATGGCCCAATTTTCCAAATTGGGCCCAAACCCCTTACATGGGCCTTACCCTAGGCCCATTAAATTATTCTAGTCTAATTGCTTGACTTTGGATGGCCCATTAATAACCCAATCATCAAGGCCCAATAAAGAGGCCCAACAATAAACCCAAGTGAAATTAGGGTTTCACATAAAATGACGATCAGGGTTAAGTGTTTCTCACTTAACCCATTAAGGACTTAATCCTCTAAGGACTTAATCCATTAAGTCCAATATTTCTTAGATTAATCTTTGCCAATGATTATTATTTAATATCTCAAGTTATTAAATAATTCACGTGTGTGTCCCGATTAATTCTCAAAATTAGGGTTTTATTGGCATTAGGGTTTTCAAAACCCTAATTAGGGTTTCCAACCCAAATACTAGCCCATTTATCAATTTGTTGGGCTTTTAGGTCAATTAGGGCTTTATTGGGCCTATTAGGCCCACTAGAATATCATTAAGCCCATTAGGGTTTTATTGGGTCAATTAGGGTCCATTAGGGCTTACAAGGCCCATTAGGGTTTCAAGCACCCTAAACGAATCGAACTCAACGAGGCAAGCACACCGCCACCCGACACGGCGGCCGGTGGCGGCAGCCACCACCTAACGGTGGTGGTGACGGATTTTCTTCACTATTCCAATTAATACAAAATTACAACAAAATAACCAAACCGCACACACACACATACTAGGCTAAACACATACACACACAATGGTGGCTCATGGCGGCAGCCACCACCTCACGGTGGTGGTGGTGGCTGTTCTTGTAGTTTCCGGCCAAACAGCCCTACACGCAACACCTACTCGACAGAAATACACCCACACGCATTTTGTTGGTAGAAAGGACCCAGCCACCCACCTAGCGGCGTACGGTGGCGGCGGAGGCGCTAATGGTGGCGGCAGGTAGCAGCACCCAGCGAAGGGCGGTCTTCACGAGTTCGTTTCTGGTGACAGCAAGGTAACACACACATACATGAGTGTCGCCTGAGATCCTGAAACAGCTTTCCGTCAACGGAAGTGACAGCAGTCGTGGCTAGCGGCGATACTAACGGTAGCAAAGGGAAATAGTGAAGGAGGGCGTCATCTTAAAGGAGCAGTCGCGACCTCCGGCGACCACGTCGTCTTCAACGGGAGCGACAACGGCCTACGATCCCATCCACTGTCTTCAACGGTCTTCCTCGGCTGCCTACTACATCACCGGCAGCGGCGGTGACGTTTGGATGGCGAAGCAGCGGTGGCAGTCGGCTGGAACTCGCCGGTCTCTCCTGATCGGAATAACGAAGAAAGGTGATGGCTGGTGGTTGTTGGCGGTCTCCGGCGATTGGCAACCTCATCGGAGATGGTTGCGACTTGAACAACAAAGGGAAATGGCACCGGAGATCGGAGGAGAGGGGGGCGGCTGGATGGTAAGGTGATGGCTGCACCTCTCATTCCTAGGGTTAGGGTTACCTTAAGCTATATACCCGATCCCTCAAAACATTATGCCATAATAACAATATCAGTCCCTCCCCCTTCCCCTTTCTGTTAAATTCAATCCAATTGTTACCAAATGGCCCCTCCTTGACGAATTCTTCTCAAATTAAGTCTAATATTTACTCTTTAACCCCTGTTTCCATAAATTCTTTTATATTGGTCCAAATGATAACAAATAGCCCCTCCTCTTCCAAAACCTTTTCAAAATAAGTCCCTTAATTGCACTTTAACCCCCGAAACTAACAACCCGATAATTATTACTCGATTTTTGGGCTACTATACATTCATCAATTTATTTATTTATTTAATAAATAAACGGGTGTTACATACACATTTGTACGCGAAGCGTACAAGCCAAGAAGTCTGTACGCTTAGCGTACAATCGTACAGTTGAGTATGCCTCGCGTAATCAGTCAGGGGGAGTTTTGCTTATTGGGCTTCAGTGTGGGCCATCAGTTGGGCTTAGTTGTCTTGGGCCGTGTTAGGCCATGAGGTTTTGGTCTGATAATTATTTTGAGAAGGCCTACGATGGGTTTGGGCCCAATTTGGAAAATTAGGCCATGGTTTGGGCCACGAGTGGTTTTTGGGTATTTGGGCTTGAGTGTTTGAGTTATTAATGGGCCATCGGAATATAAAGTGTTTTGGACTAGAAAGAATGGTTGGGCCTTAAGGTAAGTCCCATGTAAGGGGTTTGGGCCCAATCTGGAAAATTAGGCCATTGGTTGATTAATTAGCCTTCGGGCCTTTCCGTTTGTAAGTTTGGGTCTTAGATTTGGTCAAGGCCAGGTTAGGGGTAAAATGGTCTTTTTACCCCAGGTATGGAGTTGTGGTTATGGATTGGAACCCAATTGTTAATTGAGTGTTGTTTTGTTATTGATAGTTCATGGATTTGTCAGCCTGCAGCCAAGGGTGTTTCTGTATGATTCAGCAGTACAAGGTGAGTCTTCTCACTATATCCATGGGTCGAAGACACTAATGTCGGCCCATTACGTGCTATGTGGTATGCTAGTTGTCACTGTGATACTTACATGGAAGACCCCGGGGGGAGCCCGTGGTAATTGGATATCATACCATGGGGGGAGCCCGTGGCATTCCAGGTAAAGACCATGGGGGAGCCCATGACATACTAGATAAAGACCATGGGGGGAGCCCATGACAACTATATGTATGTTGCATGATAATCTGTGGTTGTATGTTGTATGGTATTTTGGGGAACTCACTAAGCTTTGTTCTTACAGTTTTCAGTTTATGTTTCAGGTACTTCGGTTTTCAAATGGATGGGCTCGGGATGATTGCAGAGCACACACCTCATGTTTCTGCCTTCTATGAATTACTCTGATCTATCAATGTTTTGCTAAAACTTAATTAATCTGGTTGTTATGGAAGATACATGTATTAACGATTTATTAATCTAAAAACAAAGGTTTTTATGTCATGATTTTCGGGTCGTTACAGCGTTTCTTGTTAATGTGTCCAAGATGACAATGCCACAAGCATGCTTTGTCTATACCATTAGACGAATCAATTTGAAATACACTATTGCCTAAATTGTCTACACAAATCACAGTTTCATACACACCATCACAAGGTAAAGATTCAAAATAAAAAACACCATTTTATAAGTAGAAATAGAACCATTCAAATCATTAAATGAATATCTAAACCCTTGTCTAAACAATGCATGAAAAGAGATAATGTTTCTTGTCGTTTCTGCCGAGTAGCAACAATTTATTAAATCTAAACTAACACCATTACGAAGCACTAGACTATAAACCCCCATCTTGATAATAGGTGAAGATCGCCTATTCCCCATGATCAAGTTCATTCTACCGTGCTCCACCTCCTCACTTCTTCTTAGCCCCTGCAAATCAGAACAAATATGAAATCCACATCCTGTATCAAGGACCTAAGATCGAGAAGATGATGAGTTATTAGATGAAATAATGTATATATCTGCAGAAGTTGGCTTCACGTTGCCATCTTTGATATCCCGAAGATACTTTGGGCAACTTCTTTTCCAATGCCCTTTGTCATTACAGTAAAAGCAAATAGCCAATTTGGGATCAGAAGAGGGTGGATGATCAGAACTGGACTTTCCTTTAGGGCCACTACTAAATGCACATGAGACTTTCCATTCCGGTTTGCTAGGGAGGACCTTTCCTCTTTTTACCCTTTCCTTTTCCAATGGATAGGACGGGAGCACTAGCAAGAATGGAGGCTATACTTTTACCCTTCATTATTTCTTCACTTGTCTGTAGAAGGTTGTGCAATTGAGCCAAGGTTGTCTCATTGTTGTTCAGATGATAGGTCAGAATGAACTGATCATAAAAACTGGTTAAGGAGTTTAGGACTATGTCAATACCCAACTCCTTATCAAAATGCACATTCAATCTAACAAGGCACTCCATGTAACGTTGCATTCTTTACACGTGGCCACAAACAGATTCTCCCTCCTTCATCTTCCACGCCATAAGGGACTTGACCACTTCGTACTTTTCTTGATGAGATCGCTTATGGTACTTTTCCATAAGGTCCTTGTTCATCTCATAGGGCCAATAATTCTCATAAAACCTTTGCATCTCATGGGTCATGGTGGCTACCATGATGCAAGCAACTTTTGTTGCATTATCATAGTGCTTTTGGTAGGAAGCATATTCTTCATGAGTAGCTTTGCTTGGTTACGAAGGGCCAGCTTAATGTTTCGCATCCAATCATTATAATTGGAACCATCCAATATGACTTTGGAGCAGATAGAGAGCAAGGAAAAGTTGCGGTGGTTGGAGGAGGAGGAAGCAGAAGCATCAGTTGGAGTAGACATTTGTAAAAGGAAGGTAGTTTTAGTTATATAAGAACAATCCTTAATATGATAACCCAAAATAAAATATTAAGGCTAGGATCCAACTATATAATTCACAACTTACAAAAAGGGATGTCGTAATCTAATTGTAAATTTTATAAAGGTAGGTAAATGACGATTTACCAATTCCACCAATAGAAAACGAAATTTAAAAGAAATTAAGTAAAGTGAAATACCTAGGTCTTTTTAGATTCATTGAAACTACTCAATGACATGTTTAATATCTAATTATGCTCTTCTATTTGTGGCTGGGATACCGAGGATCACAAACAAGATGTGAATAACCATGCAAATGTGCTTGGCAACCTCATTATCATTTATCATCCCAATTGATGTGTTGGTAAGCCACACATGCTCTATCAACAATGATAATTTATGAGATACCTATTATAACTCTTTATTAGTCCCAATTAGTGTGCTGGTTAACCACACACACTCAACTAACGACTTATTAAATGTAATGTGCAATTCCATTGGTTAGCATACAAATTCACATTTTTCCTAAAGTAACTAAATTTGGGATTTTAATAAAAGAAGGTTCTAATACTTTTTAATATCATTATAATTCTAATGAGAATTAATGTCCTATCAAGTCTGTTCTACTAACGACCCTCCACCAATCAAGGAAGCGGTGGGATAGAGTGGACACCCATTCGATTACCATTTTATAGGCAGTTTCCTTATACCCCCTTATAAATCGGCTTCGTGAATGAGGCATACTAGCAACTTGACTGACTTAGTCTTATACATATAATATATTAACAATTAATAATAATATATATAAGGTGTATTTTAAACTTTTCAAAATACTAGGATTTATATTTTAAATTTCGAAATTAATATCTAATTAATTAAATTTAAAATAAATTGACAATGATTTAATTATTATCTTTTAATTAATAGTTAATTAAATAAATTAAATCATTTAAGGATTATCTAATTAAATTAATCAAATAATTTATTCATAATCCTTACCCTCTAATTTTCGAAAATTAGGGTATAGGATTTATCCAATTTTATAATTATCCCTTTTAATCAAATTAAACTAACAATTATCTAAAATATGGAAACCCTAATAACCTACCATTTTTGAAAAAACTTGGGGAGGAAGGCTAGGGTTTCAAAACCATAGCCCTAAATTTCGAAAACTGGGGAAGGGGCTAGGGTTTCTAAAACCCTAACCCTATTCGAAATTCATGGCCTTTTAGGGTTTAATTTCTATAAACCCTAATTGATCTATTCTTCTATTATAACTATTCAACAGAAAACAAACCAAACGCTCTGATTCCACTAATGAGATTTAGGTAAACAAATAAAAATAAAACCCTTAAGTTTGCATGTAACCTAAATAGGATCTATGTTTTCTCTATTGAACCTATAACTAAGAACATCAAATAGAACCATAGAAACCCTAGGATATTTTCGAAAAATATAAGAGATGGTTTTTGGATTACATACCTTTTAGTTGTTATAACAAACAACTAGAAATTCCCTTTGAAAATCTCTTGGAAGCTAGCGCCACAAATGTCGTGCCTCTAATGGAATCACACCCAAGCTAGCAAGAGGATAACTTAAGAGAAGTGAGAGGGGATAAGCAATTTTTGTCCAAGGCTTGTAGAGGGAAGGAGTGGACGAAATCAATGGGCTAGGGGTTCCGCATATAGTTGAAGATACTTAGGGGCCAAAGATAGGGTTTAAGGGATAAGCTCTAGATTCCCTTGCTTGGTGACCAAGCAGCCCAATCCCCTTATCCAAGGGGCTTTGGAAGAAATCATCTAGGTCTAACCCTAGATGATTTTCGTCCACCTCATTTCATGAGGTTCTAGAGCCTTCCTTCCTCAACTATCAATAAATAACCAAATAGTCTATGCACTTTTAATTAATCTAATTAATCCCAAAATTAATTCCAATAAATTTCTGATTAATTATTAATTGAATAATATGATTTCTAATTAATATATTATTTTCATAAAACATTAATAAACCATTTATTTAATTTATTATTCATATAATAAATTTATCTCTCTCTCTCTCTCTAAAAGTCATCCTGTCCAATTGCTAGGTTTGAGGGCAACCCAAAAGGGCTATGTTACTATCAGTTCAAGTATATACCAATTTTAGTTATAGGCTTAGACACATAATCCAACAATTCGCCCATATCGTTAATCTTGTTCCTACCAAGAAGGTTGCCAAAACACCTCATGAAATGTGGAGCGGGAAACCTCCCTCACTCACACATATCAAGGTTTGGGTTGTGAGGCTCTCGTTAGATGCGAGTGATGGGTTATAAGCATAAATACAAATCCTATGTGTTCATGCAACCCTAAGATTAAGGATCTAGGTTTTCACTAGTTGAACATGCAAACTTGAATATCAAAGAGAAACCCTAAGAAGCTAGTATATAATTCAAAATTCATCAAATAATAAGGTTTAGATTCATACCTCAATTGTTATGTAGTAATAACAATTAATCCTTACAGATCTTGAAATCTTGAAAGCAAGTGCCTCAAATGTGACACCTCTAATGGCTTACAAACACTCTTGCAAGAGGATGAGAGGAGAGAGGAGGGAATGCTCTTAGAAATTCGGGTCTACCAGGGTTCTTCCAAGGTGGCCGAAAATCCCAAGGCTAAGCTTATTTATATATTGCACGTTGCTTAGTCCTAAAGTTAGGGTTTTCAGGTGGAAACACTAATTTCCTGCTTAAGGCATAAGCAAACCATGGACTCCTCTTCTACAAGACCTTGGACGAAAACTTATAGGGCCACCCTATAATTTTCGCCCACTCCTATCCAAGGGGTCCAAGAGCCCAATTTTACAACTATCAATGATTTGCAAAACAACCCCTGCACTTTTAATTAATTCATTTAATCCCAAAATTAATTCCAAATTAATTTCTGATTAAATATTAATTAAATAACATGATTTCTAATTAATATATTTTTATCATAACATATTAATAAATCATTTATATCAATTTATTATTCCAAATAATAAATTCAACTTCTCTCCAAAAGTCATCATGTCAAGTTGCAAGAGTGAAGGCAACCCAAAAGGACTTGTGCTTCTACCAATTTAAGTATATACCAATTATAGTTATGGGCTTAGACACCTAATCCAATAGCGAGACCCATGCCAAACCGGAACCCAAAGATGAGAGATGTATTTTGATTGGTTACCCAAAAAAGTCGTTTGAATACTTGTTCTACGAACCTTTTGATAACGCGGTATTTGTAGCCTAAAGAGGAGTCTTTCGTGAGAGAAAGATTATATCAAGAGGACAGTGGGAGTATAATTGAATTTGAAGAAATTCAGGAGTCATATAATGAGTCAACCTGAGGATGAAATTCCTGTTGAACCTATTGACAATTTGTTACCTCTTCGTCGATCCGACAGAGTTATTATGCCACCCTCATTTTATGGTTGCCATATAACTGCGAATGGGGACACATTTATCAGTGATAACACATTGGTAAATTTGGATGAGCCAGCTAACTACAAGGAAGCGATAACAGACCCTGAGGCTTCTAAATAGAAAAAAGGCAATGGATAGCGAGATCCAATCCATGTACGATAACAAAGTATGGAACTTGGTTAATTATACACCCGCTTGGAAGACTGTAGGTTGTAAATGGGTCTAAAAGAAGAAGACTGGCATGGATGGTAATGTACAAACATTCAAGGCCAAACTGGTTGCGAAAGGCTATACTCAAACCCAAAGGGTTGACTATGATGAGACTTTTTCATCGGTTGCCAAGATCAAGTCGATTAGGGTGATGCTTGTCATGACTATGAAGTATGTCAAATGGATGTCAAAACCATTGTGACAATTCCGAAAATTGTCACCGATCGCTAACATGACAAACATAATAGACTAAATATTAGTCAATCCAGGATAAAAATATAAGATTTTACATTCTGTTATCAGCCAAATCATCCGTAAACGGAGAATAAGGTGCCCAAAAAGTAGTGTCATCATATGTAGATAATTACGTATTACAAAAGTACACGTCTTCCCGATCCCGAAAATATAAATTTCATAAAAATCTGATACCATATGAATTAGATATGATTTTTTTAATATAAAAATCAATCGCACACAGAAAGTTGCAACGTAAAAAGCTACATAGAGAACAATTGACTTTTAGCTAAAGTCACCAAAAGGAGAATCTTAGTACTCCTCGAGATAACAATTTTGAGACAAAAAATGCCAAAAACAGAGTCCGCACGAGAGATATGATTATCGCAAAATCATTTAAACGTATAAAAATAAGGGCTAAAAATAAATTTAGAATTAGTCAAAACAACTTAAATAAAAGTTGTAGTACTCGTTGATATTTATGCGTAGATATAAATAACATCAAAAACGGAGCTTGTATGAGGAAGTTACACAATTTACAAAAATGAGCATTTCGGCGCGCGCAACCGCGCGACACACAGGCTTCTAGAAGGGGGGGGGTACGTAGACCACTAAATTTCTGTCATGTGTCACGTAGCAGGAGGAACCACCCAACTAAGGTGTGGCGTGCCTCTGACTGGGCGCGCTTCCTGCATTTCTTCCCTATATATATAACGCTGCAATGCTCATTCTGATTTCACACTAAAACTTTCTTTCTCTCTTGATTTTCTTCGAAAAATCATCTTAGAAATCTAGAAAATCCCTTATTTATGTATGTTAATTATTATTTAGTCTCTTCCCTCGGGCCGCTTAATATCGAGCCCCCGAAGCTACCAGTCGCGGTCCTATGGTCTAGTAAAACACGCTTCAAGGGTGAGTTCACGGGCCCACTTTTACGATTTTAAAATATTTTACGGGGGAAATACATGTTATAATACAACACTATTGATTTTATAATGATTGTTAATTGTATAATACTAGTAATATAATTATTCCTAGAAACGTTAGGGTAATATTATGCCTGGTAGATACACTGTCAAAATATTTATAGATAATATTATGCCTAGTCATTACGTTGATCGACTTTATAGGATGACATCGTACTTAGTCGTTATGCTTACCAACTTTCAAACACAATATCGTACCTAGTCGTTATGCTGACCAACCTTTAAAGATAACATCGTACCTAGTCGTTACCCTGACCAACTTTCAAACACAACATTGTTACGCTGAGCAACTTTATAGGATAACATCGTACCTAGTCATTACCTTGACCAACTTTCAAATATGACATCGTACCTAGTTGTTACCCTTACCAAATTTCAAATACAGCATTGCACCTAGTCGTTACGCTGACCAAATTTTTAAGGAAAACATCATACTTAGTTGTTACTATGGGCAAAATGTAGAGATAAATTTGTGTCTAGTCGTTATGCTGACCAACTTTCAAACACAACATTGTTACGCTGATCAACTTTATTGGATAACATCGTACCTAGTCATTACCTTGACCAACTTTCAAACATGACATCGTACCCAGTTGTTACCCTTACCAAATTTTAAATACAAGATTACACCCAGTCGTTACGCTGACCAACTTTTTAAGGAAAACATCATACTTAGTTGTTACTATGGGCAAAATGTAGAGATAAATTCGTGCCTAGTCAGTATGCTGAGCAACTCACTAGGAAATGTGAGAACTTTATATCCCAAGTAGCTTAGAAAATTGAAGAGAATGATGGATCCAAACCAGATCCTTGCTTCCTTGTAAACTTCCTTCTTCTCAAGCTTCACTAAAATCCAAGGAATAAGCTTCAAATTAAGAGAACAAGCTTTCAAATCTTCATGGAGGCTAGGGTTTCATTGATAGGGGGTTGGAGGCTAAAGAGGATGCCCTAATCATTGAGATTAGGTGCTTAAATATGGAGAAAACACTAAATATCATGGGCTTGGGCTGCATCAGCTGTCACGTTGTGGCCTTCCTCTTGCCATGTCGAGGAGGTCATCTGGATACGCGTTTGGTGCTCCATTCACCACGTTGTGGCACAAGGTTTTTCCCAAAACCTTACCTTTGATCCCTCTAAGTCCTCAACTGCTCTATTTTAGAAAACGGGTGTTACAGCACCACTTGTCCCTTCCGGGCAGACAAGAAAACCGACAACCTCCAAATGTGTCATTTGTGGTTGATCTTCGTGAAAACTATTTTAAATAAAAAAATCCGCATTTTTTTCTTTAGATTTTAGGAAATATTGATAACGATCAACAAAATTCTTTGGAGTGCGACATGTACAAGACCAATGATCGGTCATTCCAGAACGGTGAAAAATATTTTCAACATTCTTTTTGCCTTAAACACTTTTATCATTAGGATGTGGGTTTTTTTTATCCTTCCACTTCTCATGGTCACTTGTAATCATTTTATTGTTGTTACGATAATTATGACGACCTCCATCACATCCATGACCTCGACCTCGACCGCGGTTAGACCCATGACTATGATGTTGCATTTACTTCAGGGAACAATCTAGAACCAGTCAGGTGTGATTGGTGATTTTTCATCAATAACTCATTGTTTTGTTCAGCCACAAGAGGACATGATATTAATTCAAATATTTTTTAAAACCTTTCTCACGATATTGCTACTGCAGGAGCATGTTAGTGGTGTGAAAAGTAGAAAATGTTTTCTTTAGCATGTCTTCATCAGTTCTAGTTTCACCACATAATTTTAGTTGAGAAGTAATTTTAAACATGGTTGAATTATACTCACTCATAGATTTAAAATCTTGTAACCGAAGTTGTAACCAATCAAAATGAGCTTTAGGAAGTACCAATGTTTTTTGATGATCATACCTCTCATTGAGATTATTCCAAAGATCGGCTGGATCTTTGACAATGAGGTATTCGACTTTCAATCCTTCATCAAGATGATGAAGAAGGAAATTTGTCGCATTTTTAATGCATTTGCAGCTTTATGGTGTTTCTAAGACCCATAACATCAAAGTGAATTTCAACATCAAGGATCTATGATAAATAATTATTTCCACTGATGTCAAGAGCCATGAACTCAAGTTTGCTAAGGTTTTTCATAATGAAAATATCAATCAAAATAAAGACTTGTATGTTAGGGTATTATTAGTTAAGAAATTCCATAAAATAACGTATGAGCATTGTACATGTGAACTTATAAAATATACATACTTGAAGATGAGAAGAACGATAAGAAGGTTGAGCTATATGGTAGAGTATTGTTGATAACGTATTATAAAATATAAGTTAATTTATAGAACAATGTAGGAAATGAGATTGTAAAGAACTTTATTTCATTACTTATGGTAAAACCATGGGCGGATTCTCTATAGGGCCAGGGGGCCATGGCCCCCCTGATTTTTTGGATTATTGTAGTAGTTAAATACATAAGAGTTGGTTTTATTTGTTCACACACTTCGTTGCCCCCTGATTCATTAGATATGCATTTATATATAATGTAATTTAAAAAAATGTTAAAATAAAAACTTTGAAACTCCAGAAATTTAATTTTGTTTGACTATTTCAACTGATAATTACGAAAATATATTGTTGTAACAAAATCCAAAAATTTACTTAAAAAATCACTACCAATTTCAAAGAAATCGGGATATGATAATTAGGAAACTAAAGATAACCATAAAAATATTCTAATATCAACATATTAACTCAATCTTTGATAAAGTACAAAACCCTAGACTAAAATTGAGAAAAGATTTCTTGTCGTAAAAATATTACTTGCCGGTAAACATAGTAACAACGGAGAAGGAGTGCTCACCTCCGTCGTACTTCTCATCACAATTCAAAAACCTTAGACCAGATAAACGTCTATGTGGTCATCACCGAAGTGCTCACCACTTCGTCTCTCCAGTTTGACGTTTCTGACTTTGGTGTCTCGCCTCTGGTGTTCGCTGGAATGCTCTCCCTTTCTCCTCTCTGCCAGATCGGTAAGTTTTACGTTTTTTTTCACTTTATCTTTCTTTTTCATCTGTAAGTTTTTCCCTTTCTCTTTCTTTTTATCTTTTACTTTCTCTCACTAAAATGTTAGTATGTCAATGGTCGGCAGTAGTGAAGACTTAAAGATACAAAAGCTGCCAAGTGCCAAAAGTTATTGTTTTTTTTTCGAATTCTCGTGTTATTGAACATAGTAAACCAAATGTTATTTCTAATAATTAGATTAGTAGCTTTCTAAGTTTTTTGGGTTACGTTATTTCCATGGTTTTGCGCCCCCCCCCCCCCCAGTTAATTCGCTCGTGTTCCGCCCTTGGGTAAAACAACCAACCTTTACAATACATATTACTCATTATTTATGCTTACAAAATAGTAAAATGAAATGTGAGCTATGTTATGAATATACTTTATAGTGGTACATAACTACACTCATAAAACTCATAATAATGTTTATCATAATGCTCACTAATGATGAAGAGATATGAGAGAATATGGGGACTCCAATCGTCATTCACTAAATAATATTTCCTAACAAATGCACATTTCTCATATAAAACATTTTTATCGCCCCGGTTAGGATAAAAAAATCAATAAACACATAATAACATACGATAAAGATGCGAAGAAAAGGAACTAGAGAGAAATTTTTATGAAAATTGTAGAAACATGACCATCATATGGCTGTTTTTTGTTTATTGTTACAACAATACAAAGTGATTTATTTATAATGACAAGTTAACATAAAAAATTGTTTGTGAGCCAACCCCAAAACGTCATCAAGTGAACAGGCTTTCTGATCCATGCACTATAGACTTTCTGCTCGAACATACCTTGGTTCTCTAGAACCTCATACACTTTATCGAGCATCACAAATGTTCTGCTCGAGCACCGCAAACCTTATGCCTGAGTACCGCGTATTGCATCACAACTTGAAACATCCCATGTATGAGATAATTAAATTAGTCATTCAAAATAAAACCCCCCAAAATATTTTTATAAAAGAACATCATTTTGCAGATAAATGCCTCAAACAATATAGTTCTTGAAATTTAAAAATCTTTAAATGTCAAATCATAAGAAGGTATAACATAATAATCAAGAAACAAAAGTTTAAAGCAAGCGCTTGTATGTTTATTCTAACTTCAAATAAACATCTTCTAAATATATAATGCTAAAACTGAATATATGTCAAAATACGTTGGTTAGACTTGAAAAGTTTAGTGAGTATTACTGATATTCAACATTGAGTAATTACAAGGAATTAGTATATTCAACATTGAGTAATTACACTCCTTGAAGAAAGTAAACCCCCCCAAAAGCTTACATGCCCCACATGGGTGTTACAACAACATCCGAAAGTCGTATAGAAGCCACACTCTGAGAATAATAAAATTCAAAGCTAATGTATACGCGCTTCCCTCTCGCTAACCCCAAAAATCCATTCTTATAGTCATCATATAAGCAATGGTGAGTCTAAAACATAAAATCACGTGGTTCATTATTTAAGTGAAACCGATAGAAAACCATATAAGCTTTAGAAAAGTTGATTTTTATAAATATATTTTTTGCCAAAAACATTAAGACATGTCCTCTCAAATATCTAAGGTATGTCATAAATTATTTTTATATATAACTTTTAATAAAAAAAGATATTTTAGATGGGTCAAGTGACCCACCTTATGTACCTTTAGCCTCATCCCTACATAAAAACCATGTGTTGGAAACTAAGTATGCTACTTCATCAATTCTGAACCTGGAATACATGTCAAATAAAATCAAATAAGTAGAATTATGTCTCATGAGAAACATAAGTTTTGATGCAAAGCGATTTCAATTCAAATCAAGTATTTTACATTGGTTTAATGCATAATTCAAGCACATATACTTTGTAAAACGGCCTTATCGAATCTCTATAGTTCCCTTGTATCACGGTGAGAAGAAAATCAATTCATTTTGATAATCCAATCATTCCTAGTGCGCCTTACCCACTTAGGCGCAAACATGTGAGAGCATATGTCTAATCAGCCTTTCCCAACTAGACTAATATCATAATATGCCTTACCCACTTAGGGCATTTTAATAGACATTTCCTAAATTGAATGGTGAAGACCTCACGACAGGAGATATCATCCCAATATTTATCCCAAGGGCTGGATCAATGCTAAATAATATGAAATTCACATTCATTATGTATGTATGAGCACACCACAAGAATACTTCACTTTCAGTTTGCATATCATTCACGCAATGTGTATGCAATGTACGGTAACAATATTATCATATAAAATCTTTCGTAAGAACATACATTTCGAAAGGATGCTATTTAAAACATACATTTATAATTTCATTCAAAGGGAAAGGCTCATGCTATAAATAAGTGCAATCATTTGTGACATGTATCTCGTAATGGGTAAAAATACACATGCGTTCATTTTAAGAGGTTAAGGGCGTGTTCGGCAAAATTAGCTGGTAGCGGGTAGCTTGTAGCGGGTGGCGGGTAGCTTGTAGCTTGTAGCGTTTTGTTAAACGCTACATGAAGTAGCATTTGGATTTGAAACATTTTGTTTAAACTAAACGCTAGAAGCTTGTAGTGCCAAACAAGACTTTCTGTTTAAAACGGAGCGTTTTGTCAAACGCTAGAAGCTAGAAGCTCTTAAACGCTCCCAAAAGCTCCGTGCCGAACACGCCCTAAAATTAAATTAACCTCGACCTTTGTCTTACCCAACTTCCACATTCATACATGTCCGAGTATCAAAGATATGTATTTAATATCACAATAATCCAAAAATGTTAACAATAGTACCATATTTCATTTCAATCAATTTCTTTACCCTTGCCCTTTTATTTTTATTTATTTATTTATTTTGAATGACATCATAAAATTAAAAATTAGCAAAAGCCAGAGAATTACTAAGATGAAATTGCTAATTTAGGATTTTCCAACCAACCTATCCAACTAACACAAAGATTTGATTTCTTAGCGGGAATCCAAAAAAACATGCCAGTCTTTCATTTAATCTAAATTAACATTTTGTCATACTTTCAATTACATATAGGTCTTTTATGAACATGCCATCTTTATTTGGATGGTATAATTCTATTAGGTTAAGAAGATTTTATACAAACACCGATCTGATACGGTTGTTTTATACATAATTTGTTTATTTAGGATGCATCATACTAACATGAATTTTAATACTAACATATAGGGAAGGAAGACAACGCCTCAAGTTATCTTTTGATTCATATATCATTGTTTTTTCTTGACTTAAATCACAATATAGTAAGTTTAATGGTTCTTGGTCATATTAGTTAAAAGAAACAAATTTAATTCTTCATGACGTTTGTTTAATAAAATATTTCAGTTTAGAAGAAAAAAAATTAATACATAACGAGTTGATACGATTCATGAAAAGTGAAAGTACTTTTGTGATGTATGTATCAGATATAAATCTATTAAAACCAAATAATAATAATTGAAATTTGAACATTATTTTATTCCCATTTGAAATTTACGTTTGTACCCTTTTAACTAACACATATCCATCTTCGGAATCTATGGTGAATGACTACAAAACCACATCCCCAAATATATAAGAGGGGTTTAAAGCACTCCATCTCACTGCAATTCTCCATTTCTTGAGTATTGCTTTTATTACTTTTTCTAAAATGATCTTCTCCTCCTTATCATTGCAATAATCTGTTTATAATTAATACAGGTTGTTTGGAAAAATTCTCCGTAATTATCGAAATCGAACTGTACAGTTACGTGTTACATACGAATCAATCGGATCAATCAATTTCTCTTCGGACAGGTAATTCGACCCTGATCTATGTTATTTCTCGTCAATCTTTTCGATGAATTTGTTTTCCTTGGTTTTCGCTCGCAAATCGCTGTTTTGTTAGGTATAATTTGCCGAGATTTGGTCCGATCTCCGTGGGGTTTAAGCTAAACCTCCCTTTTCTGTTCCGATAATTCCCTAAATCGTATGGAGATCGGATCGGATTCGTACAATATATACCTCTTTCTCCGATCGCGTTGAATTTGTGTCCTTCACTGATTAAATCTTGTTGGTTAATAATTTTACGATGTAATTAATGCGAAATTCCGCTAAAAATCACGGTGAAATCGGATTTGATTAATTCAGAACGATTATGAACTTTTAATGCTGGATTATATCTGTGGACAGCTTTTCGTAAGATGTTAACTCGATGTTGCATGGGTTTCGAGTTCTTTTATTTTTATTTTTGGCATTTTCGTATATTCTGTTGACAGTGTTTGACTAACCGCAACATTGATTTCATGTGTGGGGACTAAAGCCATCTTTTATAAAAAAAATTCCCAATATTTATCATCATTGATCTTATATCCAGATCCTGAGATCTAGCTTTTATGTCAGCATGGTTTGTAAATTATCTGTTCATTTACTTTTGTTTGTTCAATTCTGGATCACACCATTGAAGATTATATATCCATTACAATCTGGCTTTGAGAAGTAAACTTTTTTGCATAATGTGTTGCAAGTGCGATAATGTTCTTTCCTTAACCAATCAAGCATTGAATGTCAATTTATAATCAACTTTTTGAGATGGTTACTTAAATTTATTGGCATTCATGATCTTTTGGCTCATAAAACCTTTTTGTTTAAGGAGTCATTTACTTCCCTAAACCGAATTATTGAGTTTGATGATATTATAGCAGACACAATTGGTGCGTGATTATAGTTGATGGTCTTTCATTAGCATGCATTCCTAAGATATGGTGGTGAAGAAGAGAATATATTATGGAGGATTTCATGGTTTGATAGCCCCTGTGATACCTAAAGCTCCTAGATCCTTGAGGGTGAGTTGATAAAAGTTAAAATTTCCTTCACCAAACAATCTTAAACTCCAGATTTCAATTAACACGTTCAGTTTGTTTCTTTCAGAGGAGGAGGAGTTCACAAATCAAACCATCAGAAGGTGGTGAAATCTGTGCTTTTGAGCTTTTAGCAGCTGTAGCTGGCAAGTTGTTACAGGAGAGTGAAAGTTCCATTTCCAGCACTGATAAACACGAACCACATGAAGTCAAAGTCAAAGGTGCAACATCAGAACATGAGCATCATGATCAAGGAAGTGGTACAGAAAGTCAACCCACTAATCTTGACCCAACTGTGAACGAATTCCCACATTCCGATAATGATTCTGGTTTAGAACGCGCTTCTGTTTTTACATCTTGTGATGTCATACAGAAAACCGATACTAATTTGAGAATGGAAGCTTCTGAAGACAAAAACACAGTCAATGAGACTCCTATAGAGAGTCAACTAGCTAGTCAACCCACTAATCTAGAAGCATTAAGTGCAGTTAAGACATATGATTTAAAGGATGAGGTGGAATCAAGTGTAAATAATCGTGTATTAAAGAAATCTTCTAGTAGGGTACATCTATCCTTCTATAGTGATCATGTTCACAAACATAATAAGGGAAATATGAAGATAGATATTAGAGATGATGATGAAAATTATTTTAGGTATAATCATTATAATAGTAAAAGGAGGGCGTTTGGGTCACGATCACATGCTGGATACAAAAGAATAAGGAATATGTTGACTTCTAGGTATCGTAAAGTAGCTCCAAAACCCAAGGATTATGGTAAGAACAATATTCCATTCTAGTAAACTAAATATTTTTGATGTTTATTTGATACTTTTTATTGGTTGTTTTAGGTAGTGAAGTTAGGTCCTTTTACCATAAAAGGAAAAATATATACATGAGAGAACAATATCAAGCTGATAAAGCATCTAAGAGGAGGAAGTCTTTCCATCATTGCTCAAAACCTGCAAACACTAAAGATACTCATGGTATTTCTCTCTCTTTCTCTTGAATATTATGTTAGGTTTTATAATTAACAAGTCTGTGATACGTATGATTTTTCTTGGTTTTAGTGAAATTTAGCATAAAGTCGTTTAAAGTGCCAGAATTATACGTTGAGGTGCCTGAGACTGCAACTGTGGGTTCACTTAAGGTATGTTAATGAAATTAGTCAACTTTTGAGTATCTTTTTGTCAAATTCTAGATTCATATGATCTGAAACATATGTTATTTCTATAGAGGAGTGTGATGGAGGCGATTACAGCTATTCTACAAGGTCAATTACATGTAGGGGTACTTGTTCAAGGCAAGAAAGTTAGAGATGACAACAGAACATTGGAACAAACAGGGATTTCCCAAAAATGCAATCTTGAATCTTTAGGATTTACATTGGAGCCTACTTTACCTGAACCTTCTTCTCCATCTCCATCTCCTATACAGAAAGAAACTCCATTGTTGATACCTTGTAGTCCTGTTTTGGAGAAGAATGAAGTAGAACATGTGAATGCAATAAGTGAAGAAGAAGAAGAACAAGTGGCAGATTCAAAAGCTCTTGTGGTTGTAGATCCTGAGATACTCTCAATTGTCCCTTTGAGTGAAAAACCTACCAAAAGATATCAACTTTCACAAAGAAGAACCAGAAGACCTTTTTCTGTGTCTGAAGTAGAAGCACTTGTGGAAGCCGTTGAAACCCTTGGAGCTGGAAGGTCTGTGTTTTTTTTTTTTTTTTTTAAAAAAAAATAAAAAATTATTTATTATTATTTCTAATATTTGTTTGTAAAAAAATTGCAGATGGCGTGATGTTAAAATGCGTGCTTTTGATGATGCAAACCATCGAACATACGTGGACTTGAAGGTAACAAATACAAAATTCTGTTTTTTTCCATAATTAAAAAATTTGGATAAAAAAATAATAATATAATAATGGTTTGATTTATGAACAGGATAAATGGAAAACTTTGGTTCACACAGCAAGTATTTCGCCTCAACAAAGAAGGGGAGAGCCGGTCCCACAGGACCTTCTTGACCGGGTCCTGGCTGCACATGCTTACTGGTCTCAACATCAAAATGAGAAGCATCAGAAGACAACAATGTAAAGAAGTTGATGTAATTTCATTTGTCCATCTTTTTTAGTTATTGTGATTCGTTTGGCCCAAATAGTGGTCCCTCTGGTACCTGGTACTGGTACCAGGTAACGTAACAGAGGGACTGCTAAGGGGCCGGTTTGTAAATTATTTGGGACTGGGAAATAATGGCATTCTGACACAACTGTAAGTTTGCTCATCTGATTCCTTTGTGCATTTTGTAAATTTTCTAATGTATTTAACTTTGTTTTGATTCATTATTCGCTTTCTTTTTTATGCTTTTATCTTGTTTATAGTTTGGGTCCAAATTAATCCGACCCGGAAAACCTGGAAACCGGTTAATGAGATTTTGTAGGACTGAAAACCGGACCGGTATATAGGAATTGGTTCCGGTTAAAGTGGGTCTAGAACCAGAAAACCCGCGAAAACCATAATTTTTTTGGTAATTGTTTAGTCTGTTGAACTTTGAAAATTTTCAACTTTGATATCACGACTTCATCCGAAATGTAAGTCATTGAATATTAAATCAAAAATGACAAAATTATAGTATAAAGTCATATACAAACTCTACATTACACGTTGAAAAAAACCGCATGTTAATCCGACTTCAAACGAATTAGCTATGTATGTTTTAAATTTTTCACGGAATACAAAGAAAAACTGAAAAACAGAAAATTTGCAGCTTTGATATCCCGATTTTGGATGATTCTAAGTCAATGAATATGAAACCAAAAATGAAAAATCATAGTCTAAAATTACGTATAAACTTTAAACTATAGGTTTAAAAAAACCACATATCAATCCGACTTCAAACGAATGAGATATGCATATTTTAAACTTTTCACAGAAACCGATTCTAGTTCTTAAGCCTCGTTTACCTGGACCCAAAGGACCCGACACCCAGATAAAACCATTCTTTAAACATGGAACCTAGACCGGTTCTAATGGTTTCGTATCCCTATATGTAAGTGTATGAAAATAAAATTGAAAGATATATATCATTTTTATCTATTTTGGTATGCTCTTAAATGATTAGGTCAGAGTATTTTGCTTTACATATATATGGAAATTACGATAATTTCACCTACAAGTTGAATTTGATGCCAAATAGTAATTTTCATTTTCTTATCGGAATATGGAAATAAATTTCCACTGTAAGTGTATTAATATTTATCTTAGTGTTAATTATATTATCATGTTCTGAAACTAATTATTTGATAGTTAAATCACATCTTGTGAGAGAGATTTGCTTATTATAATTTATATTGGGATAAACTTGTCATGAACTAATGATTATATGATTATTTATGAAATTAAATAATCAGTGTCATACGTGATTGTAAAATGGAGGTGATACATAACAATTTGTGTTTTAAAATGTTAGTATTTTGCAATACTATAAAACAAAAATTATTGTATATATAGAAAAAATATTGTGTACTTCTGATTGTAAAATAAACTTGCCTATTTAACTTACTTAAAAAAAAAATCCATTTCTACAGTTTTTCATAACACTTTTTTTTTCTTGCCCAATAATGTCTGTTTTGTATTTAATATAGAGTTCATATACTTGCTTATAAACACTCATTAATTATATTATCTCTTTAACTGCCTGTCATTTAATTATATTATCTTTTTACCATTTTTCATATATATATATATATATATATATATATATATATATATATATATATATATATATATATATATATATATATATATATATATATGATGAGTTAGGTTCATATGTGCATGAACATCTATTGTGCATATATGTAGATAATGTTATTATGTGAGAATGACTAAATTTATTGTTTGGTAATGTGAAGACGTTCAACCTCACCTAACTATTATCATTATCACATATTTTCATTAATTAATGGTATTATGGTTTTTTTTTTATGATTTTCATTTTATCAGAATGTGTTCTTGATAATCGTATTCTATAAAAACGACACGTGATAACAAAAATGAAAAAAAAATTAGTGAGAATGCATGATAATAACGATATTTATGTGAGGTTGAACGTATTTACATTACCAAACAACATATTCACTTAATCATTCTCATAGAATAACAGTGTCCACACACGTTCACACAATAGATGTCACCCACATTTTAACCAAGCCTTATATGCGATGATGTTCTGCTTGTAAATGTTGTAAATTTTACAACAAGCTATAAAATTTATTAATTAGATATCTAAGATTACAAATCCTTGTAAGCAGCCATATGGACTAGACACAAGAACCGGAATGATCATTAATCTTTTATTTTTTCCTTCCTTGGGTTCATCACTTGATTAAATTTTCACAGTCAATCCTTAAGCTAAAATAAATCTTATAAATATAATTATATGTAGTGGATGATCTACTTTTTAGCTCACAAGACATAGCCTCTCTCTCTCTCTCTCTCTCTATATATATATATATATATATATATATATATATATATATATATATATATATATATATATTGTGATTTACTTTTGTCTTTTTACTTATGAATATTAAGTTAAAATAAAACTTCTGCTGTAAATGTATTCATATTTTGTGATTTACTTTTGTCTTTTTACTTATGTTACGGATAAATAGCACAAAAGATATTAAGTTTATATCAAAATTCTAATTTGACACTGTGTTTTTTTTGTCTTAAATTTGATTTTTTTACAATTCTGACCACTTGACTGGTCAACCCGGTTATCTGCTGATGTGGCATGATAACATTTCAGTTTTAATGACGTGACATGCTGACATGACATGCCGACGTATCAAAATTGATTTTTTTTCCACAAATGATACTAACTTTTCATTTTTTTTCGATTTTGACATTAAGTTTATTTTTTTTTTTTCAATTTTGACACTCTGTTTTTTTGGTTCCAAATCGAACATTATTATTTTTTAATTTTGTTCAATTTTGATCATTTTCCATTTGAAACCAAATAAATATATTTTTTTTATCACATTTTAAACCATATAAATACATTTTTTCGTTTAAATAAAAGTTTTTTTTTTTTTTTTTAAGTATAATGTATAAATATGCATTAGTTATATCATGAGAACCAAACTAACCATAAGCTTCGAATAAGATGTAAAAATTCACGGGTTGCAAACTTGATATCTGGGCATTGATCGACTACACGCCTCCAAACCTCCAAATTCATTTTCAATTTACGTATTTAATATAAAATACGATTTTTATATAACTTATACATATTTATATATAAAATTATAGTTTGAATGTAAAAAAAACCTTGTATTTATACAAAAATATGGTTTTTAAATGAAAAAAATGTATTTATAAGGTCTAAAAAGTATTGGACGAGGATGCGGTAGTGTCCTTGGACGACATTCAAACGTCTGAATTATGTTGAGCAGCCGGTGGCTATATTGGAGAGGAAGATAAAGGTTCTGCGCAACAAGGACCTTTGGCAAAGGTACAGTGGCGACATCGGAAGGGATCCGAGTGGACTTGGGAGCCGGAGTCCGAGATGCGGGAGCATTATCCGGATCTGTTTGCTACATCAGACTTCGAGGACGAAGTCTAGGTCAAGTGGGGGAGAGTTGTAACATCCCGAGATTTGCAGGTATTTTCGAATCCTCTCTTTTATTATTATTTTGTGATTTGTAGTCCATGAGGATGGAAGAGTGAAGTCATGAGAAGCCTAAGGGCTAAAGTTGCAACTTTGGGATCAAGAAGAGTATGCTAAGCGTACATAAGGTACACTGAGCGTACTAGGCGCGCCCTAGTACGCTGGGCGTACTCACAACAGATGGAAACCCTAATATTTAGGGTTTGGGTGCTATATAAACGTCCTTATGAGCTCACAACCCTCCACCATTTCAGCCTCCATAGTTGTGAGCCGTTTCCCCCAAACCCTAACCCCTCTCTTGAGTGTGTGAGCTAAAAGTGTATATTTTGAGTAGTAGAAGAAGAAGGTATTGCATCAAGGAGTTGGAGAAGTGAGGCAAACTTGTAGATCTGAGGTTACTTTGTGATCTAGAAGCTCCAGGAGGTAAAAAGCTCCAACCTTTATGCTTCTATAATGTAGATCTTGCCTTATTAGCTTTATGACACCTTCTTTGTCCCAAAAAGTCCCAAGTTTGTGCATGATTCGTTTTGGACGTAAGAATCTGTCCTTTCAGAACCTAGGAAGGGCTCTAGATGATAAAAATGAAGTCCCAATGGCTAAAAGTGTCCCATGAAAGTAGTAGGAAGGTCTTAATGGATCAAGACCATGTATTAAGGGCTTTTTGGACGTCTAAAGTCTTAAAGTTCGTGACTTTATGGTTTTGTGGTTCGTTTAGTCAATGGATCTGGAGTTTGGGCTTAAGTGCTTAAGCCATTAAGCACTTATTAGAGTTTGGTAAAAGTAGTGTACGCCCCGCGTAAGTTTTGTACGCCTAGCGTACTGAGTCAACCACCCCGATAGTGGTCAACACAAGGCGGAGTACGCCCAACGTACCAGAGGAGTACGCCCAACATATGCCCTCTGTTGGTCTTTTGCGATTTGGGTTTTGGATTGGGCCACCTTTGGGTCATTATGGTTTGGGCCTTTGCTGGACTTTCTGAATAAATGTATTTGGGCCTAATATGGAAATGGACCTTAGGGTGAGGCCCAATTATAGAGTTAGGCCCAATTGGGGAAATTGGGCCAATGATGGGCCTTGTATATGTGGACTTTTGGATCATGGATTTGGTGTTGGGCCTTGGCCCAAATTAGAGAAAAGGCAAAATGCACTATTACCCTATGTGAGACCTTGGTCAAGATTGATATCCCAATTGTTGACTTAGTATTCGTTATTTTGGATAGTTCGGGATTTTCGGTGAGACAGCAGTCGGAGACTTTCAGTCCAGTTCAGCACTACTTGTGAGGTGAGTTCTTCTCACTATATCAACAGGGTCTAAGGCACCAAGGCCGACCCTTTATGGTTTGTATCCTGGTTGTAGGATGATTCTATGTTAGTGATCTGTGAAAACTGTATCCTGGTTTTAGGATGATGCTATGTTAGTGATCTGTTAGATCTGTATCATGGTTATAGGATGATGTTATGTTAGTGATCTGTTAGATCGGTATCCTGGTATATAGGATGATGCTATGATTAGTGATCTGTTAGATATGTATGACTATCTGTACATGCTAGCTAGCGTATGATATTTATGTGTTGATTGTGTATTTGGGTGGGTTGAGGCGGTCCTGCTTTGTTCTCTAGGCCAACATACCCAGGGCGACCCGGATAGACTGCAGACCCAGTAGGGCGTACTAGTCAGGCCGAAGGCCCGAAGAACAGTCCAGACAGGCTGAAGGCTCGATAGGGCGAACCAGACATGTTGAAGGTTTTGAGAGTGGGCCAGATAGACTGAAGGCCCAGTGAGGGTTGCTCAGTCATACTGAAGACTCTGAGAGTGGACCAGGTAGACTGAAGGTCCGGTGAGGGCGGGTCAGTCGTACTGTAGACTCTATATATGCATGTTGTTGTATGATATTGTTATGGTTTGTATGACGTTCGTATTTTGGGGGAACTCACTAAGCTTCGAGCTTACAGTTGTTGATTTTGTTTCAGGTACTTCAGATGATCGCAGGAAGGCGAAGACGTGATCGTGCACCTCCTCACATTTTATGATCTTGATTTCTGGGATACTCTGATACGAAACTCTTTTGAAAACAATTTGTAATAACTATTGGTTTTTGAATGTTTTAAAAAGTTTTAAATTGGCATGATTTTTATGGATGTTACAAGTTGGTATCAGAGCCTTGGTTTGAGTGAATTGGATGAACACTCGTGTAAATCCAGTCTCAAACTAAGGACAAGACTTTCAAAATGATTTTCAAATGGTTTTCAAAATACTAAAGGAGGATGCAAGTGTACGATCAATCGGAGGCATTAAGTAGACCCCAAAATACCTTACGGTTATTTATTGTGATATGTTAGAACAACATGCTAGTGATAGGCTAGGGATCTTCAGGAATCGCATGATAGAATTTCCTGATTATATTATGCCTGATAGCCTAGGGTTTTCCTTATATGAAATTGACATCATTACTGTAGTTGCTTAGTGTATGCATCACAGTCGTATATAACTAAGATCTTATAGCCTGATTATATTATGCCTGATAGCCTAGGGTTTTCCTTCGATGGTATTCAGGACCCGATCATAGCCATGAGGTGGCTATCTGACATTGAGGGATGCTTTTTCACATGCTCATGTTCTACTGACCAGAAGGTCGGATGTGCTCTGAACCTGCTGAGGTCCGGAGCAAAGGACTGGTGGAGATTGATGACAGGGTCGTACTCCGATGACCAGAGAGTTGCAGTGACATGGGATCAGTTCAGGGAGATGTTCTGCTCCCGCTACATTCCGCAGGTCGAGCGAGCGCGACTGGCGTAGGAGTTATTGGAATTGAGACAGGATGCGAAGTCGGTGAAAAAAATCACCCGTATGTTCACTGAGAGGACGATGTTTTGCCCGGAGTTTGCTTCCGAGCAGGCTCAGATGGCATGTTATCTGAGCATGCTCAAGACTGACATCCGACAGTTTTTTGCTACCCAACGTTGTGATACACTACTGGAGTTACAGGAGGCCGCTAGGCGGCATGAGCTTGAGATTGAGTTACAGTTGCGAGAGCAGAGGCATGCCCTAGTGTAGTCACAGCTGGCGCCAAAGCGGTCTAAACCGCCGATTCTTGGTCCGAAGGCCAGCGTGGCCGCACTTGTGGAAAGTGTGGGAAGGGTCATTTGGGAGTTTGTCGATCAGGCAGTGGGTGCCGCAAGTGCGGAAAGGGGGGCACTTTGCGAGGGATTGCCGCCAGTTAGCCCCGGTTCAGGATATAAGGATTTGCTACCACTGCAATTAGGTTGGTCACATGAAGACAACCTGTCCAGTGCTCGCTGCCAGGCCAGCGCAGGCTCCAGCGCCGGCTACACTGTGGAATACTGATGAGAGTCAGGGTAGAGCAGGGTCCCCGAGGGCTCAGGGACGTGCCTTCCAACTCACAACCGAGGAGGCCAGGGCAGCACCAAATGTGGTTGCTTGTATGTTTCTATCCCTTATCTTGTGGATTATATTTATTTTCTTCTTATATGTGTTGTACCATGTTAGGTACATTCTTAGTGAACTCGTTACCTCCTCTGGTATTGTTTGACTCGGGGGAGAGTCGGTCTTTTGTTTCACAATCTTTTAGTAGGGAGTTCGGTTTTCCTTTAGGAGAGTTGGAGTGTCCGTTGCGAGTCTCCATCGCCAACGAACATGAGATTTCTGCTTCTTCAGTCTACCGGGGTAGCGTTTTGGAGATCTTCGGGGTATCCTTCCCGATTGATTTGATTCCGATTCCCATGGGGGAAGTTTGTGTGATAGTGGGTATGGACTGGCTGAGAATGTACCAACCCGTTATTTCAGATCAATATAAGTCTAAACTACAATAGTATGCAAGTGATTTAACATCATAACAATAATACAATAAGAACTTTAGATACCAAGAATACATACTTGTATATACATACACTTTGAAAATAATACTTATATAAGTTAGATATACTTATATTGAAAAATCATGCAAATATATGTTTATATAAGGTGTTATAAGTCAACATAAGTCAAAAGGTGAAGTTAAAATCCATATTTTACACCTTATATACATAAATTCGGTCTAGGGAATCTTGGAAACAAAGATAATTCGGTCATGAACATCTAGAAACAAAGAGAATTCGGTTTTGAGCATCTTTGAAACAAACTTTATGAATTCAGTTTTAGCATTCACTTTATGACCGAAATCACCAAATTTAGATACATAGGGACCGAAATCACTTAGTTAATACACATAAGGACCGAAATCTATTCATTTCTTGGCCGAAAACTACAATGGTAATCCATTTGACACACTTTTCCAAGCTTACAACCGCATTACTTTTTCCTTCATACTTAAGATACCATATTAACATTTTAATTCATTTCATACACATCCAGTACATGAAAACTTTCCCTATTCTCTCAAGTATCAAAACAATCTTTCACATCTGCAAGCAGTTACCCAGAAACCTTCAAACCTTCAAACTTTCATAAAGAACTTCTCCACAATTAGTAAGTGATCTATACAAACTAGTGTTAATTATCATGTTAATATTATTTGCTATCTAATTTATGCATATAATTATGTGTAAAATATAATTATATATGGTTAATTACACGTATTCTATCCGGGGAATCATCGCAACCACACCGTACCTAACCAACAACACGTACCCGAGGTGAGTTCATACCCCCATATTTTTCCAAGATTTTTCAATGTTTTAGGGGGGGGGGGGGGGATACAAGTAAAACACAAGAAATCTTGTGTTTTAAAAATATAATTTACTTATTATGTTTTCTTAACGTTAATATGTATTTAAACGTAAAATTTGTTAAAACATGGAAATAAACTTATAAACTATAATAGGTATATTTTGTGGATCATATGAATTATTTTTACAAACTTATAAACTATAATAAGTATAGTTTATGGAACAAAGGAATTATTTTACAAAGTTACATGTTATTTACTAAAAGGTTTTTCACTTTACGTAAACTAGTTAATACAGGACTGTGAACCGCTTGATGTACCAAATATGGTACCCGTTAAAAACCTAATTATAATCAGAGTCTCCTGGAGGAAGAGCGTGGGTTTATGTATAGATCTATACGGGACTAACAATCCCGCGCCCTGACTTTTAGCTACAGTTGGAACGGAAGTTTAGGGGTGACAAATGTCATTAACTTTACGACGCCTGAAGAACGTCATGTAGGCCATTAGTCATATTAGTATGGTTATAATGAACATTCACAATAAATATTAAATAATTATTTACGTAAAAATATACTTTTACACAGTCTTAAGGGGAAATAACTTTGTGATTACTTAGCACTTACATCAAGGTTATATAAAATTAATTTCCGGTAGGCAGTGGAGTGTGTGATTTCCGCCTTACTTCCCGTTCCTTGTTTGGTTGTGGGCTTAGGGCAGATTCACCCAATCTATTGTCTATTCGATCTCGGTGCCGTGATCGACTGCGAGGGTCAGTGTATGGTAGTTCGAACTGGTTATTTGCGGTAATGGCACCAGGTTGGGTTCAGGGTTCTATTCAGCTACCATGGCTCGGAAGTATATTCAGCACGGATGTGCGTGTTATTTAGCGTATGTGGTGGATACACGGGTCAGAGATCAGGTCTCGGTTTCAAAGGTTCCAGTCGTCAGGGAATTCACCGATGTGTTTTCGAAGGAGTTACCCGGAGTGCCTCTGGAGAGGCAGGTCGAGTTCAGTATCGACCTTGTGCCAGGTGCGTCCCGTAACGCCAAGGCGTCGTACCGATTGGCACTACCTGAGATGCAGGAGCTGTCATTTCAGCTACAGGAGCTGCTTAGCAAGCAGTTCATTCGTCCGAGCAGTTCTCCGTGGGGAGTGTCAATTCTCTTCGTAAAGAAGAATGATGGTTCACACCGGATGTGCATTGACTACCGGGAGTTGAACAAGTTGACGGTGAAGAACCGTTATCCACTACCACGGATCGATGCTCTTTTTGATCAGCTACAGGAAGCATCTTGGTTCTCCAAGATTGAATTGAGGTATGGGTACCATCAGGTCAGAGTGAGGGAGGAGGACGTGGAGAAGACCGCGTTTCGGACTCGTTATGGACATTACGAGTTCGTGGTGATGCCGTTCGGGCTCACCAACGCACCAGTTGTATTTATGGACCTGATGAATCGGGTCTGCAGACCGATGCTCGATCGCCCAGTCATTGTATTTATAGATGACATATTGGTGTATTCCAAGACCATAGAGCAGCACGAGGAGCATCTTCGGGACCTATTGGGAGTCTTGAGACGAGAACAGCTTTATGCCAAGTTCTTGAAGTGCGAGTTTTGGTTACAAGAGGTTCAGTTCCTTGGACATCTCGTTAACCAGGAGGGGATTTTGTTCGATCCGGCCAAAATCGAGGTCGTTATGCAGTTGGAGGTTCCAAAATCTCCCTCGGATATCAGGAGCTTCTTGGGATTAGCAGGGTACTACCGGAGATTCATACAGGACTTCTCCAAGATTGCATTACCCCTCACTTGTCTGAAGAGGAAGGGGGTGGATTTCCGGTGGGGCCTTGAGCAGCAGAGGGCATTTGAGACCCTCAGATAGCGACTTTGCGAGGCTCCAGTCTTGACTCTCCCAGAGAGAGTTGAGGATTTTGTAGTGTTCTGTGATGCATCTGTCACAAGATTGGGAGCGGTCCTCATGCAGGGAGGACGAGTGATAGCCTACGCGCCGCGGTAGTTGAAGCCGCTTGAGACGAGATACCCCACACACGATTTGGAGTTGGGAGCGGTGGTATTCGCTCTCAAGAGGTGGAGACATCATCTCTACGAGGTCCGTTGTACCATATACACGGACCACAAGAGTTTGAGACATATCATGGGCCAGCCGAACCTGAACATGAGGCAGCGTAGGTGGCTGGATGTAGTCAAGGATTATGACTGCGAGATCCTTTACCATCCGGGTAAAGCGAATGTCATGGCGGACGCCCTGAGCCGCAAGTCGGCTGGATCTTCTATTCCAGCGACATGTATGAGGATATCAGTGGATTCTCCACTTGTGAGTTTAATCCGGGAAGCTCAGGTCGAGGGTGTGCGACAGGAGAACTGGAAACTGGAGAGAATTAGGGGCGAGATCACCAGATTCGTGCGGGATAGTCGGGGATTGTTGACTTGTTGTGGTCCGGTCTGGGTTCCGATGTCTGGTGGGGTCAGACAGATTGCACTGGAGGAGGCTCATAAGTCTTGCTTCTCTATTCACCTGGAGGCCACCAAGATGTACCGGGATCTAAGTTTGAGTTACTGGTGGTCGTGTATGAAGCGAGAGATCACTTTGTACGTTGAGAGGTGCTTGACCTGCAGGATGGTCAAGGCCGAGCAGCAGAGGCCACATGGCAAACTGCAGCCACTAGAGACTCCCATGTGGAAATGGGAGCAGATCACGATGGACTTCATCACCAAATTGCCAAGAACGACAAAGGGTTTCGACGCAATATGGGTCATCGTGGATCTATTGACCAAGAGTGCCCATTTTCTGCCCATTCGAGAGAGCTCATCGGCCGAGAAGCTGGCCGATGTGTATATCCGCGAGATCGTTGCTCGCCATGGGGTGCCGGTCTCTATCGTTTCAGACCGTGATGTTCGGTTCACCTCTCGTTTCTAGCAGAAGTTCCACGAGGAGCTGGGCATGCGACTGCATTTCAGTACAGCTTATCATCCGCAGACAGACGACCAAAGTGAGCAGACCATACAGACCCTCGAGGATATGCTGAGGGCCTACGTTATTGACTTCGGTGGGAGCTAGGACTCCTACCTACCTCTTGTAGAGTTCTCCTACAACAACAACTTTCACTCCAGCATTGGTGCTCCACCTTATGAGTTGTTGTATGGACAGAGATGTCGTACCCACGTCTGTTGGGGCGAGGTCGGTCACAGGGTGATGGGTCGGATCGAGGTAGTTCTGCAGACTACCGAGATGATTCAGCGGATCAGGCAGTAGGGATGAGATTTAAAACCGGAAAACCGGACCGGAACCGGGATCGGACCGGAACCGGAATCGGACCGGAACCGGAACCGGGATCGGACCGGAACCGGAATCGGACCGGAACCGGAACCGTTAGAACCGGAATATATAGAACCGGTTCCGGTTCCGGGTTTAAAAATTGGCTTTATCCGGGTTTCGGATAATCCGGGTTTGGGTCCATCGGGTCCGGGCAAACCGGGTCTAAGAACCGGAACCGGTGTTTGGGACCGGAACAACTTTTAGGGGCCGGAACCAAATTTTTTTGAAACGTTTAAAACATGCATATCTCATTCGTTTCAAGTCGGATTGACATACGGTTTTTTTCAACATGAATTTTAGTGTTTGTACATGATTTTAGACTATAAATTTGTCATTTTTAGCTTTATATTCATTGACTTACTGTCCTCCAAAGTCGAGATATCAAAGCTTGAAGTTTTTAGTTTTTCAGCTTTTTTGTATTCTGTGAAAGTTTTAAAACATGCATATCTAATTTGTTTGAAGTCAGATTGACATGCGGTTTTTTCCAACTTGTAGTTTAGAGTTTGTACATAATTTTAGACTATAATTTTGTCATTTTTGTTTTAATATTCAATGACTTACAATCCCCCGAAGTCGGGATATCAAAGCTGAAAATTTTCAACTTTTCAGCTATTTGTTTTTGTACTTTGAATTCTGTGAAAATGTTAACACATGCATATCTCATTCGTTTAAAGTCGGATTGACATGTCGTTTTTTCCAGAGTCTATTTTAGAGTTTGTACATGATTTTAGACTATAATTTTGTCAGTTTTGGTTTCATATTCAATTACTTACAGTCCCCCGAAGTCGGGATATCAATATGAAAATTTTTAAAGTTCAACCCACTGAGTAGTAAGTAATTACCAAAAAATTCCAGTTTTTTCGGATTTTCCGGTTCTATACCCACTTTATCCGGTTCCAACCTACCCACTTTGATGTTTTTGGGTTTTCCGGTTCTAGACCCACTTTACCCGGTACCGTACCCGGAACCGAACCGGAACCGGTTCTATATACCGGTCCGGTTTTCGGTTCTACAAAATCCCGTTAACCGGTTCCGGGTTTTCCGTGTTCGGGTCCATTCGGTCCGGGTTTGGACCCACTTTCATCCTTATCAGGCAGCGGTTGCAGACCGCTTAGAGTCGGCAAAAGAGTTACGCCGACCAGCGCTGATCTGAATTAGAGTTTCAGTTCGGTGACATGGTAATACTGAAGGTCTCACCCTGGAAGGGTGTGATACGCTTCAGGAAGATGGGGAAGTTGGGTCCGCGGTTTATTGGACCGTTTCAGATTATTGCCAGGGTTGGCAAAGTGGCGTATAGACTGGATCTTCTGGAGGAGCTTCGTCAGATTCATAACACTTTCCACGTTTCGTAGTTGCGTAAGTACATATTGGACGAGGATGCGGTAGTGTCCTTGGACGACATTCAGGTTGATGAACATCTGAATTATGTTGAGCTGCCGGTGGCTATATTGGAGAGGAAGATAAAGGTTCTGCGCAACAAGGAGATACCTTTAGTAAAGTTACAGTGGCGACATCGGAAGGGATCCGAGTGGACTTGGGAGCCGAAGTTCGAGATGCAGGAGCATTATCCGGATCTGTTTGCTAAAGCAGACTTCAAGGACGAAGTCTAGGTCAAGTGGGGGAGAGTTGTAACATCCTGAGATTTGCAGTTATTTACGAATCCTCTCTTTTATTATTATTTTGTCATTTGTAGTCCCTGGGGATGGAAGAGTGAAGCCATGAGAAGCCTAAGGGATAAAGTTGCAACTTTAGAATCACGAAGAGTACGCTAAGCATACATAAGGTACGTTGAGCGTACTAGGCGTGCCCTAGTATGTTGGGCGTACACTTGTGTACGCTGGGCGTATTCACGAGAGATGGAAACCCTAATATTTAGGGTTTGGGTGCAATATTAACGTCCTTATGAGCTCCCAACCCTCCATCAGTTCAACCTCCATAGCTTTGAGTCGTTTCCCACAAACTCTAACCCCTCTCTTGAGTGTGTGAGCTTAAAGTGTGTGTTTTGAGTAGTAGAAGAAGAAGGCATTGCATCAAGGAGTTGGAGAAGTGAGGCAAGCTTGTAGATCTGAGGTTACTTTGTGATCTAGAAGCTCCAGGAGGTAAAAAGCTCCAACCTTTATGCTTGTATAATGTAGATCTTGCCTTATCAGCTTTATGACACCTTCTTTGTCCCAAAAAGTCCCAAGTTTGTGCATGATGCGTTTTGGATGTAACAAGCTGTCCTTTCAGAACCTAGGAAGGGCTCTAGATGATAAAAATGAAGTCCCAATGGCTAAAAGTGTCCCATGAAAGTAGTAGGAAGGTCTTAATGGATTAAGACCATGTATTAAGGCCTTTTTGGACGTCCAAAGTCTTAAATTTCGAGACTTTATGGTTCTGGGGTTCGTTTAGTTAATGGATCTAGAGTTAGTGCTTAAGCCATTAAGCACTTATTAGAGTTTTGGTAAAAGTCACGTACTCCCCGCGCAAGTTTTGTATGCCCAACGTACTGAGTCAACCACCCCGATGGTGGTCAACGCAAGGTGGAGTACGCACAGCGTACGCCCTCTGTTGGGCTTTTGCGATTTGGGTTTTGGATTGGGCCACCTTTGGGTCATTATGGTTTGGGACTTTGCTGGACATTCTGAATAAATGTATTTGGGCCAAATATGGAAATGGACCTTAGGGTGAGGCCCAATTATAAAGTTAGGCCTAATTGGGGAAATTGGGCCAATGATGGGCCTTATATATGTGGACTTTTGGATCATGGATTTGGTGTTGGGCCTTGGCCCAAATTAGAGAAAAGGCAAAATGGACTATTACCCTATGTGAGACCCTTGGTCAAGATTGATATCCCAATTGTTGACTTAGTATTCGTTATTTTGGATAGTTCGGGATTTTCGGTGAGACAGCAGTCGGAGACTTTCAGTCCAGTTCAACACTACTTGTGAGGTGAGTTATTCTCACTATATCAACTGGGTCTAAGGTGTGACATCCCCAAATTCACGGCCAGAAAAGACCGGTTTAATTTATGCTTTTGAAATAATTTCAGAGTAATCATTTGATTAAAGGTGTTGCGGAATTTGTTCCCAGAAAAACATAATAAATATGTTATCAAATCATTTCCGAAGAAATGTATTTTATTCACTTAAACCATTGGGATGTCATTGTCAATACAAAAACATAAGCATAAACAAAACTTACATTCATTTACACTAGTGATCTACTTCTCTTTTAATCTCTCAGTGTAAAGCAATTTCGTATCGATACCTGTGATACAAATAAACTGAGTGGGTCAGGCTTGGGAGCCTGGTGAGCATATAGGGTTTTCAACCCACAATAAATAATAAACTTATTAAGTTCTCAATCAACAATAAATTTATTAATTCCATCAACCAAAATAACCCTAATTACCCATTCCCATTATCCTCACTTTACGTCCCTAAAACAACTATCATAAGGGACCTAGCCTAAGGATTATCACTAGGGGTGACAACATTGCTTTGGGGGTTCCTCAGCAAGTTATGTCAAATAAAACAAACATCGGGGTGACAACATTGCTTTCCCTCAGCAAGTTATGTCAAACAAGACATCCTAACATAAAACAACCAATAAGGTGACAACATTGCTTTCCTTCAACAATTTATGTCAAATGGGCACGAAGTCACATCGTCGCCATGTGCTAGTCCATAGCTCTTATTCATCGACGGTATTTCCCATGGGAGTTCCCCCCCCCCCCCCCGCAATATATGTCAATGGGTTTTCCATACAGCTGATGAACATACTTAAGGGGTTTCCACAGCCTTACATGCCCTAAAGGCACTCATGGAGGGAATAGAGTACAACGAATGAACACTTAAGTTCATTAACACCTACAGGTTACGAGCCTGCTAGTGTTCCACAGACCATCAAAACAGTCCATGGTTGTCATCCATACTCTGCTGAATAACGGGGGTTTTAGAGTACAGCGAATGAACACTTAAGTCCATTAACACCTACAGGTTGCGAGTCTGCTAGTGTTCCGCAGACCGTCTAGAACAGTCCATGGTTGTCATCCATACTCTGCTGAATGACGGGGGTCAACGTTGGGTAAGGGCTTTTCTCATATTGCACCACTCACGCCAACATTTGGGTAAAAGCTTTTCCTATATTTCACCACTCACTTTCAACTCATGATCTATATCACTGATCATCTCATCTATCCAACTCACTTTTCATCACACACCCACTATTTAACTCATGATCTATATCACTAACTCATGAAGCTCGTCCGATCACTTCATAAAAGAATAAAGACTCCAAAGCTCTTCCAAATAAAAGTATAGGGAAAATATTGATAAAGTACTCATGTACGCTCCCGTACCCCGACACGTAATAGTGTCAAAAGGAAGAACTAATGGATGAACACATAATTCAAAAATACCTAATGAACATATAGTTCAAACATATGTACCGATTACAAGTCTACTAACGTTCCAATGGGCTATCTAAAATAGTCTGTGGCCGTTGTCTATACTCTGCTAGATGACTAGATCATCTTAAACATCGATACCTCTCATCACTTTTATTTCATCACACATTATCTAATTAATCTACCCATGTTTTACCCAACATATTTGTAGATAAAAATATATATACAGTTTAAAACTTGTATAAAACATCAATTCAACAGTCACCTCAAATAAACAATTAATATATTTACACATAGCACGTATTTTAAGGTAAATATTTCATATCTATGTGTAAGGTGAAAGTGACTATACACTCACCTGATTTAATGAAAATCGGGCAGCAATTCGTTTCCTAAAACGATCGTTTCTAATAAAACCGGGAGTTTTATTGAGAAACCGGGCTCTGCGAAAGGTCGGACTTTAAAACCGAAAAGATAAATTTTCCGGGCCTTCGGGCACTCCGGGATGTGTTCCGGGCGTTAGAAATGATCTCGGGGCATCGGGGGAGGTCAAAATGCTTAAAATATTGAAAAAGGGGTGAAAAATGCCCATTTTCCAAAAGTAGCCGGAAGATCTCGCAAGCCCTCTATTTATAGGGTGAGATCCGAAGTCGGCCGAGAGAAACGAGTCAGCACCGAGGACACGAGGCAGCAGAAGGCTCGGATATGTGGTCGGATCCGGAGGCGGACACGTCTCGCATGCGAGGGCTCGCCACCGAGGCACACGCGTCGGATCCTTATTGGATCGCTTCGGTCTCGTCAGCAGATCGGAACAAGAGCGACACGCGGCTTGCTTCGGTTGGGCCTCCCTTCGGTCGAATCAGAATCCGACACACAACTACTGTTCATGCGAGGGAAGGCGACACGTGGCTTCGCATGACTCACCAATTTCGGACATGTGGCACTCTTTCAGCGAAGGTGACGTGGCAAAAACGTGACTATGCGAATTTTCTCGGTTTTCGCGCCAAAACTTCTAAAATCCATAACTTTCGCATACGAGCTCCGTTTTTGACGTTCTTTATATGAACGCGTAGATAAAATTATGCTCTACAACTTTCGTTTAGACTTCGTTGGCTAATTTTGACTTTAATTTTTATATTATTATTTTTAACAGACCGGGACAGGAAATCCGTTAAAAATTCATAACTTCTTCATCCGACGTCCGTTTTCGTCAGACTTTTTACCGTTGTACTACTAATGACGAGACCTTCGATTCTCGTTTAGGTCGTGTCGGCTAAAAATCAATCGATCTAAAATTCGAGTTTTTAGCTGTCTACTGCTAAGCTGAAACTTCGAAAATCATAACTTCCTCATACGAAGTCAGATTTGGGCGTTCTTTTTATACCTACTCTTGGTTTAACGAACACTACAAGTTTCGTGTAGATCACTAAGGCTAAAAAGTAGTTTATCAAAAACTCACTTTTTACGACATTCGGCCCCGTGCCGGTTTTGTCGCGAAACTTCGACAGGTCATAACTTCTTCGTTATAACTCGGATTTCGGCATTCTTTATATATCCGTAATCCTTGTCACGCCCACTACAAGTTTCTTAATAGATATCGGCTTTATCTAATATTTAATTTTGACGCTCATTTTTATTCTTAATTAATTAAACCCTAATAATTAAGCATAAAACACATAATTCACATAAAATTCACATAATTCCTTTTCATTTCTTCTAAATGAGTTACAAAGGTTAACCTAGACCATTATGTCAATATTAATGCCTAGCCTAGAAACACGGGCGTTACATAAGGCACCAAGGCCGACACTTTATGGTTTGTATCCTGGTTATATGATGATGCTATGTCACACCCCCAAACCGGAACAGCGGAAACGTTCGGGGGCGGAGGACGTCATGTATAGTATCACAACAATTGTAAAATAGTAATCAAAGCAACAACAACCATGGTATTAATAGTATAATGTTTACATTGTTTTCGAATCATACATAACTGACTCCAAAAGTAAATAACAAGTAAAGACTCGAAGCTACTATACTACATCTTCTAGAAACCGGTACGTGTACCTGTCTACTAGTGTCCTGAGAATACAAGTAGTTTTGAAAGAGTATCAGCATTTAAGCTGGTGAGTTCATAAGCGTTTTGTTTTAGAAAACAGGTTCTTTTTTCTTTGAAAAGAGCGATGTGATTCTCCAGAAAACCCTATATTTTCTGATGTGAAGAATGGTAAGTAAAAATGATTCGTGCCAGTTCCTTCTACGAGTACTTAGTGTATACAAGTCATATACAATCCAGATCGAACAAACAATCGATTGTGTGGTTCTGCCCCAAGCCCACAACCAAACAAGGAACAGGAAGTGAGGCGGAGGCCACACATCCCACTGGTTGTCGGATCTTCATGTATATAACCCTGACGTATTCACTAGGTACTTACAGAGTTAACTGTATTAGTCCTTTGAAATCTGTTGAAAGTGTTCCTTATGAAAATCCGATATTTTCTTTATGATATTACCAGTTCCTTCTATGACCACTTAGTTCATACTAGCTATGTAGAAACCAATATCGAACAGACAGTTGATTGTGTGGATCAGCCCTAAGCCCACAACCAAACAAGGAACAAGAAATGAGGCGGAAACCACACATTCCATGGTCTATCGGATATTCTTCATACATAACCTGGATGCATAAACTAAGGAATTATAGAATTAACAATGAATGTTCGTTAGTTGAATGATAAACCGATTGTTTGTAAAATACTGATGTTTGTCCTGGAAAATCCTACATTTTCCATAAAAGTGAGTTGTTGTCTTAACTGTTCCAAACTGAAAAGTACAAGTATTTTTCCATACTTAAGTTGTTGAAGTGTAGGTTTATTATCAAATAAAACTAGTCAAAAACGTGTTGTTCTGTATACTGGAAGTGATTTTAATACCCTCCTGTGATCACTTAGTACATACAAGTTATAGAAATCTAGATCGAACAGACAGTTGATTGGGTGATTCTGTCCTAAGCCTACAACCAAACAAGGAACATGAAATGAGGCGAAAGTCACACATCCCACTGCATGTCGGATGTTAATTTCATATCACCCTAATGTACATACTAAGGAAACACATAGTTACTAACCCTGATGACTGTTTGTTAAGTATATTATTATGTGAACGAGTCATTGTTTTCCGTGTGAGTTCTTATAACCATGCTGATGGACGATAAACACTACGACGTACTTCGGACGTCGTAAACGTTAAATGACGTTTGTCACCCCAGGATTACTGTAGCTAATAGTCAGGGTGCAGGATTGTCAGTCTTGTATAGATCTATACACAAACTCACGCTCTCCCTCCAGGAGACTCTGGTTCCTAAGGAGTAGACATCCCAAAAGTCGTGTCTCACAATTTAGTTCTCTCAACGAATTCACGAATAATACCATGAAAACCCTTTTTGTTAATAACATGTATCCTTGTAAAAATAGTACCTTTGTTCCATAGTTCATAAGTTTGTTTTTTTGTTAGAAACCTGTGCTTGTAAAGTTTGTATCTTAACGTGTTTGTAAAATTGTCCGTAAGTCTAGTAGTAACAATGTTTGTCATGTTTAGTAAGTTCTACGTTCAAACGCGTGTTAACGATAAGAAAATATAATAAACCAAATTATATTTTTAAACACAAGATTACTTGTGTTTTACTTGTATCCCCCCCCCCCCCCTAAAACATTGAAAAGCTTGGAAAATATAGGGGTATGAACTCACCGTTGATTTATGTGTACGTGTTGGACAGCGAGACTAGAAAGATGACCCTCGAGTTGGCGTACACGGGATTAATGGTATCCTAATAATATTTAAACACATAATTGAATTTAAATTAGAGAAACCATTAATTAAAGTGTTAGAAAAACACTTGCTTTTGGGTTAGGAATGTTACCGAGACTTGTTTGAAGGGGAAAAAGAAGGTCTACAACCAAGGTTCACGGTTCAAAGCTGTTTGCGGTTGGGATCTTAGGTTTGCGGCCGTGAACTGTTTGCGGACCGTGAACGGCTTGCGACTGTGAATGGTTTGCAGCCGTGAACGGTTTGCATCCTTTGAAGATATGAAGGCTGTTCTAGGTGTTCTTGGTGAAAAACTTGAAGATTTGAAGATTCTATCTTGATGATATCAATGTTTTGGGGAGGTTCTTGGGAGAGATTTGAGAGAGTTTTTGGGTGAAAAAGATGAAAAATGAGGAATCTCTCCGGGAAAAATATATATACCGGTTGGGTTTACAGTCGGAGGTGGGTCCCCGGCGGTAAACAGTTTGCGGTCCAAGAGTTTACGGTTGTAAACGGGTTTACGGCCGTAAACACTTGGCTGGAACGAGTTTGTTGATTTTTCTAAGGAAAACGGGATCTTTCGAGTGTTTTTGGTTCCTAAAAATTATATAACCTCTAAATATATATTTTAGATTGTTTTCCCACCACAAAGACTTAACGGAATAAATAAAATTTGAAATTTTATTTAACGGAAATTGACTTTTGTTGACTGGAAAAGTATCGGGTTGTCACATGCTATGTTAGTGATCTGTTAGATCTGTATCCTGGTTTTAGGATGATGCTATGTTAGTGATCTGTTAGATCTGTATCCTGGTTATAGGATGATGATATGTTAGTGATCTGTTAGATCAGTATCTTGGTATATAGGATGATGCTATGATTAGTGTTCTGTTAGATTTGTATGACTATCTGTACATGCTAGGTAGCGTATGATATTTATGTGTTGATTGTGTTTTTGGGTGGGCTGAGGCGGTCCTGCTTTGTGCTCTAGGCCAATATACCCAGGGTGGCCCGGATAGACTGCAGACCCGGTAGGGCGTACTAGTCAGGCCGAAGGCCCGAAGAACGGTCCAGACAAGCTGAAGGCTCGATAGGGCGGACCAGACATGTTGAAGGTTCTGAGAGTGGGCCAGATAAACTGAAGGCCCGGTGAGGGCGGTCCAGTCATACTGAAGACTCTGAGAGTGGACCATGTAGACTGGAGGCCCGGTGAGGGTGGGCCAGTCGTACTGTAGACTTTATATATGCATGATGTTGTATGATCTTGTTATGGTTTGTATAGCGTTGGTATTTTGGGGGAACTCACTAAGCTTCGGGATTACAGTTGTTGATTTTGTTTCAGGTACTTCATATGATCGCGGGAAGGCGAAGGCGTGATCGTGCACCTCCTCACATTTTATGATCTTGATTTCTAGGATACTCTGATATAAAACTATTTTGAAAACAATTTGTAATAACTATTGGTTTTTGAATGTTTTAAAAAGTTTTAAATTGGCATGATTTTTATAGATGTTACAAGAAACCCTAGCCGCCTTAAGTCCACGACGTGAACATTAAGTCCACGACGTGAAATTAGTCAAGGACACTAATCGAGGCTAGAAAACATGTGCTAAGGCTACGGGATGACTCATGGAACTCCACGGCGTGAACCTAACACTTTCACGATGTGGAAATATCATACGGATACCTTTCGAAGCTAGAACGCAGATGGAAAGCCTACGAAGTGATTCAGCCATGTCCACGACGTGAACATGTCATGTCCACGACGTGAACTTGCCCAGAACACCCTATAAATAGCAAGCTCAACCATTTCATTCCTTACACTAAACCTTATTTCTCTCTCTCATTTGCTGAAGGCGTTCCTTATCCCGAGCCTGACAACGATGAACTGCTGACCGTTTCAAGTTAGATTCTATCAAATCACGCTAGTAAGGTGAGATCATAGTTACTTTCATCTAACACATAGATATGAAGTATTTAATATTAATTACGTGCTATGTGTGCATATTATTTGTGTTCCAGATATCTATGTTGGATGTGTAACACCCGTCACTTGAGGTAATATTTATTTTAAAATATTTGTAATTTATTTGTTTGGACTAAGGAATGATTAATGGGTTATTGAGTGGGCTTAGCAAGTGGGCCGATAAGAATGGGCTACCTGAAGACGTATGCTGGCGTAAGTCCGGCATACACCGGGTTGTAGAGTCACATTGGATGTGTGGGGGGTGGTGCGTACGTTGCAGACTCCAAACCCTAATTTTTAGGGTTTAAGCCTTATAAATAAAACATTATGACTCAAACCCTAGCCTCCTTACCATCCCATCAACCTCAGAAACCCTAGATAGCCTCCCTTTTCTCATTCTTGTGTGTGTTTGGCCTTGTGAAGCTTGTTTTGGAGCTTATAAGCTTGAAAGAAGAAAGGAGAAACAAGTGAAGAGGAACTTGAGTATCTTGAGCTCATAGATCTGGGATAGCATCATTATTTGGGACTCTTTGGAGGTATAAAGTTCACAAATTTCTTCAAGTATGGTGAGATCTAGAGTAGTGATGTTTTGGACCCTTTTTGGTCCCAAGAATGGATCTTTATGATTCAAATTCATTTCTAGGCCTAGGGTTGCCACCCTTAGTGATATATGAGTCCCATAAGCAGTAAAGTTTCGATCTTTAAGGTCCTTTTGTGACCATGCATGAGTTTTGGTCATTTCCATGGAAGTTAGATGCTATAATCCAAGTTTGGATTCATTTGGTGGGTTGTAAGCCACCAAGTAACCGACTTTATGAGTTAAGACATGTTAATGGACTCAGATCTGTAATTTGGACTTAATGTCTTAAGGGATTAAGCAATTTTGAATAATATGGCTTAATAGGGTAGTACGCTGGGCGTACACGCCAGTACGCATAACGTACAAGTCATGCAAGCTGTACGCATAGCGTACAGAGGATTACGCTCGGCGTACTCTCAGGATTTGGGCTTCACGTCTTTTGGGCCTCGGATTGGGCCAAATCTTTGGACTTATCAACTAATGGGCCATAAGGAGTTAGCTTTTGGGTCAAGGACATATTTGGGATTTGGGAAAGGCCCATTTGAGGAGTTGGGCCCAATTTAGAAAGTGAGGCAATTAGTGGGCCTTTAGTAGGCCATTAGTGGGCTTGGAAGGATTAGATGGACTTGGGCCTAGGTTATGGTCCAAATTAGACCAAGGGGTAAAATGGTCATTTTACCCTAAGAAGTGTTATGGATTTTGACTAAGTGTTATTATGATAATGATAGTCGGGGAGTCGTTGGAGCAGCCGTTGGGGATTCTTTATCATGAGATTCGACACTTTGCTTTGCGAGGTGAGTTACCTTCCAGTAGAAGTGGGTCTAAGGCACCAATGCCGACCTACTAGTAGGTGTTATAGTAGGGATGATTGTCTTCGTGATAATTGTCCGGTATGTCACTATCTGTTATGCTTTGTGTGCTAGGATGCTATGATATTATGTGATAGTGGTAGGAGGGGTGAAATAGTTCCCGATTACCAGTTGAAAGAGACCAAAGGGGTAGACAGTACCCATATATGCCTAGCAGTATGTTTATGATATGTTATTATGTGGTAGTGGTAGGGGTGAAATAGTCCCCGTAACCGATTGAGATAAATCGGAGGGTAGGTCGGGCACCCAGATATACCTGACATGGGTAGGTCGGACACCCCGGTATGTCTGACACGGGTAGGTTGGGCACCCCGGTATGCCTAACATGGGTAAGTTGAGCACATGGTATGCTCAGCAGGGTAGGTCGGGCACCCAGATATGCCTGCCAGTATATGTTTATGTGGTATGATGGGGGAACTCACTAAGCTTCGTGCTTACGGTTTACAGTTTTGGTTTCAGATATTTCTTCTTCGAATGGAAAGGAGTCGGCATGATTGCATCGCATCACTCCATGATTTTCCACACTATGATGTTCTTGGGATTTGTACTCTGACATTATTATCTTATGACATGTTTTTGAGACATATGATGGGTTTTTAAGATATGAGATAACGTAATGATATTTTCAATAATCTGTTTATGAATCATTAAATTAAAAATGAAATTTTTGGTCTTGGATTTTGGGATGTTACAAGTTGGTATCAGAGCCTTGGTTTGAGGGATTTGGACACACCTTCGGGGGTGTCTGGACTCAAATCAAGGATTTGAAAAGTTTTTACAAAAATAAATTTTCCAAAATTTAAAATTAAGGTTTTGAGAAAGAACAAGGAGTGTGATGCGTGCATCGGCCGAGCTCAAGTAAGTTTTCCCCAAGATACCCATACATGTTATGTTATGATATGATATGATTATGAGAACTGCATGCTAGATTAGGGCTGAGGATCTAGGAAGGATGCCTTATATGCCTAATGTATGTGTATGAGGACTGCATGCTAGATTAGGGCTAAGGATCTAGGAAGATGCATTATGTGCCTGCTATATGTGCTTATTGAATTACATGCTAGAACTGATTAGTCAGTGATATGATGGCCTGATTAGGACATGCTTGGTTTTTGTTACTCAAAGCCCGAATGATGCTTGCTTTGTGCTTTTAGGAGTTCTAGTTATCTTTAATTAACTAGTAAATGAATACGTTAAGTCACATATTACGAGGACTAAATAATTTCAGAAGGTTAGGTCTAGCCCTATTTTGCAGCTCTTGTTTGAGTCCAACCATTGTAGGGTAGGTCCTCTCATTCGAAGAATTATCTGGTCTTAGTGATATGCAATGGTACTCACGAGCTAGTTAGGGAGGGATAGCAGGGATTTCTTATGCAGCTGATGGCGGAGAGTGGGTCGGAGATTACCCTAGGATAAGCCTAGGATGAGATTAGCATGAAGAGCAATAGTAGTAGAAGGGACTTGGTGAAGTCAAGGCAATCCTTGAGTAAAGTACAGATAGATGTGGAAGTTAGTATGGGCCCGTACTACTAAAAGCAGATGATCCGTACTTGAGTCAAGGAGGGCTGAGATAGAACCAGGAAACTGGTAGTGTGTGTGAGACCTCTCGAGATTATGTATGACCCTGACGATTATGTGTTTTGTTTCAGAATGGGGGTGACACGTCACAGAGTAGGAGGTTCAGGGTCTGGGTCAGGATCAGGTTTAGGTTCCGAGCCAGTTGACGACAGACTGCGCGAGTTCATTGCATCCGAGATTACGAGAGGCATCCTTGAGTCGACCCCGGTGATTTTAGGGTCGATCAAGGAAGGTATCATTAAGCTGATGGAGGATCGCCTCAGGGCCTTCAGGAACGACATGGCACTAGGCCAGTCAGGGACTTGCACGATCTCCTTCAAGGATTTCAGGGGATGTGTTGCGCAAGAATTTCACGGGGTGAAGGACCCCATTGTGGCCAGGAGATGAATTGGAAACATCGAGTCTGCACAGTTGACGAGCTTCTGCCCTGAGGGGTCGAAGGTCAGGTATGCTGCGGGATGTTTGAGAGACAGAGCTAGAGACTGGTGGGAGGCAGTCAGTGACACTTTGGGAGCCCCAACCATTGAGGCTATGAACTGGTCGGACTCTGTGACCAGGTTTAGGGTTGAGTTTGCGCCAACTCTGGAGATCCAGCAGCTAGCCATGGAGTTCTTAGATATAAGGCAGACTACTGAGTCAGTGGCGGAGATTACCGCCATGTTCCGGGAGAGGGCCTTACGGGTGCGTCAGTATGCAGGTGATGAGGAGATGAAGAAAACCCGGTACCATGACATGTTGAGAGCTGACATTCGGAAACATGTCAGCTACTCGCCATGCCTGACTTTGGATGACATGATAGACAGGGCGAGAGAGAGGGAGATTGATATAGAGCACATCAGGAAGAGGAAGGCAGAGACTAGGCAGACGATTGGGGTTTTAAGGGAAGAAACCTAAGGGATTAGACTCGAGGTAGAAGGGCCATCAGGGTCGGAGCCGTTGTGGGAAATGCGGCAAGCCACATGAGGGAGTTTGCAGAGCTGGGGGACTGGGTTGCTATAAGTACGGCAAGACTGGGAACTTTGGCAGGGATTGTACTGCCCCTACCCCCACCATTCTGACGTCAGACCTGATTTGCTTCCATTGCAATCAGAAGGACCATAAAAAGGCCAACTGCCCGAGGTTGACATCAGGAGCGCCAGTGGCAGCGCCAGCTCCAGCGACCCTGCGGATCACAGACGGCCGACAGGGTAAGACAGATGCTCCAGTGGTGAGGAGCCGAGCCTTCTAGTTGACCGCCGAGGAGGTGCATGCTGCACCAGATGTGGTGACGGGTATGTTTCTTCTCCCTATCTTTATTTATATGTCAGCTTTGATATTTATGTTACATGTTTCATATATTATGTTAGGATCGTTCCATGTGAACGATATTCCAGTATTGGTGTTATTTGACTCGGGGGCTACCCGATCATTCGTATCTCTTGCACTCAGCAAGAGGTTCGCCGAGTCTACGAGCAGGTTGGATTGTCCTTTAGAGGCCGAGATGGCGGACGACCGATCCATCAGGGCATCAAAGGTTTACAATGATTGTGTCATGTGGATGTATGATGAGCGGTATCTCATGGATTTGGTTCCCATTCCTTTGAGGAGGAACAAGGTTATCATAGACATGGATTGGCTGAGACCTAATGGGGTGGTGATAGACTGTGAGCAGCAATTGGTTCGTTTCAGGACCCCAAGTAGGGGAGAGCTAGTAATTCAAGGCGAGAGGCCGCATCGTGGGCTGACTTTGTGTTCAGCGGCGAGGGCTAGGTGCTACCCTCAGCAGGGTGGCGCAGGATATGTTGCCTATGTCATGGATACCCAGGAGGAGGGTAAGGCGACCGTGAGCGATGTACCCGTTGTACGGGAATACCCGGATGTGTACCCATAGGAGTTTCCTGGCATACCTCCGGAGAGATAGGTGGAGTTCCGGATTGACCTAGTTCCTGGTGCGGCACCGATAGCCAAGGCACCATATCGGTTGGCTCCTCCCGATATGCATGAGTTGTCTACACAGCTGCAAGAGGTGTTAGACAAGGGATTTATCAGACCGAGTAGTTCACCTTGAGGAGCCCCGATTCTGTTTGTGAAGAAGAAGGACAGGTCCCACCGGATGTGTATAGACTACCGGGAGCTGAATAAGGTAACGGTGAACAACCGTTACCCACTCCCGAGGATCGATGATGTAGAGTCCCAATCCAGTGATCCAAACCAGTGATCAAAACAGTAAGTAACCAATAAGAACAAGAATAGAGTAGAAGAAGAAGATCATCAAGCAATTCACACGTCGATTAGAAGAAATGTCTGGTACACCTTGAGTAACACACACTATGACCGCAAACACCTCTTATACGTCACAAGACTCTGATAGATTCTGACACTATTTATAGGAACAGACTGGCCGTGAACAGGGTTCACTGCCGAACACGCGTTCACGGCCGTAAACCCGTTCACGGCCGTGAACACCTTCACAACCGCAAACAGACACCAAAACACACAATACAAGACCAATATCCTATTAAGACTTATACAAATGGTTGCATAGACCAAACCACTAAGTTATGACCTATCAATCTCCCCCTTGGTTTGAGGCTAGCATGAACTCAGTCTTCTCCTATCTTGGCTTCTCCAAAAACATCACATCTGATTTTCCAATAGCCCCTATCCATAGCCTCTTGTCAATGATCTTCATTTTCGAGTGTTGTGGTGATCCGGACCGGTCCTTTCAGAATACTTCTCCAAATCTTGAAGTCCTTTATTTTGGTATATTTTCCATCCGATATATCCATTCCGGGAAACCTTCAGCGGATAACAGACGAGGAATACGTGTGGTTGTTCCCATTATGGAATCTAGTTCATGATGAATTGTTGAGTTTTGTGAATCCATTTTTTTAATATATTTATATATATTTTTAATTTTCTTGATTAAATGAAAGGAACTTGAAATCAAAGAGTTAAAATAGAGTTCATGGTTGGAATCTATTCACGGTTGAGATTTGTTTACGGCCGGAATCTGTTTGTGGTCGTACACTCGATCACGGTTCAACTGATTACGGTCAAACAATGCTTTACGGTCCAAGATGTGATTACGGTCAACACTTGATGAATGGTTCACGGTCAAACAATCGATTACAGTCCAGAAAACGTTTACAGTTCTTGAATATGAATGGATTACGGCTGAATCATGCGTTTACGGCCGTACTCCCTTCAACACAGCAAACCGTAAACTCCCAGATTTTGATGAAAATGAGTGTTTTGAATCAGATTTCGATTTCCTCAGCCTTGAAAACACGATCAGATGCAGAAATAAGCTTGAACAATGAAGAAAACAAAAACTCATTCAACCGCAAACGTGACTTGAATCTGTTTTGACACTGGATCTGCTCTGATACCAATTGTAGAGTCCCAATCCAGTGATCCAAACCAGTGATCAAAACAGTAAGTAACCAATAAGAAATGTCTGATACCAATTGTAGAGTCCCAATCTATTAGAAGAAACGTCTGGTACACCTTGAGTAACACACACTATGACCATAAACACCTCTGATACGTCACAAGACTCTGACAGATTCTGACACTATTTATAGGAACAGACTAGCCGTGAACAGGGTTCACGGCCGAACACGCGTTCACGGCCGTAAACCCTTTCACGGCCGTGAACACCTTCATAACCGCAAACAGACACCAAAACACACAATACAAGACCAATATCCTATTAAGACTTATACAAATGGCTGCCTAGCCCAAACCACTAAGTTATGACCTATCAGATGATCTTTTCGAACAGCTTCAGGGGGCATCTTGGTTTTCCAATATCGATTTGCGTTCAGGATATCATCAGATGAGGATCAGAGATGAGGACGTACAGAAGACTGTTTTTCGAACTCGCTACGGTCATTACGAGTTGGTGGTGATGCCATTTAGGCTCACCATTGCTCCTGCCGCGTTCATGGACCTCATGAACCACGTATGCAGACCGTTGTTGGATCGGTCTGTGATAGTCTTTATTGATGACATCTTGGTTTACTACAAGACGCAGAAGCAGCATGAAGAGCACTTGCGAGAGGTGTTGGATATCCTGAGGAGGGAGAGCTTGTACGCCAAGTTCTCCAAGTGCGAGTTCTGGTTGCACGAGGTGCGGTTTCTAGGGCACCTTGTCAACCAGAACGGTATTCTGGTCGACCGGACAAAGTGAGGTCATGATGAGATGGGAGGTTCCAAAGTCTCCATCCGAGATTCAGAGTTTCCTCGTATTATTAGGCTATTAACGGAGATTCATTCATGATTTCTTCAAGATACCGGTACCCCTGACCCGACTGACGAAGAAGGCTGTTGTTTTTCGCTGTGGGCCTGAGCAGCAGGCAGCGTTCGAGACTTTGAGGCAGAGGTTATGCGAGGCGCGGATCCTAGCTCTATCATAGGGCATTGAGGATTTTATAGTATATTGCGATGCGTCCATATCGGGTTTGGGTGCAGTGTTGATGCAGAGGGGGCACGTCGTCGCCTACGCTTCGAGGCACCTGAAACCTCACGAGGCGAACTACCCGACGCACGAATTAGAGTTGGGGGTGGTTGTTTTTGCCCTCAAGATTTGGAGACGCTACCTATATGGGGTCCGTTGTACCATTTACACGGATCACAAAAGCCTGAGGTATCTGAAGGATCAGCCAAATCTGAACATGAGACAGCGGCGATGGTTGGACGTGGTGAATGATTACGACTATGAGATCCTCTACCACCCGGGGAAGGCCAATTTTGTGGCCGATGCACTTAGCCGCAAGGCATTCGCAGCCCCGATCAGAGACATCTGCCTGAGGATGACAGTAGTGACTCCGCTTTCGGAGCAGATCCGGGAGGCCCAGCAGGAGACTATGAAGGAGGAACACCGGAAGAGTGAACGTATCGTGGGTCAGATTTCCTCCTTCGACTATGATATCCGCGGGCTATTGACACTCCATCGTAGAGTGTGGGTTCCATATCATGGAGGTGTGCGCCAGGTTTTGATGGAAGAGGCGTACAAATCCAGGTTTTCTATCCATCCCGGGGCGACGAAGATGTATAGAGATCTTCGTCCTGACTACTGGTGGCCCTGCATGAAGCGGGACATAGAATGGTACCTAGAGCGGTGCTTGACTTGCAGGAAAGTCAAGGCCGATCACCAGCGACCACACGGAAAGATGCATTCGTTAGACATTCCCGTGTGGAAATGGAAAGATATCACTATAGATTTCATCACGAAGCTTCCCAGGACCGCACGTGGAGTAGATTTGATATGGGTCATCGTGGATCGGTTGACCAAGAGTGCTCATTTCATCCCTATCCAAGAGAGTATATCGGCTGAAAAGCTAGCTGAGATCTACGTTCGCAAGGTGGTGGCACGTCACGGAGTGCCTGTTTCGGTTGTGTCAGACCGAGATGTTCGTTTCACTTCCAGATTTTGGAAGCGGTTTCACGACGAGATGAGTACTCGTCTTCTCTTCAGCACCGCTTTCCCCCCTTAGACTGACGGGCAGAGTGAGAGGACGATTCAGACTCTCGAGGACATGCTGCGTGCGTACATATTGGATTTTGGAGGCAGTTGGGATACGTATCTTCCGTTAGCAGAATTTTTCGTATAACAACAGCTACCACGCTAGCATAGATCGACTTCCCTTCGAGATGCTCTATGGGAGGAAGTGTAGGACCCCAATCTGTAGGGGGAGGTCGGTCAGAGAGTCATGGGGAGTATTGAGGTAGTACTCAAGACTACTAAGAGGATCCAGCAGGTCCGGAGCAGGCTCAAGACTGCTCAAAGTCAGAAGAAAACCTATGCCAACAAGCACCGATCAGACTTGGAGTTTCAGGTGGGCGACATGGTTCTCCTGAAGGTGTCACCTTGGAAAGGTGTCATCCGGTTCAGGAAGCGGGGCAAGCTGGGCCCCAGGTACATCGGTCCGTTCAGGGTTTTGGCTCAGGTGGGCCGAGTTTCTTATCGTTTGGATCTTCCAGCAAAGCTCAGTCAGATTCACAGTACTTTTCATGTTTCTCAGCTACAGAAGTGCTTAGTGGATGAATCCGCAGTTGTTCCTTTATAGGATATAGAGGTTGATGATAGCCTGAAATACATTGAGCGACCAGTCGCCATCCTCGACCAAAGACGAAGGATCTGAGGAACAAGAGGGTAGAGCTGGTGAAGGTGTGGCAGCACCGCAAGGGCTCGGAGTGGACTTGGGAGCCCGAGGAGGAGATAAGGGAGCACTACCTAGAGTTATTTCCAGGCGCAGCGGACTTTGAGGACGAAGTTTGATTCAAGTGGGATAGAATCGTAACACCAGTCACATGAGGTAATAATTATTTTAAAATATTTGTAATTTATTTGTTTGGACTAAGGAATGATTAATGGATTATTGAGTGGGCTTAGCTAGTGGGCCGATAAGAATGGGCTACCCAAAGACGTACGATGGGCATAAGTCCGGCGTACGCGGGGCGTAGATTCACATTGGATGCGAAGGGCGGAGGTGCGTACGCAAGCTGACTCCAAACCCTAATTTTTAGGGTTTAAGCCATATACATACAACATTATGAATCAAACCCTAGCCTCCTTACCAGCCCCTCAACCTCAGAAACCCTAGATAGCCTCCCTTTTCTCATTCTTGTGTGTGTTTAGCCTTATGAAGCTTGTTTTGGAGTTTAGAAGCTTGAAAGAAGAAAGGACAAGCTAGTGAAGAGGAACTTGAGTATCTTGAGCACATAGATATGGGATAGCGTCATCATTTGGGACTCTTTGGAGGTATAAAGTTCACAACTTTCTTCAAGTATGCTTAGATCTAGAGTAGTGATGTTTTGGACCCTTTTTGGTCCCAAGAATGGATCTTTATGATTCAAATTCGTTTCTAGGCCTAGGGTTGCCACCCTTAGTGATATATGAGTCCCATAAGCAGTAAAGTTTCGATCTTTAAGGTCCTTTTGTGATCATGCATGAGTTTTGGTCATTTCCATGGAAGTTAGATGCTATAATCCAAGTTTGGGTTCATTTGGAGGGTTGCAAGCCACCAAGTAACCGACTTTATGAGTTAAGACAAGTTAATGGACTCAGATCTATAATTTGGACTTAATGTCTTAAGGGATTAAGCAGTTTTGAAGAATATGGCTTAACAGGGTAGTACGTTGGGCGTACACGCCAGTACGCACAACATACAAGCCATGCAAGCTGTACGCGTAGCGTACAGAGGAGTACACTCAGCGTACTCTCAGGATTTGGGCTTCACGTCTTTTGAGCCTCGGATTGGGCCAAATCTATGGACTTATCAGCTAATGGGCCATAAGGAGTTAGTTTATGGGTCAAGGACATATTTGGGTTTTGGGAAAGGCACATTTGAGTATTTGGGCCCAATTTAGAAAATTGGGCCATTAGTGGGCTTGGAAAGATTAGATGGAATTGGGCCTAGGTTATGGTCCAAATTAGACTAAGGGGTAAAATGGTCATTTTACCATGAGAAGGGTTATGGATTTTGATTAAGTGTTATTATGATAATGATAGCCGGGGAGTCGTTGGAGCAGCCGTTGGGGATTCTTTATCATGAGATCTGACACTCAGCTTTGCGAGGTGAGTTACCTTCCAGTAGAAGTGGGTATAAGGCACCAATGTCGGCCCACTGGTAGGTGTTTATAGTAAGGCTGATTGTCTTTGTGATAATTGTCCGATATGCCACTATCTGTTATGTTTCATGTGCTAGGATGCTATGATATTATGTGATAGTGGTAGGAGGGGTGAAATAGTTCCCGATTACCAGTTGAAAGAGACCAAAGGGGTAGACAGTACCCATATATGCCTAGCAGTATGTTTATGATATGTTATTATGTGGTAGTGGTAGGGGTGAAATAGTCCCCGTAACCGGTTGAGATAAACCGGATGGTAGGTCGGGCACCTATATATGCCTGACAGGGGCAGGTCGGACACCCCGGTATATCTGATAGGGGTAGGTTGGGCACCCCGTTATGCCTAACATGGGTAGGTTGAGCACCCAGGTATGCTTAGCAGGGTAGGTCGGGCACCCAGATATGCCTGACAGTATGTGTTTATGTGGTATGTTGTACCTAAAACAATCAACCAATAGTTTAATAAAATAAACAATTCAACTGATTAAAGGGCTTTGTTGCTTATCCGGTTATCCCTTTAGAGTGTTGATGGCAATTTTGACACATTTACCTCTGACAAAGAGTCGTGTTCAACAATCTGGTATCTGAGCAAGGTTTCTTGATAGTGAGAACGATTGATTCTCTTCGTATCGTGAGTAGTTTGTGACTCTGCAAGTTTGGTGTCCAAAACTAGCTTGTTTGGTATTACCGAGGTACTACCAACATGATGGGTGATCTCCCAGTTGTCGGAGGAATCAAGAAACTCAACAACAACAACTACAAAACGTGGGAAACATGTATGAAGTCCTACTTACAAGGACAAGATCTATGGGAGGTAATTGGCGGAAGTGAAACTACGCCGCTAGATGAAGATGTTAATGGCACTCTACGCAAATGGAAAATCAAAGCAGGCAAAACAATGTTTGCCTTGAAGACCAAAATCGAAGAAGAGATGTTAGAGCATATTCGAGATGAGAACACACCGAAAGAAGCTTGGGACACGTTTGTGACGCTTTTCTCAAAGAAGAATGATACAAGACTACAACGTTTGGAGAACGAGCTATTATCAATCTCACAACGTGATATGACGATTGCTCAATATTTCCACAAGGTCAAGTCGATATATCAGGAGATTACTGAACTAGATCCGCAATCCGTCATTACAGAAGCTCGAATGAAGAGGATCATCATCCATGGACTGAGGCCGGAATATAGAAGCTTCGTTACTGTTGTACAAGGATGGCCCGTTCAACCATCACTTGTAGAGTTTGAGAATTTGCTGGCCAGCCAAGAAGAATGGTAGGCATCACGCTGAAGAGTGAAGAAGAAGCACTCTACACAAGTAAAAGTCGAAGGAATTTTAAGCCACCTTCTAAAGAAGGATACAAAAATGTTTACAAAAGGGAAGAGTCAGCAAGGAACCTCACAACCATGGAGATCTCAAAAGACCGACAATAAGAGTTCTCAGGGGAGGAGGTTCGAAGGCAACTGCAACAGTTGTCGAAAGTGGGGCCACATGTCCAAGGATTGCTGGTCAAAGAAAAAGTCTGTGGAAAGCAATGTCGTAACTTCCAAAAAGGAAATAGAGGATGAATGGGATGCTGAGCCATTATGTGCCATAGAAGAAAACGAGTTGGCACTCATGGAAATGATGGGAGAGCGTATCAACTATGAGAATGACTGGATCATTGATTCAGAATGCTCTAATCACGTGACTGGCGATCAGAACAAACTACAAGACGTGAAGGAGTAAAAAGGGAGTCGCATGGTACTTATAGCCAACAATACACGACTTCCAATTGCTCAGATTGGCAAAACAACGATCACTCCTAGTAATAAATATGACATGGTGTCACTACATAATGTTTATCATGTGCCGGGTATGAAGAAGAACTTGTTGTCAGTGTCGCAACTAACATCGTCAGGCAACTACGTCTTGTTTGGCCCACAAGATGTGAAGGTCTTTCGAGATCTTAAGATCTTAGAAAAGCCAACAATGGAAGGAAGAAGAGTGGAGTCCATCTATGTGCTCTCCGCAGAGTCTGCCTATGTAGACAAGACTAGAAAGAACGAGACTGCAGATCTATGGCATGCACGGCTCGAACATGTTGGTTATCACAAGTTGAAGGTAATAATGGAGAAATCCATGCTCAATGGCTTACCTCAACTTGAAGTCAAAACAAATGTTGTTTGTGCTGGATATCAGTATGGTAAAGCTCATCAATTACCATATAAGGAGTCCAATTTTAGAGCCAAGAAGCCACTAGAGTTAATTCACTCGGATGTGTTCGGTCCAGTCAAGCAGACATCAGTTAGCGGAATGTGGTACATGGTGACATTCATTGATGATTATTCGAGATATGTGTGGGTTTTCTTCATGAAAGAAAAATATAAAACATTCTCAAAGTTTCTAGAATTCAAGAAAATGGTCGAAGGAGAAGTGAGAATGAAGATTCAGTGTCTATGCTCAGACAATGGAGGAGAATACACCTTAGAAGAATTCAAGCGTTATCTACAAAAATGTGGTATACATCATCAGTTCACATGTGCCAACACACCACAACAAAATGGTATAGCTGAGAGAAATAATCGACATCTTGCAGAAATTTGTCGAAGCATGCTACATGCGAAGAATGTCCCAGGAGGATTTTGGGCTGAAGCAATGCGAACTGCTGCCCATGTGATCAATAAACTTCCCCAACCAAGGTTAGGTTTCATCCCACCATTTGAGGCACTATGGAACATGAAACCTACTGTTAGCCACTTCCGAGTATTTGGTTGTGTTTGCTACGTATTTGTGCCTAGTCATTTACGTAGCAAGTTTGACAAGAAAGCATCCAGGTGTATATTTGTTGGATATGACAATCAAAGAAAAGGGTGGGGATGTCGTGATCCAACAAGTGGAAGATGCTACACTTCAAGAGATGTAGTGTTCGATGAAGCATGTTCATGGTGGTCCTCGGAGAAGAAAGTCTTACTAGACTCAGAAAATATTGAAGAAGTTCTAAAACAAAAGATGGGGGAGCAAACTGCACACGCTTGGTGAAAGGGAGACACCGCCTACACAACTTCGAAGGACGGAGAGAATTCGAATGCCAAATCCCAAGTATGCTAATTCTGCCATCCTAGAAGACGGTGTTAAAGAGCCGAAGACGTATGAAGAAGCATTTAAGAATAAAGCTTGGCATAAGGCAATGGAAGAAGAAGTTACAGACTTAAAGCATAATCAAACGTGGGAACTGGTACCAAGACCAAGAGATATAAAACCCATTTCCTGCAAGTGGGTTTATAAATTAAAGCGACACCCAGATGGATCAATTAAAAGATACAAGGCTCGTTTGGTGGCTCGAGGGTTCTCACAACAATCTGGAATGGACTATGATGAAACATTTAGTCTAGTGGCGAAGATAACTATTATAAGGGTGTTGCTAGCTCTTGCAGGTAGTAAAGACTAGAAATTATGGCAGATGGATGTGAAGAATGCTTTCTTGCATGGAGAATTAGACCAGAAGATCTACATGAACCAACCAAAGGGATTTGAGGATGCAGTTAATACCAATCATGTGTGCAAGATAAGAAAATCTCTTTAGGGATTGAAGCGGGCACTAAGAGCCTGGTATGGTAAGATTGCTGAATTTCTTACCCGAAGTGGTTATTCAGTTGCACATGCAGACTCAAGCTTGTTCGTCAAAGAAAAATAAGGGAAGTTGGAAATTGTGTTGGTTTATGTGGATGACTTGATCATCACTGGGGATGACGAAAGAGAAATCCATCAAACAAGAGAAAATATATCGGTGCGATTCCAAATGAAAGAGCTGGGGGAGCTTAAACACTTCTTGGGGCAAGAAGTTGATCGTATAAAGGAAGGGTTGTTCCTCTGCCAACAAAAGTATACAAGAGATATACTTCAAAAGTTTGGCATGTTGGAGTGTAAACCAGTATCAACACCAACAGAACCAAATGCCAAGATATGTGCTCATGAAGGGAAAGAGTTGGACGATGGAACGATGTATCGACAACTAGTAGGTAGTCTTATCTACCTAACTTTATATCGGCCTAACATTGCTTTTGCAGTTGGAGTTATGAGTCGATACATGCAAAGTCCGAAGAAACCTCATTTGGATGTTGCCCGACGGATCTTGAGATATGTCAAAGGTACAATTGACTATGGTCTCTTGTATAAAAGAGGAGAAGACTGTAAGTTGGTTGGATATTGTGATGCTGACTATGCAGGAGACCATGATACCCGAAGATCAACCACTGGGTATGCGTTAAAACTTTGGTCGGGACCAATATCATGGGGCAGTAAAAGACAACCAACAGTATCATTGTCAACCGCGGAAACGGAGTACAAAGTAGTGGCCATAGCAGCTCAAGAAAGTACATGGTTAATACTCCTAATGGAGGACTTACATTAAAAAGTTGACTATACGATACCACTTCACTGCGACAACCAATCTGCAATTCAGCTGGCAGAAAATACAGTATTTCATGCTAGAACAAAGCATGTGGAAGTGAATTATCACTTTATCAGAAAGAAAGTCTTGACGGAATAAATTGAGATGCGACAGATCAAGACCGATGACCAAATAGCAGACTTATTCACCAAAAGGTCGAGTACTGGAAAATGTGAAGGTTTTCGCTGTCAGCTTAACATGGTACGAAGAATGGGGGCTAGTGCTGAGGGGGAGTGTTAAAGATCATCACTAGCCCAATAGAACAAATATTATCTAGAAGGCTTTAGCTTGTTCTAGAATGCTCTTGAAGATTCTAGAACATTATGGAAGACTCCAAAATATACCAGAAGAGTCTAGAATACTCTAGAACGACATGGAAGACCCTGGAAGGTTATGGATCATTCTAGAAGACACAGGAGCAACCTAGACCTCTCCAAAACATGGTAGAACATTCTAGAAACATATGGAAGCTTATAGAGTATGTTAGATAGTTCTAGAGTTATCTAGTAAGTAGTAAGTGTATTGTAGTATCTAGAAACTTCCTAAGAGGCCTATAAATAGATGTGGAGCTCATTTGCTCCAAACCATCCAAGAAAAGCCTCAAAGAAAGCAAAGTGTAGTAGTATCTGAAATTATATGTTCTTCTTAAGTGTCTCAATAAAAGTATTGTATTTTCCCACACAAAGAGTCGTGTTCAACAAAAAAATTCAGCTTTTATATGATCATTTAATGTAAAAATAATCCCTTTTAAGCTTATAATCCAGTGTAGTGAGAATAACCATAAGATGTGGGAGAATACCTCTTCTTCATATCAACACACATAGCCATGAAAGCTTGCTCCACATTTGTGGCATCTTTAACACTAGTTTCCATAAATGGAATGCCAATTCCATCCGCAAATTCTCAATAATCAAAGAGGAATAAATAAATCATGCACACATACAAATATAGAAGGGGACAAAAAAAATATAAATATGTACCTTTGCAGTATCAAAGGAAACAACTCTACTTTAAAAAATATCACATTTGTTACCAACTAGAAGTTTGTTTACATTTTCACTTGCATAGTGATCAATTTCACTAACCATTGTTTCACATAGGTGAAACTTTCTAGATCAGTAACATCATACACTATCTGCAAACAATCCAAATACAAGGAACATTAAAAAGTGGTGAAAGATGCATGATATGATGATATCTTTTCTGTTTAAATAAACATACCATAATGCCATGGGCCCCAAGATAACTACAATTGTTGCTAGTAATGGTCCTGAACCTTTCTTGTCCAGCAATGTCCCACTGCATGTACCAAATAGATAATATGATTTTGGTTGAAGATGCAATTTATATAATACTAGAAGATTCTCACAATTTGAAGCTTGATTGACTTCTGTCTTGTTCCACAGTGCGAATTTTTTGTGACATAAATTAAAACTTGATTATACATAACACAATGTTGTATGTTTTAATGGATGACATTATGACACGTAAACTCTTACAAAGTTGACACCCATTGTGCTGATATAACTGTCAAGATATGAGTCATCCTATAGAAAAGTGATCAATATTAGAAAATTAAACACAATAAAGAAGAAGTGAAGTAATTATAAATTGCATGATTTTCTTATAGCAAATCAGAGCAGAAGACATGATTTGCCAACTTTTGAATCTCCAATCAACAAAAGCTTGAACATATAATTGTTGCAAGGCATAACATGTGTTATGTCTAGTGGCAGATTGGAACTTATTTATGTATGCTCATGTTGCAAACTCATGAGATAAGTGTTAGAGATAAGAAGATGTATGCATTGAAGGACTCGTTCTGTCATTAATCAAAATCAGATACATAATCATTTATCATCATTCTCAAGCCACACCAAAACTTCATAATTCACCATTAATCCAATGATCTAATCATAGTACATTACAATAATCCTCTTACACATTAAGTCGTTCGATAAATTAATGAGGGATCGTAAAACCTATTATGTTACCATTAGACATCAGTCAAACAAAAAATTGATTTACCGTTGCTACGAAAAATTGAAGTTGATTCGAAGAATGATTTCACGAAGAAAAAAAATAAAAATCAGATTTGAAAAAGAGCGAGAGATCATCGACTTACATTGCTGAAAAAAATCGAAGTTGATTCGAAGAATGATTTCACGAAGAAAAAAAATTAAAAAGGAGATTTGAAAGAGAGCGAGAAAGATCATCGACTTACTACTCGCTATTCATGGTAGAGATGAGCCATTCCGACTTGTCCTACTCCGTCGTGAGATTACAGAGAGTGATTGACGTTTACAGAAGAAATAGAATTCCCATCTTACTCCCACATAACAACCTTATTCTAATTTTATAATAAGTTAACCTTTGACTTTTCTAATTTTATACTAAGTTAACCTTTGACTTGACAACTCAAAATAAGTGTTTGAACTTTATGATGATAGAAATAGGCGGTGACCATCATCTTTTTGTCACAGGACTGTATCACATGTTTTTACAAAAATAATATTGTCTTTACACAATCGTGTTTTTGTTTATTTTAATTTGTGTGAAAGAGAACGTTTGTTTGACAAAGTGACGTTCACTTTGTCATGCCATATATAAAGCCAATTTATTGTTTAAATTTTCAAAATAGTTCGAGGAAATCACTTAGCTTCATTAGTATACAATTATGCAAACCCACATATATATATATATATATATATATATATATATATATATATATATATATATATATTATTAAAGCCGATAGTTTTTTATGTGTTGACTAGCCACTCTATATTAACTTTTACTAGGTTATAACTCGTGGAAACCACGGATAAAAATCTATAAAAATTATTAAATTAATAAGATATAAGTTTTATTTGGACTTTTATATTGATTATATATATATATATATATATATATATATATATATATATATATATATATATATATATATATTAATTTGGTAATCCGATATATGTTTTGTATGTGTTGACATTTAATAAAATTATGATTTTGTAAAAGAGAATATAAATTTGAATAGAGTGTAAAAACACAATTAATTATGCAACTGACATTGATATACGAAAAAATAATTATAAAATAAATGTAATACAAATAAATAAACACAACACAATAACTTACAAATTAACAACTACAAATTGTTTATAAATTTTTAAAAACTTCTTTATATACATTTGCACTTGATTTAAATGCGAATATATTTTCATTTTGATAGACAACTCCTTTCGATTTATATACGAATACCTTTTCTAATAATTATTGTTTTTTAATAAACTTCAAAACATTTTTATATAAACATCATTTTGTTTTTGTAAGTTTATCATTCTTATAAAAAATTAATAATATTAAAATAAATATTTTATATAAATAGATCGATAGAAATAATTTTCCAAAAGAAAATAATGAATAACGGATTATTTCATTATCTTATAACATAATCCATTATTTAAAATAAAGGTCATTAAGTTTCCGTAGGGATATTCTTTTTGCATTTTGGAAACTATATAATGGTTTAAACTAGGTTTAAACTCGAGTTGAAAAAGGGAAAAATAATATTCATAATGACTAACTAAATATTTGCAAAAAACTAATAATAATAAAAAATAAAAAAATATCAAAATCGTAATGACTAACTAAATATTTAAAAATAATATATTGTTTAATGTAAAAAATAATGTTTCACTATAATTTTCTTCACTTGATGCCTTTTTTTTTAAAAGTGTAGGTTTAATATCTAATATGTTAAATATAAAATAAATGTACAACATAAATAAATAACGAAAAGTAAGCAAAACGAATTCGTTAAGAATAATCACAACATGAATTCATCGATCACACACTTAATTAAGAATTACAACTGAAATTGTAACTAAAACTTTTAAAAAAAACAAAATAAAATGTTTAAGTAAGATCTTTTCTTATAAATACACAATTATATATAATATTTGACACAAAAAATTGATTGATAACTTAAACTAAACATAATTCAATATTAAGGAACGAGAGACTAAAAAACTTATATAGTTATGAACATTTACATTTATCTTTTGCTTTACTTTTTAACATTGTTTGAAGATGTATTGTATATTGATAGAAATAAATAAACAAAAAAAGAATTAATAAAAAAAAAGTTAAAAGAGTTAATAAAGAAAAACAGGGGAAAAAGATGTTTTCCACATGAAGTTCTAACCTTCTAAACATTTTCCCTCATTTGTTTTTTTTTTTGGCATAATCACTAAAATGACCAAGATTAGTGGTTCCATTTTAACAAATAGAACACAATGTTGAAACTGATAAAACTTGGAACAATTGACGTAAGATCATATCTTATTACAAGATTACATTTTTGCACATCAAGCCTTCATCAAGAATTGATGTTATCACCAATACTATTATCACCAAATTATGTTTTAACTTTTAAGACATGCAATTTGACTATTATTTAAAAAATAAAGACATCATCCGTACATTGAATTAATCCATTATTTTATTTTAAATAGCTTGGCTACGTAACTACATCACATATAATGATTGCCACCTGAATTAACAATTCATTTTAATTAAGTTTTATAATATAAGGATGCTATCTTTTCCTTTATCAACTAAAGAATCTCTTAAGACTAGGTATTGTACAAAATAAAGATAACAACATCCATTTCCATATTAGGACAAGAACCTATAGAATTAAATTCTAAATTTAATTGATCGAATATCATGTCAAGCCAAGCCTAATATGCATACACAAAATGCCAACTCCAAGTACGTAAAATAAAAAAGGAAATTGGAGTAAGAGAGAACCAAGATTCTATAGATATGGCAATCGGAGGAGATATAAAACCAACATGAAGTTCCATCATCACTAAACCTGGGTATAATAACTAAAATTAACAAAAGAAAAAAAACAAAATATGATTCAACTGTATCATGCTGATTAAAATATATTAAATAGGAAAGAGACACACAAGGCACATACATACACACTATTCTTGTTGGAGATGGTGGATATAAGCTTTGGTATTGGATTTTTTTCCTTGTGTCCACTGGTTTGATGGCAAAAACCAAAAAATTACAAGAAAAATTCTAAACTCAGGCCACAAAACCAATACACACTAAACCAAAACAAGTATAAAGAAAATACACGCTCCATCATCATCCCCGTTGAGGAATGAGCCTGTTGTATTGGATTTCAGGGTTGTCTGGTGAATCTGGATTCCACCTCAAAACAACCTCTATAGTAATTTAAAAACCTCATTGTTAATATATTACTATGTCATAGAGTAGTAGACAATAATTCATACCTCAATGGGATTAACATTACTTTTAAAATCCTTACTGTAGTTTATCATCTGCGGGTCGTGGTTTCTAGAATCATAGCATAATACTTTCAACTTTTTCCTTATCATCACCATATTTATTTTTGTAATAAACATTATTAGTTATAAGGGTAATTTTGTCATTTTGAATGAATGTTAGCAAATCTTTTTATGATTAATCTTATCATGCATCAAAGAATGTAAGAATAAGGCCATTAAATACATCATGCATCAAACAATCAGACTTACATCATGCCCAAAGCAAATGATGCAACCATTGACATTATGTTTTGAATAGAATTAATTACTAAAAGCACAATTCCAAAGGGGTAAAGTAAACAACACACTCAATTTCTCATGGTGTTAATAGTAACTATTACTCCATTCCCATAAAAAGATATATCATGACCTCTGAGGTCAAATTTATACCGCCTCAAACTCAATTAGTAGCTTTTTACCAATTTAATCAAATTGTTCTAAGGAACATTGTGGATTTTATTGCATTTTTTATCAGGTTGTATTTTGATTGAGTTTTTTCAAGAACTGAAGCTTGATAGAAAGGAACTGGAGTGTGAATATTATCAAATGGTATATTTGGATTCAGTTTAAATTTAACAATTTTCTTAACCAACAATAAGGCATAAGCGAAAGTATAAAATTAGGACAACTTCAAAACAAACTATTGTCCAACTCCAGATGCTATAACTTATATGGAATTTTAATTCTTTTACATTTTACACAATCAAAACCGACTATATTTGAGAAATTATAACTTTGGTTGTTTCGCATATTTATTTATTTTTCATTTTTGATTACATACAAGACAAAATCAAGTACTCACTATGAAATTAAACCAGAAAATATAAATGGACATGATATATGATTATAAAAACTTAAATATGAATTGCTCATAAACGAATTAATCAAATCATATTCAGCACACGCACACACGCACACAGACATAGAAAACACATACATCCACAGAAAACATAGTTTACATCTCACAAAAAAGGGTATAATATTTTAAAGAAGATATGCAAAGAAAGTTTAAAAAAAAATAATAATAAAAAACCTTACCGATTGTAGCTCAGTGTTAGGGTTACCCTGGTTCTAATAGCAATATCAATCGATGGGGGTACAAAGGATGAAAAGACAAAGAAGAACAATTAAACAAAGAAGATCAGTAAAAAAATAGAATATGAGAAATCAAAGTACAAAGACTCAAAAGACTCACAAAAAAGGGTATAATAATCCGACCTACTCTTCAAGAAATCAATGTACAAAAGTTCAAAATACTCATTTGTAGATAAAGATGGAAAATAAAAAACAATGGCTTATGAGAAATCAGAAAAATGAAGAACCAAACCTAGGAACCAACATCAAACAAAAATCCTACTTTCTTTACTCCAAAAAAATCAGCATACCTACACATACTCAAAACCCTAGAATGAATTTCACAAAAAAAAATTGTTATTTCATAAAAAAGGACGAAAGACCAAAATAGAGATTGAGGCAAAGGAACCTGGAAAAAAGATGGTGGTAAACCGAATAGCGCATATTAGAATCAACAAAAAAAACGAAGATATAAACATAAATGATGCAGTTGATAAATGATTTCTGTTATATTATCCCAAAAATCAAAGAGAAGTCATCAATGAATCTTAACATTGTTGATGAGACCTGATATGAGAGACGAAGTGGATGGAGATGATTACCTTCGTTGCAGATTAATTTGTGATCAATTATCAATGCGTTCGAAGAATATATGAAATCCATAGAAGGCATCGTGTATCCTATTCAAATTTGGAGATTGCTTCCGTTTTTTTTTTTTTTGCGATTAAGCTTTTGATTTGTTTATGATTGCTAATTATACGGGTTTCTATGATAGACGGGCATAGTATACTGTAGAAGAGTATATATGGAATTTCACTTAGACGATTTGAGCGAGACAATTCGATTTAAGGGGGTTGGAGAATGTCATGTGGCAAAAATATACTTATTTATTAGATTAGAGGATATATTGTTCAAATTAAATTTATTGTTTAAAATATATGTTAAACTATACGATAACATGTTGCTATAATAGCATGGATTAAAATGTTAGACATGAAGTGTAAATATTCCATAATTTCCCTAGAAGTGTAAATATCCCATAATTTCCCAAGAGTCCCTTCCACTCTCTAAGCTAACATATCAATTCTATTTATATTTTGTTTTTTTTTTTAATATTATAATCAGTCCACGATCCTAACGTTCTCTTCCACTCCATAGATTACATATCTGTCAGCACCAACATAAAACCATATAACGCCTTGATAAATAAAAACAAAAAATTTATATAAGCATAATATAGAATATAGATTACTTTTCATGTTTTTAAAAGTACGAATATATAAAACTTCCAAATTCCATATCAATTACATAACCATATTCCACTTCTTTATTTCTCTTCAAGTTTCATACAAATATAAAACATCGGGTTTTTTTCTACCAACGCATAACTTTTTAGTATGCTATTGGGTGTGAGGCTGTGGGCAACATGTTATTACATGTTATCACATCCAAAATGTCCACATCATCAGCCTATTCATACTTTTGGTGTTATAACACCCAATGTGAAAATGAAACACCAAATAACATGTAATAACATCTATCATTTTCTATTTATTTTTTTATTTATTTTTTGATGTTTTTAATTTAAAATTTTCTATTTTGTTTTATTTTTTTAATTTTTGTCATAATAATTTTTAAAAAACATATAAATTAAATAAAACATAACTAAAATAAATACTTAAATAAAAACGACATTACAACGAAAAAAAATAAAAACGACATTACACCGAAAAAAAAAACATTGACCGAATAAAAAACATTACAACGAAAAAAAACACTAATCTTCGTCTAAAATATTTCCTCTCGATCTTCGCCTTCATTTTTCGGAGCACTGCCAACCGTCTCGGTGGCATATTCTCTTCTCTAGTTTAGAGAATTGTCAAATCCTTCGCAATGCGATCTTTTTCAGCTTCATGACGAAGGAACTCCAAATGCTCCCGTTGCAACTCATATCTTTTACGCGCGATTTCGTTGTGATCGTCAAATATTTGTTTCATTTCGGCTTGCTCTCGACGTCTACTTTCGCCTTCCCATGTGTGTCGTTGAACACGTCTCGCTTTGTCGCGGCCTATCGGTCGTCGAGGCGGGGAGATCTCTTCAAGGTCGTTCAAGTCGTCCGGTATCTCATCCGTGTCCGCATTGAGGTCGATGTTCGTGCATGCGTCAGAAACGTCGACCGAACCCTAGCCGCTAGACCTCTTCGATTGTTGTTCTGTAAATGTGTCCGTTTTATTCCACTTTGGTCCTTTCTTGACAATCTCTCAAATCTTTTCGTGCTAAAAAACGTGATCGGTCTCGACATGATATTGGTCCCTCTCCGCTCTATAAACGTCAAAATCGATCGCACCACTTTGCTTGTGCGATGAAAGTTTGTTGTAGATGGAATTGCACTTGGTGCACTTCTTGCTTATTTGAGTCCATTTGCTACTCAACATGTCGTGATTGTGATACTTTTCATCCTTCTTCAAAATGGTCCGAAATTTCCCGATCACGGCTTCCCAAAAAACAACTTTTCTCATATCGTTTCCTTGCGTTGGATTTTTTGATGTCCCGCACCAAGCCACCGCCAACGCATATTCCTCCTCCGCAGTCCACCATGTCGGAGGTTCGTCTTTCGATTGCTCCACCGCAACCGCTTTCCCTTTCCTTCGTGCTCTCCCTTTCTGGGCTGTTTTTTTTTCGGCTCCCCCTGCTTGCGTCTCGGGTACCATTTCTTGGGTGGGTGGTGGTTGTGTGGTATTTTGTTGCATTGTAGCGAATGGGTTGAAAATGTTTTGTGGAAAGGTTATAGGGAATTGTGGTGGGGGTGAGGCGGGATTGAAAAAGTTGTCTTGAGTGTTAAGGATGTTCGCGTACAATTCGTATTGTGCAAATCCGAGAGGCGGAAGTGTATTTGTGTTTGGAGGAGTGTTGGGGTTTCGATCCATATGATTTTTTTGTGTAAAAAAATAAAATGAGGGTATGTAAAATTTAAAGTGAGAAAAGGTGAGTGATAATTGAAGTGAATATATATATATATATATATATATATATATATATATATATATATATATATATATATATATATATATATAGTGAAAATTGAAAAAAAAAATTAACCATTTTGACCGTTCAATAACAGTCCATTTTATGACCGTTGCAAAAAAAAAAAAAAAAAAAAAAAAAGCGATGACAATTCATCCGTTTCTTCCTGTTACCACGAAAACATTGGTTACCGTTACGCCAAATAACGGCTAGGGGGCGGTCTTTCGCGCGTTATACCGGTGTTATGGGACGTCCACGTCGGATTAAGGCTTGCTCCCGTTGCCCGCTCCGTGCAATCTTAGTACTTCAATACTTTGGCTTGAGATCTACTTTTCTTCATAATTGATTTAATAGTTGTTTAGTTTATAACAACAATTTTGCATTGGAATTCATATATTTTATTAAATAAGATTTTTATATTCTTTTAAACGTATAACATCTTTTGATTTTATATATTCGCACTTTTTAAAAACCCAATAGGTGTTAAACTCAAGTGATGCAACTTAAAAGCATCAAGTTAAATGGTTCCACAAGTTAACCACATTTTCTAAAGCAAATTCAGTCCCTATATGAAAATTAAAACAAGCATCATAGCTTATGATGGAAATGTTAAATACACCTTACTATGACTAAATTAACATGATTACCCATTCTTTATCCTAAATACCATACCCAATCAAAAGCACCTCATTTGCAAGCGTTGAGGAGGATCTTGAATCTTGATATGTGCCAAAGAAACCTTAGGATAGGGTATATTCTGCACGAACAAAACAACAAAAAAGTTGAATCACATATTGAGGTTCAAATTAGAAATATTCAAGAAAACTTAACTGCTATGTCAAATTAGAAATATTCACATGTGGGTTGGTTAGAAGACTCCAAAAAAGCTGCATTAAAAGAAAAAAGAACCTGTAAATCATTTAGACCACAAGAAACTTGAAAACATTGGTATATGGTTTAGTGAAATCAGTGGCTAATATGTACAATAAGAAGGTACCTTTTTCATATGCTACAATGAAATTCACCTCATCTTTTAATAAACTATGTAAATTAAGAAGCAGAAGCTAAATATGGAGTCTGGAGGTTTTGACAAAGCTTATTATCGCTTCCATGAACATAATAGTATCTGCAAGCTTAATACTACCATTAAACATAATAGTATCAGCAACAACAACGAAGAACCATAGATTAAAATAAATAAAATGAAGAATGGTAGTATGATATACCACAATAATGTTTTTGGCGTCAAGGAAGCACCAATAAGCGCAGATTATTTAGAACATCTCCAAATGTAGCTCTGCCACATTAAAGTTTAAGGTCAAACTATTTTTTGGAATTTTCATGGAATTTCAAAATAAGATCATTCTTAGCTCCATTTAACAGAGTTATCTTGGCAAAAATCCAAGAAACAAAAAATGCAACTTAGTAGTTAAATCCTTTAAAATAATAAGCTTTATAATTAAATGATAAATGTGCAGTAAAATAAGCATTGATTACATAATCAATCACACATCTAAAACCCATTTTTATTCATAATAAACATTTTCAAATAACCTTTTTTATATATATAAAAAAAATACCTTATGCACTTGACGATAAAAAAAAAAATAAACAATAACAAAAACTTAAAAAATAATGAGAATTACTACCATGTTCTTCCCGGTTTTTGCAGTGTTCTCTGAATCTCTTCATGTTTTTTTTTTTTTTTGCTCTGTACACCTTTGCTACACACCTTAAAATGGTCCATCCAAGAGAAGCGAGTTTCTTGATAAACTCGAAGCCAAACACCCTATAAAAAAACAAACTTTTCAAGAGAGATCAAACATAAACAATCAAGGGATTTGTTTTCGTAGTAGGATTATCCTTGTCACTGCACTCCCCATCTATTTTAACCCTAATTCAGTTACCACATATACAACGCTGCTTCATAAGAAAACCGAATATATGATTGTATTTCCTTTTTCGGATTAAATAATCAATAAATATTATTGAACTTCGAAATTTTTGAAACCTAAAATTAATTTAATTGACAATTTTTTTCGAATTCGTCAGGAGGTGTTGAGGGAAGAAAAGTGGTGTCCCCTCTTGTTCATTTAATTCGAGATTCACAAAACAGTACAATAACTAATAAGTTAAAATTTTAACAAAGTTAGAAGATGGAGTTGTAGGAGAAACGTACCAGATTGTAGCAGGAACACAACCGAATGGTTGCGGTTCTATAAATGGGGATGATGGCTTCATTTATATGGGTATGTGGGAAGGAGCATCGTAGGGATGGGACTTGGGACAAATGGGAGATAGGTGTGGGGTTAATCGCTATCAATATAGATGGGAGATGGTGGGTGCTAGTAGGAGGTGTGGGTTGTAGTCGAGGATGTCAAGGAGATGTATAATGCAGATATCAACAAAATCCCAAGAATCGGTGAATGAGAAGAAGGAAGTGGAAACGTGCTGGATGTTGAAGATGAATCGGTGGAGTACAAATCCACCCAAAATTCTTAATTACTTATCAAAAAATAACAAAAAAAAAAAACCATTTAGCCAAAAATAGCGCACAAAAGAATAAGGTTGGCTACTTTTTTTCCGCAGTTAGACTTCTTTTCCCCTAAGACTACTCTTTTCCCCTAATGGGCTATTGTTTCACGGGCCCGTTTACTTTTTCGTGGTCCATTAGCCCAAAGTATATAATGTAAAAATTTTCAGATTATGTCATTTTTCCTTTTTTTTGTTGGTTTTGCTACCTTTTTCTCTCAATAGAGCACCCGAAGAACAATTAGGTTTGTCTACTTTTCATTAAAATTTTACCGTGTTTGTGATTAAGAATGTATTTTGTATATGGGGTTAAGTTTTTTTTGAAAAAAATCGAAAACAAAATATAAAACCGTAGGTTTCATACGAAACCTATGGTGTACAAGTGCCCAATGCACAGATTGTGCAGTGTCGACTTGTACACCTACGGTTTCGTATGAACCGTATGCATTTTTTTTTTGACAAAACAGTAGATTAAACTCCAAAACCGTAGCTTTTTTGACAAAACAGTAGATTAAACCCCAAACAGTAGACTTAAAAAAAAAAAAACGAATTTTTTTCCTCAAAACCGTAGGCTACGGTTTGGGAAACCGTAGCTAAACCGTAGGTTTTAAAAAACCTACGGTTTTGTTTCTTAGAAATGAAAAAAAAATTATACAATTGGCGAAACAGTAGACGAATATAGAAACCTACGGTTTCGTGGGCTATATTTGGACATTTACTAATTTTTGGCTAAAAATTGTTAATCACTTCCTTAATTTTGCTAGATTAGTAATTACCCCCAAATCAAAAGTGGGTGACGAATATAAATGTAATTTATGCCGTAATCGTTGATTTTATGGTCGCAGTTAAAATGGGTGACGGATTTTGAAGCCGAGAAAAGTAATTTCAGAAATTAAAGATAAGCTTATTTAAATTATTTAAAAAGCTAAAGGGTATATTGTAATTTAACTTTTATATTAAAAATTAGAATAAAATTTCACGTGGAAGTAAAAGAGTTACATTAAAATAACTATGTTATAACCCTTGGACATTACGGATGAAAATTTTAAAAATAATTTTAATTAAATTATAACTTAATTGTTGAGAATTGATAATAAAAACTTTACTAATTTATATATATATATATATATGTTTTGTCAGTGATATCATAATTAAATAATTATTGGTTGAAATTACAAAATGATTGGTTTGAATATCCTATTGGCATTTTGTATATGTGGATATGTTAGAAAATCATAATTATGTAGAATGCAATATAAATTTAAGTAACACAGAAACTAAAATCTATATAAATAATAAAATTGTACAAAGGTTTATAAATTTCTAAAAACTTCTTTATACACAATATTAGATGTTTTATTTGATGGTTTGTCATCCTTATCTAAAATCAACAATTTTAAATGTCATTATATATAAACTTCAGTTGAGAAATTGAATAATAATCAAATACCAAATAAATAATAGTTCTAAATCATGATTCCTAATAAATATTAAAAATGTTTTATCAATATTTAAAACGATGTTTAGGTATTAGTTAATTAAAAATGTTAGTATTGTATGATGATATATAAATAAAATTGACTTATTAAATTGTTGACTATAATATATAAAATGACATTTAAACAAATTTAACTAATTTTAAATTGCATTTTAATAAAAAGGACATATAAGTTTAAAGTTATTGATGATTATTTAATTTATATTTCTTTTAATACTAATTACGGATATATAGCAATCAAAATTATGTAAATATTTTTAATATAAAAAATGAGAAAAAAAACATTACCGAGTTGATTCTTTTAAGTGTCATTATGTATATATTGTTTTTATTTAAAAAAATATATTTTTTTACCAAAATTCCCACCGAACCTCACTAACTCCCTTCCCCCTTTGGCTGTAATAGAAACAAAAACCTAAAATTATCCGTAAATAGATATGTCGGCCACCACCTAGAACATGTCCTAAGTATCGATTTGTGAAAGGGTGTAGAAGTTTGCCCATTTCAATCGCCGAAGGCAGATACGAATATACAACCATAGAAGAAATATGAACTGAAGAGAAATTACATTGATTGATATCAGATGTCAAAATCAAACAATGAAGAAACGTAAAATTGGGGTTGACGACGGGAAAATTAAAGGTAAGAAATGATAAACTCTTTATTAATCTTGGTTTTTTTAACATAACATACATTATTTGGAATATAATTTTACCTGATTATGTTTTGCAGAAATGTTGTTTTTGAAGATGTTAGTGAAAACTGAAGATGTTGAAATGAATAACTCGAGGTGCATGCTTTAAGAATAGAGACGCAATCAGGTACCTTTCAAATTGCTTGAAATTTTGAATTTCCGATTCTGTAAGTATTTTTTTTTTTGAAATTTTGAAATTCGAATTTGCTGAATTTGAGGCTTAATTTTGTGGAAACTATTAATTTGATTAATTAATATGAGTAAATAACTTATTTTATTTGATAAACCTTCCAAATTAGAATGACGTGCTAATTGTACAGATCAAAAAAATTGGTTGAAACAGAAACATCATTCGATTAAAAGCTTCACTTTTAGTAGAAACCTAAAACAAAATAAAAAAAATCAAAAGTGTATCCTTAATCAACTATCTAATTCATTGAAACACATATCAACAAACATAACTCCAAGTTTTTAGTTTAGAACAAAATTATCACAACCTAATGCTTTTCTAGTATAGAAACAACCCAATAAAAAGATACAGAGAAGCTGTATCAGACCAAGAAGACAGTAAAGATGAATTGGCAACATAGAAATGACTTAGAGATAAAAAGTGATGATAAATGGTATAAAGATAAAAGGGATTACATGCTTTTTCATGTCACTTAACCAACTAAGACATGTCTTTTAAGCAGTAGATTGCATCTTTGTCACAACCTGAAAATTTTCATGTAGACACGAACAAATGTTGATAAAGTGTATAAAGGTAAAATTTTGTTTTAAACCAAAGTACGATGTCATTTATGTTTTATATTGCAGCTGAAAGTGACATTGAATTGAAATACTAATTCAACGTTTACGAATGGTCTTCCGTGTTGTTGCTAGTGCCGAACATGAACCCCATGACACTAAAGAAATTAAAACAAAACTATTTTGGTAACAAACATGAATTGACCAAATTGTCCTTGTTGACTTAATTGTATGAATTGCACCAATTCATCCACTATTAGAGTAAAAAAACGAAAAATATAAGTAAAAATTAGGTTATAAAACTACTAAAAAATAAAAGTATGATGTTATAGTATGCTAATAAGACAATAACTATTTTACATCGACCTTTTTGCCCTTTGATTAATAACAAAACGAAAAGTATAGTATGTTGTTGTATTTAAAAGGGCATATATTCTAATAAAAGATTTTGACACTGGTATAGAAGTTTTACATATATGAGATTAGAAAAAATAAACATATGAATGGATTGAACTTTGCAACGTACTTTTATGTCACAATTGTAGAGACTGTTACATTGATATAACTGGAAACTATAATAGCATTGTACTTATTTATCTTTGACAATTTTAGCAACATATTAAAGTGAAGTGACCATTTATAATAAACGAATATGAAGTGTGTTCAATATTAGGACTAAGCTTTCTTTCAAACTTTTTACTTGTACCTAAAACAATCAACCAATAGTTTAATAAAATAAACAATTCAACTGATTAAAGGGATTTGTTGCTTATCCGATTATCCCTTTAGAGTGTTGATGGCAATTTTGACACATTTACCCCTGACCAACATAACAAAGTAAAGAGAACGCAAAGCAGACACCCAAGAAGAATCAAAGTACAATGGTTAAAAAGGAAAAAAGTTAAAATTAAAAGATAATTAACTAAAATTGGATATTATATATGATTTGGGTTTTCTATTGTGGGTTCTAATTTTTATTTTCTTTTTATGTAATGTTAATTTCCTGGACAACAAAACATCTACCCGATACAGATACATATAAGCATAAAAAATTCCATTTAAATGTAAAAGGCTCTAACAGAATGAAATGTCGATATATATTTGTAATTGGCCAGAGACCAGTTTGTTTAAGGATGCCCTGCAAGATAATGAAGCACTGTAACAGATGGTACATAAGAAGTGTAACAAAATCACAAGTAGATAGGATAATAAAGAAAACCAAAATAAGGAAAAATAATAAAACCATGGACATAGTTGTTTCGAGAACGATTTACCAGAATCGCAGAGAAGAAGAAGAAGTAGAAAGGACTCAAACTTCGAAATATAATTTTAGGTGTTCGGTTTATATAAATCAAATCAATAGGCAAATATAATATTTTAAACATTATTTCATTCCTATTATGATGTAGGTATAATTGGTAAAAGATAAAGCATTCAAAAACATTGCTGAAAATACGGGATATGATGATATATGATATTAAAAATGTATTTAAAAGCACAGGGAGAATATGGTAAACGAATGGCTAATTAGTAGGAGATGATCATGATGCTGATATCGTTTATTCTAATTCTAAGATGGAGCGGGCGGGAAAACAACTCATAAGATAGATGAAAAAGTGACATGTGGATTGAAGGAGGTGTAGAAGGGAGATACGTGGCGGCCTAAAGAGTCTTTTATTAAGAATAGAGATAAAAGAGTCTTTTATTAAAATAAATATGGATTATGGATTATTTGAGTCGGTGTGAGTTATTTTTTAGAGTAAGGTTACCAAGCATTTATTTATTTTTTTTTCTATTAATTTTATTCTATATTACATGTTTATTATATTTAGTCTCTAAGCATTTATTATTTACTTATATTAATTATTTTTTCATCTTATCTTCAATTACAAATATTAAATTCGTAACTATATTTTTATCATTTTCTATTCATATATTTATAACCGGTTAAAAAGATTTTGTATTTTAAAAAATATATGTTTAAAATGGTTATGTTATTAAGCATTGACATAATAAATTTACATTAACTTTATATACAAAATCTCATTAAAATGGTTATGTTGTCGATCATTGACATAATAAATTTATATTAATTTTATATATAAAATCTCAACTATTTTCAATAATATTATTCAATGGCCTTTGCCATGGATGGAATTCAAAATCATCAATTTTAGTGATAAAAGTAAAACTAGATATTTAGAAGTTTTATGATCTTTAGGACTCTTTGCACAATACTATAAATAAAATCTTTCAAGTCACTTTAATAGTCATGCCATTATCTCTTACTCTCCAACTATAATCAATTTTTATGCAATGTAATTCCTTCTTCGCATCGACGATTCTTTTACAAGTTTTTATGCCTTGTGGTTTTTTCCACAAAAGGTTTCCATCCATATTCTTTGTATTTTGGTTTATGATTCCGTCTTTCTAGTGATCATCAAGATATAATTGTATAACTATTTAACATTCTTTATAATCTAATACATAAAACACATCAAGATTATGAAATAAAAACATTTGATGGTCTCAAATCATATCAAAATATGAGTTAAAGTTTTATGTGATGGTAATGGATGTGACTTGTGTGGTTTTGTTTTGCATATGGTAATGGGTCATTGGTACTTTAGAAACCAACATGATTTTCATCTAAGTGGGTTGACGATGACAATTTTATTCTTGAATTTCAACAAACAATATTCATCGGTTTTAACAGGGAAAAAAGAAAAATAATAAACAGATACAAGTTAGATGTCTTAATAAATTAAGTCGCTATTTTCCGCTTCACCGATTGAGTCATTAACCACGTAAAAAATGTTGATATTAGATGCTTAACCCGTTATTATGTTTGACAAGTCTAAAAAAAGATTCATTTGTAAATCTTTTTATTCAGTGTAACTTATATTTATAATCATAATCATTATTATGAACATATAAATAAGATTTATTGGTGATTCCATGTTGTTATATTGATTGATCTACTTACGGGGGCGATGTCTAGGCTAGATTTAGTAAGGTGTTTAAAGTGAGATTTACAAACAGTATACTCTATATATCAAACGAACCCTACCCCCGATATAATCTAACCCGGTTGCTCCTTATCAACTATAGATCAGTAGACATCAGGATTATTGAAGAATCTAGACTATCATTAGTCACAAGGAACATAGACTGATACTTAGTGATAATTATACTCGGTCACATCAAAGGAAAAACTAAGTGCTAAGGCGAAGTTCTGCCCAAATTCTGAAGCATCCACTTTTAACAAGTGAGTGCATAGTTACTTTCATCTTACACATAGATATGAAGTATTTTGACTGCTTAAATGCTATGTGTGCATATTATTTGTATTTAAAATACTTGTGCTCAGTATGGCTTACTTGATTAAATTATATTATGATAAAGTATTAGAAACTGTGATGTAACACCGAATATCATGTATTATTATTTTAGCTCTTAACTTTATCTAAAGTTGCACAATTGGTCCCTTGTGGAAAAAGTTTCGCATTTTGGTCGTATGTTGGGCGTACTTGAGGGTACGCGCATCGTACTCGTGTAATGCGGGATCGCGGATGTTCTGCTAGTACACTGGGCGTACGTGTGGTACGTCGGGTGTAATAGCCTAGTCAGTAAACCCTAATTTTAAGGGTTGGACCTGATTTAAGCAACCTTATACCTCCCTTGGACTATCCTTATCAGCCACCATACCCTCCTCAAACCCTAATCTCGAGTCTAAGCTTGTTAGTGAGAGTTTAGGAGCTTATTAAGTGATTTTGGTGCATGTTGTTGAAGAATGAGGCTAGAGAAGAAGGAGTTGTTGCTTGCAAACTTAAAGATCCAGAAACCACTCCTCATTGTGCATCTTTTTCAAGAATAAAGTTTATACCTTGATGAGTTTTCTATTTGATCTCCATGGATGAGTTTTATGAGCTCTTTGTCCCCAAGTTTGGATATTTATGAGTTTGGAGCACTCTAGAGAATATTAGCTATCCTTTCATGCATTTAGGACTTGTAGATTCATAAAAAATGGTTGCTTGATCATTTCCTGTGGACATGAGTAAAGTGACTTAGAGTGTGATGGAAGTTAGAGTTTGTTGCATTGGGTCCTTTCTAGCCATGCATAGTTTAAAGTCGATGACTTTATGGATTAAGACACCCTAGGATGGTCGTATATGAAGTTGGGTTAGATGTCTTAACGGATTTAGACTCAAAAGTTGGTGAAGTTGAATCAGACGGAGTACGTCGGGCGTACTCCTAGCTACGCCTCGCGTAGCCGGTTCCGTCCCTGATTGGTCGATGTTCGAGTAGTACGCCCCGCATAAGAAAGAGTACACCCAGCGTACGCGCTGGGCAGTTGATATTCGTTGACTTTTGACTTTTGGTCAAGATTTTGGGTTTTGGGCCATGGGAGGGGCAAAATGGTCTTTCTACCCTTAAAGGACTTAGTTGTGGGATTTGGACTCGCGATTTGAGTTATGAACCTTAATTATTAATTAGGGTTAATTATTTAGTTAATTAGGCGGAGTCTAGTTCCGGCAGTTCGGGTGTGAGATTTACTTTTCGTCAGTATCAGGTGAGTCTCGTCACTTATTCTTACCTGTATGGTAGAATAGTTGTATTTGTAATGACTAGCTGTGTCTACTGTTATTTTTGTATTATGCTGTTATCTGTGACTGAGACTGCGGATAGTCTCCAGGGTTGCTAATAACCCATAGGACGTGTTGGTGCCTACTGGGAATGTTGATAGTCCCCATGGTTGCTAACCCATAGTTGTTTATTTATGTTGTGTTGTATGTTGTATCTTGGGGAAATCACTAAGCTTCATGCTTACAATTCTTGATTTATGTGTTTCAGGTACTTCTGAGGACAGTGGTAAGGAGAATGTCTGATTGTACACACTCGATGGGAGATTTGTTACTGGGACAATTTGAGATACTCTGATATTTTTTGATGATGTTTTATTTTAGACACTTATGTTTTTGGATGAATTGGTTTGTGAGACTTTATTTTGGGAAATTAAAAATGAAAAACTTTGGTTTAAAATTTGAGGTGTTACAATTTGGTATCAGAGCCCTGGTTTGAGGGATTTGGATGAACCTTAGTGTGATTCAAAACTCTAAGGATATGAAAATTCTTATAAAAACTTAAGGAAGAAATGTGTACCACCCGAAATCTTAAGGATAAATTGTTGAGATATAAGCCTTTTTCGAGTTGAACTCGGCGAGTTGGAGGAACCAACTCGGCGTGTTTAGGATGGAAGATTCGCTGGATTAAATGAGCCCACACGACAAGTTGAGGTGCCTCAACTCGGCGAGTTGGTGGCTGGGAAGGAAACCCTAATTTTTAAGGTGTTGCACCCTATTTAAAGGCCTTAAGCTCCTTTGGTTGGCCTCCTTATCAGCCTCCATTGTTTTCAAAACCCTAAATCGAGTTGTAGCCTCCAATGTCAAACATTTGAGCCTTGGAAGAAGTTTGGTGGTCATTTTGTGCATTATGAAGGAGTTAGAAGATCTTGAAGTTCTAAGCTTGGAGAAGGAAGTCTTGGATCCAGAATCTCTACCCATTTTTCAAGGAGTTTGAGGTATCAAGTTCTTATCTTGATGGCTAGATGCTTAGATCTCTCTTTTGGGTTAATTTGTTATGCTTTAGCCTTGGGTTGGATGAATGTTTGGATTAGGACGTCCCAAAACATTATTCTTTCAGATATGGGGTTGTCATGGGCTCTTTTGGCATAAAGGTGCCAACTTTATGGATTTAAGTACTTCTTGTGTGCATTAAGTCCCTTATTAAGCCCTTCTTGAGCTTTTGAGTTTCTCCTAGGCATGCATGAATGTAAAGTTGGCAACTTTACGTGGTTTTCCAGCTGTAGGGTGCCAGATCTGCAATTTGGGGCTTTGTCTTTGGAGATTAAGTGCTTAATGGTTAAGCCCTAACTCTTTTAAGTCCAGGGTTTGGTTTTGAACCTATTTCGGTGGTTCCTAACTTTACCCTTCTGGATCTGATTTTGGTCGAGATCTGAGCTTTGGAGCTCTTGGATTCGATGAAGGCAGCTTAATGTATTAAGCTGTTGAGTCTCGGGCGAACTCGGCGAGTTGGTTAGTTAACTAGGCGAGTTGTTTTGGTTTTCCCTATTTCTGAGTTGATGTAGAACTCGACGAGTTGATTAGACAACTCGGTGAGTTGGGTCAATATGGATTATGGATCTTGTCTTTTGGCCTATGTCTTTGACCAAGTTTGTCCCAAGGGGTGCTTGTGGTAATCTGAATTGTATCTAAGGAAAATATGGGCTTAGGATAAGGCCCATATGGGATTGGGCCCAATTTGGAAAATTGGGCCATTAGTAGGCCTTTGTGGATCCTTTGGTTTTAGGCTTGAGAGTTTGAGTTATTAATGGGCCATCAGAATACAAAGTGTTGGACTAGAGAGAATGGTTGGGCCTTAAGGCGAGGCCATGTAAGGGGTTTGGACCCAATTTGGAAAATTGGGCCAATGGTTGATTTGTGGGCCTTTGGACCTTTCAGATTGTAGTTAGGTCATAAATTTAGATAAGGTTAGGTTAGGGGTAAAATGGTCCTTTACCCCAGGCATGGAGTTGTGGTTACGGATTGGAACTCAATTGTTAATTGGGTGTTGTTTTGTTATTAATATTTCGGGGATCAGTCAGCCTGCAGCCAGGAGTATTTTGTAAGATTCAGCAGTGCGAGGTGAGTCTTCTCACTATATCCATGGGTCGAAGGCACCAATACCGACCCATTATGTGTTATGTGGTATGCTAGTTGTTTATGTGATATGTGGTATGCTAGTTGTCTCTGTGATACTTGCATGGAAGACCCCGGGGGGAGCCCGTGGCAATTGGATATCAGACCATGGGGGGGGGGGGGGGGAAGCCCGTGGCATTCCAGGTCAAGACCATGGGGGGAGCCCATGGCATATCAGCTAAAGACCATGGGGGAGCCCATGACAATTATATGTATTGTTGCATGATAATATGTGGTTGTATGTTGTGTGGTATTTTGGGGAACTCACTAAGCTTTATGCTTACGGTTTTCAGTTTATGTTTCATGTACTCCAGTTTTCTAAGGAAAGAGCTTGGGATGATTGCATGGCACACACCACATGTTTCCGCATTTTTTGAATAACTCTTATTGATGATGTTTTACTAACTCTTGGTTACCTTGTTTTCATGGGAAAGAAATGTATTAACGATTCATAAATCTGAAAACAAAATTTTTTTATGTCATGATTTTCGGGACGTTACAAAATGAAGATTTTTACAGGAGAAAAACCCAGTGAAGCGGTGTGTACAATCAACCAGAGCTCGAGCGGTAGTTTCCCGAAATACCTCAATTTATAATATGAGTAGTGTCGAGCTGATATTTTATGAGCTGATAGAATTGCATGCTAGCTAGTGGTGGGATAAGGAATCCTGCAGGAATGGTGTGATAGTGTTGCATGATTTGTGATGCCTTTAGCATAGGAGTTCATTCTTATGAGATTGAATCTTTCATTACTGTTTTCTTAGTGTATGCTATATAATTGTACATAGTTAGGATTTTATAGCCTTAGAATGCCTGATTTAGCCTTTCTTCATGTTCCTTGTTTGGTTGTGGATTTGAGGTAGAATCATTCATTCGAATGTCTATTGAGTCTCGTATTGTGTACAATTAGCATGCGCGAAGCAAATGGCAAGGATAACGAAGATCTTGTGAGGCGGAGCAGTGCTGGGAGCAGTCTAGAAGTAGTGTCTAGATGCTTAGTCGTGGTTCTAAGGAACCAGCAGGGCGAGTCTATAGTTGATCTGGGGAAATAGAGTCCTTGTGACTTAGGGTCTTAAGAGGACAAATTGAGACAAATGCGGGTTGGTGTGGAAGGTAGTATTAGGCCCGTACTACTGAAAGCACTCGATCCGTATGCGGCTCAAGAAGGAACCTTAAGGAACTTGTAGGAGTATGTGGGTATCGGTGTATGCGCTTTAGCCTGATTCCGGATGGTTTTCTTGTATGTTTCAGTATGGTGGTTACCCGAGGTTTAGGCTCCAGCGACCTCGAGAGGTCGAGTGCCAATGATGATGAGATCTGCAGGATTGTTGTCGCCGAGGTGGCCACAAAAATCAGAGGGGCTATTCCAGAGATGTTTGGGTCTACCAAGACCACGCTGATTGAGACTTTTGATGAGCGCTATGCCACCTTCACTGAGGTTGCTGATATCGCAGCCACTACAGTTGTTGCTGCTGCGAGACCGCATGGGGGTGATTCGTTGTGGTACCGAGAGTGCAACAACGCGAAGCCAGCCGAGTTTGATGGGACCCAGGATCCGATTTATGCTATGATATGGGTCTCTGATGTCGAGGGATGTTTTTACACTTGCTCCTGTCTGGAGAATCTAAGGGTTCGTTTCGCGCTGGACCTGCTTCGCTTGGGAGCGAAGGATTGGTGGAAGTTTGTGACAACCGATTATACTATTTCAGAGCGTTCTATGGTTAATTGGGAGAGCTATACTGGGATCTTCAGGGATGAGTTTGTACCCGTGGTTGAGTGGGAAAGATTGGCCCAGGAGTTCCTGTCTCTCAAGCAGAAGACAGAGATGGTGACTGAGAGCACCAGGATGTTTCATGAGAGGACCTTGTTTTGCCGTGAGCACGTGTCTACGGAGCAGGAATGTGTGAGTCGGTATTTGATCATTCTGAGGAGGTATATTCGTGAGTTTGTGGCGATCTATACATATCGGACATTAGTTGAGCTTCAGACCAATGCCAGGAGGAGAGAGATTAAGATGGAGACCCAGGCTAGGGAGGAGAGGGAGACCCATGTGAGAGATAGGAGGCCAGTACATTCGTAACCGGCGACTAAGCGACCCAAGCCCGCTTATCAGAGAGCTGGAGGCCAGAAGGGCCGCACTTGCGGAAAGTACAGCAAGGGACATGAGGGACCCTGTCGGTCAGGATCGTCTTGCTACCTGTGTGGCAATGAGAGGCATTTGGCTAGGGATTGCCTCAAGGGATTTCGGGTTTGCTTCAATTGCAACCAGACGGGCCACATGAGGGTCGAGTGTCCTCAGCTTGCATCTAGGGCGGTTTAGACTCCGGCCCCCGCGACCCTGCGTATTACTGATGGCCGGTTGGGGAAGGCCGAGGCGCCAAGGGCTCGAGGGAGAGCATTTCAGTTGAAAGCAAAGGAGGCCCGAGCAGCTCCGAACATCGTGGCTGATATGTGTTCTTTATTATTCTACTGATTTATGTACTTGTGCTTATGCTTTTTAACTAGGGTGCGAGTCGATCTTTTGTGTCATCATCCTTTTATCGCAGGTTTAGTATTGTGCGAGAGACCTTGAGCAGGCCCTTGAGAGTCTCTATACCTGACGAGCATCCGGTCTCCGCTATCATATCTATCGGGGTTGTATGTTAGAGATATTCAGCGTTGTTTATCCGATAGATCTTATCCTTATTGTTATGGGAGATCTCTGTGTGATCTTGGGTATGGATTGGTTGAGCCGGTTTGGGGCTCTGATCGAATGTGAGCGTCAAATGGTGACAATTCGAGACCCTAGTGGGGGAGTGTTGACTATCTACGGTAAGGGTACTAGGTCGGGATCAGCTTTCTGTTATGCCGCTAGGGCGAGACAGAGTTTGTAGCATGGGTGTATGGGTTATCTGGCATATGTAGTGGATACTTGGGTTGAGGAGTAGGGATCATGTAACACTAGTCAAAATAGGTCAATAGACAATCACATGTGATTATGCCAATCATGTAATGTGATTTTGTTAAACTAGTAATGTGATAAGAGTGTTATGTAGTTCATGATAAATTCTAATACAAATATGAACTTTCTTTATGATACAACTCAAAGTATACGTCCATACGATTCCAAAAATATAGAGAATGTCTGAATCTGACTTCGCACGAAGAAGTTATGATAAACCGAACACTATAAATCTCTATATTAAGAGGAATTTAAAATAGACTTAGAATTAGCTATTGGAGTCTAAAAGAGAGTTGTAGTCCTTGTAAATACCTACGCGTGCATATAAAGAACGTCAAAAACGGAGTTCGTATGTGAAAGTTACGACCTTCCGAAGATTCAGCTGTCAGAAACCCTAATCTGACTGAGCTCACGACGTGAGCACAGAAACTCACGACGTGAGGAGTCATTTTGCCACATATCGGAATCTAGAAGGTGTGTTACGAGGCTGTGAGGGGATAAGATCCAAACTCACGGCGTGAGCAAGGATATCCCACGACGTGAGGAGTCACATGGCCACCTTCCGAAGCTAGGGACGCAAATGGCAAGTCTACGGGGATAAGATCCAAACTCACGACGTGAGCCTTATAAAACTCACGACGTGAGGGTCCAAAATCCTTACTATAAATAGCAGGTCCGACTTCAGCCATTCTTACACCTAAACTTCTTTCTCCGCTCTCCTTTGCTGAGGCCATCTTGCATCCTGAGCCCCGACGACCTCGTACGCTGACCGTTTCTGCTTAGATTACATAAAATCACGCTACTAGGGTGAGTTTCACGGCCCCACTTTCTAATATTTTGGGGGAAAACGCATGCTAAATATTGTGTATACATTACTATTATGTCTATATGATAGTATATAGTTATAATAGCCGGGGTATAGTTGTTCTAAATATAATATTTTGAATATATACAACTATTATCAACTTGTCAGCATGTTATTATACTAATGTAGATCTTGAGTTATACTTATGATTCTATATATATGTTGTGTGGCGATATAGTTCCGAAATTATATTCGGAAGTTCTATATGTTAATTTATAAAGTATGTTGCTATTATTGGTTTTATGTAAAGATAAAACTTTGTATGTTGTATGTTGTTATTGTTAGTTTTATGACAAGATAAAACTTGGTATGTTATATGTTGTTGTTATTGGTTTTATGTCAAGATAAATCCTGGTTTTACTTCAAGTTATAGTTGTTATACTGCCTAAATGTTATGAAGTTAGGAGTAATGTTTAAAAGCATAGTCTAGTAACTTAGGGTTTTAGACATGAAAATGCTTTTGTTGTTAGAGCTATAGGAAGCCGTCGAAGTCTACATGAGTAATTGTATTCATCAACTAAGATTGGGGATCTTAGCGGAAATCCTCTGAACTATAACCGTTAATCCCGTGTGAGCGAGGAAGTCGTGTATAATTAGTATACGGGTTGACCACCCCACTTGTGACTGTTAGCTACAGTCAACCAAAAGCGAGTGATGAACTATCCTTTTACTTGTTATTGTTCCGGCGTCGATGAAGCGTACGGTGTTGTTTCTCATGGTAAATCATGAGTGTGTTATTTCTCATGGTAAATCATGAGTGTGTTTTATCAGAGGTATTATGTCATAGCAGCGGTTACAGGCTCATGGTAGCAAATTGTTAGAAACATTATACTTTGTCGTATACAAGTATTAATGTTAAGTATAAGTTCCCCCTACTTATACCTTAGGTTTAAGGAATGTTTAGGTATAACACTTAATTGATAAGTAAACTATTATACCTAATACATACTAAATGTTGGAGAGTCAAAATGATACTTTCAAAACTATACTTTTGAACGTGGAAAATGTATTATTTTATGGAGTCAAAACCTGTGGACTCACCAACTTTATGTTGACGTATTTTAAAATGCATGTGTTTTCAGGAACTTGAAAAGCTGGTATGTATTCGAACAGGAGAAGTTTTACTATTACCTTTCTGTTCATTAAGAAGTATGCCATAGTCGGATATTATGTAATAGGTTCTAGAAAAACAGTTATGTAACTTTCAATTATCAATAAAGGTATGTATCTTCTTTAGTACTGTTCAATGTATGTTATATAACTGTGATACGAAGCATGACGTTACACCACCCGGTGTTTCCGCCGATGGCTGGGGGTGTGACAGATCAACTTCTATTTATGATGTTCCTGTGGTATGTGATTTTCCCGATGTTTTTTATGAGGAGTTACCAGGTGTGCATCCTGCGAGGCAAGTGGAGTTTTGGATCGATCTGATTCCGGGTGCAGCGCCGATTGCCAAGGCAATGTACCGTCTTACACCTCCTAAGATGCAGGAGTTATCATCTCAGCTGCAGGAACTATTATGAAAAGGGTTTATTCAGACGAGCAGTTCTCCTTGGGGAGCACCGATCCTTTTTGTCAAAAAAAAGGATGGTTCACACCGGATGTGCATCGAATACCGGGAGTTGAACAACCTGACGGTGAAAACTATTACCCGTTGCTGAGGATTGATCATCTTTTTGACCAGCTTCAGGGGCATCTTGGTTTTCCAAGATCGATTTGAGGTCCGGCTACCATCAGATGAGAGTGCGAGAAGAGAATATTCAGAAGACGGCCTTCCGAACTTTCTATGGGCATTACGAGTTTGTGGTGATGCCTTTTGGGCTCACCAACGCACCGGTGGCGTTCATGGATCTCATGAACCGGGTGTGCAGGACTATGTTGGATCGATCGGTGATCGTTTTCATCGATGACATTTTGGTTTATTCAAAGACCAGAGAGCAACACGAGGAGCATTTATGCGAGATTCTTGGGGTTTTGAGGATGATGAGGCTCTACGCCAAGTTCTCCAAGTGTGAATTTTGGTTGTGCGAGGTTCAGTTTCTGGGACACCTCGTCAACCAGAACGGTATCTTGGTCAACCCAGCCAAGATAGAGGCGATGATGCAGTGGGAAGTGCCGAGATCTCCATTTGAGATTCGGAGCTTCCTCAGTTTGACGGGATATTATTGGAGATTTATTAGAGATTTCTCCAAGATTGTTGTTCCTCTCACCAGGTTGACAAGGAAGGATGTTGTGTTTAGTTGGGGGCTTGAGCAGCAGGCATCATTCGTGACTCTCTGCCAGAGACTGCGTGAGGCACCGGTACTTGCTATCCCTGAGCGATTCGAGGATTTCGTGGTCTACTGTGATGCATCCATTGCAGGGTTAGGTGTTATGTTGATGTAGATGGGGCATGTGATTACATACGCTTCGAGGAAGCTGAAGCCTCATGAAGCGAAGTATCCCACACATAATTTGGAGTTGGGGGCAGTGGTTTTCGCCCCCAAGATTTGGTGCCACTATCTCTATGGTGTTCGGTGTACCATCTACACAGACCATAAGAGCCCGAGATATCTTATTGATCAGCCTAACCTGAATATGATGCAAAGGAGGTGGTCGGATGTAGTGAAAGACTACGATTGTGAGATTCTGTATCACCCGGGCAAGGCCAATGTGGTGGTCGACGCCTTGAGCAGGAGGGCGGTGAGTGCACTGATTCGGGACGTGTGCATGAGGATGGTTGTGATGACCCCGGTTTTAGAGACTATCAAAGAAGCGCAGTCGGAGGTCATAAAAGAAGAAAATCGGAAAAGTGAGCGAATGATCGGCCAGATTTCAGCCTTTGATATCGGCAGTCGAGATTTTCCATTCATCCATGGGCTACCAAGATGTATCTCGACCTGAAGCATAGTTACTGGTGGCCATGTATGAAGAGAGATTTGGCCTAGTTTGTAGAGCGATGTTTGACATGCCGGAAGGTCAAGGCCGAGCACCAGTGCCCTCATGGCAAATTTCAGCCCTTAGAGGTTCCCCTATGGAAGTGTGAGCAAATCACCATGAATTTTATTACGAAGTTGTCGAAGACTGCAAGGGGTGTTGACGATATGTGGTTGATAGTGGACCGTTTGAAGAAAAGTGCTCACTTTCTAGCCATTAGCGAGAGCTCTTCTGTAGAGAAGTTGGATGAGATTTATGTTCGAGAGGTGGTGGCTCGGTATGGGGTGCCGACTTCGATTGTGTCGGACCGGGATGTGCGTTTTACTTCCAGGTTCTGGAAGAGGTTTCACGAGAATTTGGGTACCGGACTACACTTCAATACTGCATATCATCCGCAGACGGACGGGAAGAGCGAGCGGACTATTTAAACGCTCGAGGACATGCTGCATGCCTGTATCATTGACTTCGGTAGGAGTTGAGACTCCTATCTTCCATTGGATGAGTTTTCTAATAACAACAACCATCATTCCAGTATCGGCATGCCCCCTTTTGAGCTTCTGTATGGAAGGAGATGTCGGACTCCTATTTGTTGGGGGCGAGGTTGGACAGCGAGTCATGGGGAGCACGGAGGTAGTGCTCAAGACGACTGAGCTTATACAACAAGTTAAACAGAGATTGCTGATGGCTTGGAGCTGCCAGAAGAGTTATGTGGATCGGCAGCGCTCTGAGCTAGAGTTTCAAGTGGGGGATTTGGTGCTTCTAAAGGTGTCACCTTGGAAGGGTGTTATCTGCTTCAGGAAGCGGGGCAAGCTGGGCCCCAGGTTTATTGGCCCTTTCCGAGTTTTGGCCTGTGTGGGAAAAAGTGGCGTACCTGTTGGAGCTACCGGAGGAGTTGAGACAAATTCATGATACCTTCCATGTTTCCTAGTTGAGGAAGTGTATAGGTGACGAGACAGATGTGGTCCATTTGGTGGACATTCAGGTCGACGATCGCCTGAACTACATTGAGAAGCCCGTGGCAATTCTGGACCGGAGAGTGAAGACCTTTAGGAAATGGGTAGTGAACTAGGTCAGATCTCAGTGGCAACACCGGAAAGGCTCGGAGTAGACGTGGGAACCCGAGTCTGAGATGCGTGAGCACTATCCTGAGCTGTTTCATGAGGATAACTTCGAGGGCGAAGTCTGATTCTAGTGGGGGAGAATTGTAGCATCTGAATATCATGTATTATTATTTTAGCTCTTAACTTTATCAAAAGTTGCATAATTGGTCCCTTATGAAAAAAAGTTTCGCATTTTGGCCGTACGTTGGGCGTACTTGAGGGTACTGTAACATCCCAAAATCCAAGACCGAAAATTTCATTTTTACTTTTAATAATTCATAAAACAGATTATTGAAAGCATCATCGAGTTATCTTATTTCATAAAAAACCATAAGTCACATGTCTCAAAAATATGTCATAAGATAATAATGTCAGAGTACAAACCCCAAGAACATCATAGTGCGGAAAATCGTGGTGCGATGCGCTGCAGTCATGCCGGCTCCTTTCACTTCGAAGAAGTAGTACCTGAAACCAAAACTGTAAACCGTAAGCACAAAGCTTAGTGACTTCCCCCATCATACCACATACCATACAATAATATACTATCATGCATATCTGGGTGCCCGAACTACCCCTTAGGTCTCTTTCAACCGGTAACCGCCTAGCATATCTGGGTGCTGGCCTACCCCTTCGGTCTCTTTCAACCGGATACCGCCTAGCATATTTGGGTGCTGGCCTACCCCTTCGGTCTCTTTCAACTGGATACGGGGACTATTTCACCCCTACCACTACCACATAATACCCTAGCATATACACATATATCACATACTGCCTAGCATATCTGGGTGCTGGCCTACCCCTTCGGTCTCTTTCAACCGGTAACCGGGGACTATTTCACCCCTACCACTACCGCATAATAACGTAGCATACTAACACATAAATCATAAAAGATAGTGGCATACCAGACAATCATCTCAACTATAATCACCTACTAGTGGGCCGACATTAGTGCCTTAGACCCACTTCTACTGGAAGGTAACTCACATCGCCAAGCTGACTGTCGAATCTCACGGTAAGGAATCCCCAACGGCTGCTCCAACGACTCCCCGTCTATCATTATCATAACAACACTTAGTCAAAATCCATAATCATTCTTAGGGTAAAATGACCATTTTACCCCCTCGTCTAATTTGGACCATATCCAAGGCCCAATTCCATCTAATCTTTCCAAGACCACTATTGGCCCACTAATGGCCTAATTTTCTAAATTAGGCTCAAATCCTCAAATGGGCCTTTCCCAAACCCAAATATATCCTTGACCCAATAACTAACTCCTTATGGCCCACTAAGGCCCAAAAGCTAAAAAGTCCAAAGTTTGGCCCAAAAGTCGTGAAGTCCAAACTCAGCGAGTACGCAAGGCGTACTCCTCAGTATGCTAAACGTACATGCTGTATGGCTTGTACGTTGCACGTACTGGCTTGTACGCCCAACGTACTACCCTGTTAAGCCATATTCCTCAAAAAGTGCTTAATCCTTCAAGACCTTAAGTCTAAATTACAGATCTGAGTCCATTAACATGTCTTAACTCATAAAGTCAATTACTTGGTGGCTTGCAACCCACCAAATGGACCCAAACTTGGAATATAGCAACTAACTTCCATGGAAATAACTAGAACTCATGCATGGTCACAAAAGGACCTTAAATATCAAAACTTTACTGCTTATGGGACTTATATATCACTAAGGGTGGCAACCCTGAGCCTATATACGAAGTTGAACCATAAAAATCCATTCTTGGGACCTAAAAAGGTCCAAAACTCCATTAACATAGATCTAAGCATTCATGAGGCAAGTTGAAAGCTTTTTACCTCAAATGAGTGCCAAATGGTGATGTTATCTCGGATCCTTGAGCTCAAGCTACTCAAGTTCTTCTTCTCCAACTTCTTCTTTCTCCTTCCAAGCTCCAAATCTCCAAAACAAGCTTCACAAGACCACACAAGGATGAGGAAAGAGAGGCTATCTAGGATTTCTGAGGTTGAGAGGCTGGTAAGGAGGCTAGGGTTTAAGTCATAATTTTGTATTTATATGGCTTAAACGCTAAAAATTAGGGTTTGGAGTCTGCTTGCGTACGTTGCGCGTACACCTTAGTACGTTGCACGTACGCACCTCCCCCCCCCCCCCCCCCCGCGCATCCAATGTTGCTCTACACCCCGCGTACGCTAGACTTACGCCCAACGTATGTCTTCCGGTAGCCCATTCTTATCGGCCCACTTGCTAAAGCCCACTCAATAATCCATTACTTATTCCATAGTCCAAATAAATAAATTAAAAATATTCTAAATTAAATATTACCTCAAGTGACGGATGTTACAATTCTCCCGTACTTGAATCAGACTTCATCCTCGAAGTCCGTTGCACCTGGAAATAACTGTGGGTAGTGCTCCCTCATCTCCTCCTCGGGATCCCAAGTCCAGTCCGAGCCCTTGAGGTGCTGCCACTGCACCTTCACCAACTCTACCCTCTTGTTCCTCAGCTTTTTTGTCTTCTTGTCGAGAATTGCTACCGGTCTCTCGATGTAGTTCAGGCTGTCATTAACCCGGATATCCTCTAACGGCACAATCGCGGAGTCATCCACTAAGCACTTCCGCAGCTAGGAGACATGAAAAGTGTTGTGGATCTGGCTAAGCTCTGCTGGAAGATCCAATCGATAAGCAACCCGGCCCACCCGAGCCAAAACCCTGAACGGACCGATGTACTTGGGACCCAGCTTGCCCCGCTTCCTGAATCGGATGACACCTTTCCAAGGTGACACCTTCAGGAGGACCATGTCGCCCACCTGAAACTCCAGGTCTAAACGGCGCTTGTCGGTATAGCTTTTCTACCAACTCTGAGCAGTCTGAAGCGTGCTCTGGACCTGCTGGCCCACACTACGGCCTCTCGCCTTGAATCACCAACTCTCCCCCACTTGGGGTCCTGACACGAACCAACTGCTGCTCACAGTCGATCAGCGCCCCGTTAGGGCTCAACCAATCCATGCCTATGATGAGCTTGTTCCCACGCAAAGGAATGGGAACTAAATCCACGAGGTAATGCTCATTATACATCCTCAGGACACAATCTCTATAAACGTCTGACGCTCGGACAGATCGGTCGTCAGCAATATTGACCTATAAAGGACAATCCAACATGCTTGAAGACTCATCAAACCTCTTTCTGAGTGCAAGATATACGAATGATCGTGTAGCCCCCGAGTCAAATAACACCTGTACTGGAATGTCGTTCACATGGAACGATCCTAAACAAAACACATAGAATATAAATATCAAAACTATCATATAAATAAACATAGGGAGAAGAAACATATCCGTCACCACATCCGGTACGGCACACGCCTCCTCGGTGGTCAATTGGAAGGCTCGGCTCCTCACCACCGGAGCATCTGTCTTTCCCTGTCGGCCATCCGTGATCCGCAGGGTCGCTGGAGCTGGTGCTACCACTGGCGCTCCTGATGTCAACCTCGGGCAGTTGGCCTTTTTATGGCCCTTCTGATTGCAATGGAAGCAAATCAGTTATGACGTCTGAATGGTGGGGGTAGGGGCAGTACAATCCCTGCCAAAGTGTCCAAGCTTGCCGCACTTATAGCATCCCGATCCCCCTAGTCCGCAAACTCCATCATGCGACTTGCCGCATTTCCCACAGCGGCCCCGACCCTGCTGGCCCTTCGACCTAGAGTCGAATCCCTTGGGTTTCTTCCTCAAAACCCCAGTCGTCTTCCCAGTCTCCGCCTTCCTCTTCCTAATGTGCTCTATCCCTCTCCCTCGCCCTGGTTATCATGTCATCCAAAGTCGGGCATGCTGAGTAGCTGACATGTTTCCGAATGTCAGCTCTCAACATGTCATGGTATCGGGTTTTCTTTATCTCCTCATCAACCGCGTACTGAGGCACCAGTAAGGCCCTCTCCCTAAACTTGGCGGTAATCCCCGCTACTGACTCAGTATTCTGCCTCATATCCAAGAACTCCCTGGCTAGCTGTTGGATCTCTACAGTTGGCGCAAACCCAGCACTAAATCTAGTCACAAAGCCCGACCAGGTCATAGCTGTTGGGTTTAGAGCATTCTAACACTCCTATGGTGTACATGCAACCCTATAAACCTTGGATCTATGTTTTCTCTATTATACATGCAAATATTAACTATTCCAAGGTTTCATCCTAACTAGCATATTATGAAGCACCTATACTACAAAGTTCTAGTTAGATGACATACCTTTTGATGTAGCTTGATGTCTTCAAGCTTTAAGAGCTTAGCCCCAATAGTGTGGAAGCCTTAAATGGAATCATAAATCACCAAAACACCTTGGAAGAACTTGAGAGAATATGTATGCACACTAAAATCGGCCCACTCTTATTTTCACACACTTGTGCCAATTTTGTGAGCCAAGGACCCCTTTATATATTATGGAGGATTAGGGTTACATCCATGTAAACCCTAATACCCATGACCTTTCATTTACATAGGATCCATGGGTTAAAAGCTCCATGGACCATCCATGAAAGCTTAGCCCAACCTAAATGAACTTGGCCCATTCCATATATATAAGAGTCCATATTTAATTAGTTCTTTTTGATCACTTAATTAATTCTAAATTAATTCTTGATCAACTAATTAAATAATATGATTCCATATTAATATATTAGAACTTATAATATATTAACATAAATCATAAATATACTATTCTCAAAAGACTATCCATATAAATTGTGCCGGTGAAGTGCAACCCAAATGGGCCATGCCGGGTCGGGTCAAGTACATACCAAATATAGTTATGGACTTAGACATTAATCCAACAGTCTCCCACTTGGATAAGTCTAAAACTATTATTGAGTATGACTTCAAAACCTAACTGGCAATCGTAGCTCTTAAAGCCGCTGTCGAACTCTGACCTTTGTCAATGACTTGTCCATTAGATAAGGGATCATATATTCCTCCATTCTAGATATCATATGGACTGAGACATGGATTATCAATCATTCTCTCTGTCCATTTGTTGTTTCCCGATTTTCGATTTATGATGACTGACTGATTGAACAAATCAAATCAGTCCTGGCTTGGCCAAGCACTCACATGTATCATCTTTAAATCATCGAGGGGCCCACAAATATCGCTTTTATCCCGAAGGTAAAAGGAATGGATAAACTTCGACTCATATGGCTTGTTCTACTACTTGTTGAATCATACACAAAGGCACGTTTTATAACATCGAGTTACCAATGCGTTTTCGTGCAATCAATGTATAACCAACTCATAGTAACAACTCATATCTCTAGGTTTGAAGAATATAAGATATTATCGTCTCATGATCACTCGTGATAAAATCCATGAAGTGATTCAAATCAGCGCGGGTTGAATCCAATACTCAGAACTTATGAGCACTCATGAGTGTTGTAGCACCACTTTGTCCACCAACTTGGACCTCTACAAACCAACCCATGACATTCTTGATTCATATCTACTTCCAACATATGACCGAATGTGGATGGTTTGAATAAATTAATCATTCAGGAAGAGCGACTTAGTTATTCTGGAAGTCAAAACATGCAAAGTGAAACACAAGAATAAATGAATCAAATATGGTATCAAACCCTATGAATATAAATAAACACTTTTATTTATCACCATACTGATTACTCATTATTCATTGTTTCGGTTTTATCAACTTTATACTTGAATTAAAAACACTAGTTGTCCCATGCTCCAAGCATGTACACTATGTTTTTCTTAAACAATAACTTTGCCATACACCAAGTATGCACTCTATGTTTGTCTATGATCCTTACTTTGTGAAATAAACCAATTGAACATAATTTCAATGATTCTAATTTCACACTCCCAAATCCTTATCGAAAAATGTGAGAATTTCAAATTTCTATCATTTATCGAAATCTGTTTAGATTTTAAACTTATATGCACTAACCCTCCTGTAATGAATATGTACAAAGTCACAAAGACTTGTCAACAGTCATTATAAGGTATTCCAATGGAGATCAACTCCATGGAAACTAAGTACATTGCTTTGGACATGCTTCTTGCATTAAGTTTTCTAATCTTACACAGATAACTTCCACCTATGGAGACAACTCCATATTCTCATTTTGACTATCACTTCTGAATAAGAGATGCCTCTTTTCAGAATATGTCAATATGGTCCTTCCAAAATTAGCACTATACTTCCAACTGTCCCTGAGCAACCAATCTTTGGTAAACCTCAGATTGTTCTCGACAATTGCTTCATTTTACTCATATCCAATTCTAGACCTTTTCCCTTCTTAATGCCTCTGGGCATTTGGAAAAATTTAGAAATGACAAATATTATAGCACATGCAATCGATCCTGTACCCAAAGCAAATGGTACACGATTCATGATGTCTCACATAAAGACATGATTCTAGACCAGTCTTTTGCTACAATATTTTTATTGACTAAGGATGATTAAGGTCTCAATCTAAGCCTTTAGAACTGAAATGAAGTATATCCTCTCCCTTAATTATAGAAAAACAACTTTTTCAATCCCTGCAGCCTCACGAATTGAAACTTTTGTTTTCTATAATTAACATTGCTAACTTGCAACACTAACAATAATTATCATGCTCCCACTAACATGATGATTATTAGCATAACACTTATGCTCCTACTAGCTTTGACATGTACTCAGAAATCAGCTGGACTTCTAGAAATCAATACTTTATTGACTTTCTTACCAAAGTTCAGATTTCTGATACGAGATGCTTTGATAAAACTTTATCAAAATCATACACCTTTCCTTAGATAGCATGCATGTGTGTCTAAACAATTTCAGAACTATGAAAAGGGATGCCGTAATCATAGTCTCAATTGTTTAGACCTTTTGCCATCTGCTTCAAATATACTTGGTGGAAGTGTTTCCTCACCATCATTTTCATGAATCGGAGAGAAACCTTATGACCCTTAGATTTTATGGTGTATGTGTTCTTATCCATGTGAATCGTCAAAACCATAGTCACAAGACAAGGATAATGACAAATCCAAACTCATATGGACTGAACTTATGCAATCTTAACTTCTTGCCACCTGGCAGTACAGGGTCTGCCATTGCTTCCAAGTTGTTATGCAACCAATTGAGAACTTTCAGAACTCCTATGCAAAGCCAACTTTAACTGGAATGGGCATAGAATATGTCAACACGATAGGTTATAAACCTCAAGTCGTGTGCTAGTGAAGAACCTCAGGTTTTATTCTTGATTAGTTCTTGAAATTCTTTTTAGGATCTTTAAGACTCCCACTGTCCTCTTGACATATATGACTATCTTGCCAAATATTCAAGAGATAGTGCAGATTCTTTATCAAGACAAACACTTCACACAATTGGCCTTAGTTGGTCTTTGTTTAATCCAAAACATCACAACTTACCAACTTCAAATGTACAAGAGTAGGACACTTTTACTCTTACATTTGACAAGTATTATAAACCTTTCTTTAAGATATGCCACTCAACTTATAGTCTTGGAGTATGACTCTAAGACTTGTTTTGAAACGAAGTATGACTCATCTTCTTGATTTAACCATTTCAACAATTCATGACTCCTCTTCTTAGTCATAAGAATGCACTAAGATGTCCTTAGAAGACCAATTGTGATATGGTTCTTAAATCATTAATATGATCACAAAACATGATACAAAAGTACTCTCCCATCTTTTCAGATTTGAGAAAACTTTTATCTTTCTGCCTAATTTGATTCTTCTTATTCGCTCTGCCATACATTGGAACCTTTTCCAATGTCTCAGAATTACACTTAAGCTTGTAAGTATAACCATATTTACTGAGCTATAGTAAATTATGACGAATAGTCTTATCGATCTTTTGTGGTGGACATGACCAATGCACAAGAATGTGTACTCGATCCCTTTAGTCCTTCACTTGACTCACACATCCATGTGAACAAGTAATTAGTCTTGATTTTCCAATGCTTGAAAGTTCTCATTCATCATACGATTCAACTTGCATGATTCCAAGTTTCGGTCCAATTGAAACTTGGGCGATGAGGAACTTTCCTGATTTGATAAATTTAGACACTACCACAAATGAAAGAATCAAATCCATTTTCCAATATTGCTGTCACTGGAATCATATAAGCAACAATTTTCCACAAATGACATTGTAAGGATACTTCAAATAAATAAAATTAAACAATTTTCTTTTATTTTAAAACTTTGCGGAAAAACTTATCCTTACAATCCACATGGAAAATTGTTGCTATCTATTCCTTGCTCAAAATTCTGATGTGATCGAAATCCACCTTCGCGATCAGAATCAACATATACTTCCTTTAAGATTTCTCTCTATTCTTTGATTCTTAAAACATCAACATGTGACCCAGTCACATCATGTAATGAGGATCTCAGAATAGAACTTAACAGAGTTAGATAATGGGCTCTACCTGATGTAGAGTCAAACTTATTGACTTTAACATCCTTAGGTAAATTTGGCAGCTTTGCAATCAACGCCCCTTCCTTTGGCAAAATAAACATATGGACCCTTTGGTAATGGTACTATCTCAGACTTAGCCTTTCTCTTTACCATTTGGTAAACCGGGTTGACTATGGCCAATCCCTTTCCATTGGGAAGAGAATGCTTTTTCTGGATTTCCAGTGTCACCATTGTCACTGTCCATAAATTTTTTTGGAAGTTGATCTTCTAATCAAATTTGCTTTACTATCGTTCCAAATCATTGCTGATTCAGCAGCACCAAGCAAATAGATATGATCATTAAGGTTCATGTCATAGTCTGTTTCATAGTAGTCCCAAAGGAACTCACTATGTGACTTAGAAAGTGATTGAACATCCAACTTTCTCAAGACTTTGACACCCAACTCTCCCAGCTTGTCAATATGTGACTTCATCTCTAAGATGTGATCACACATAGACCTTGCTTGCCATTAGGGCTTGAGTGACCTTGAACTTGTGGGTTAGGGAGAATAATTGGAGGAGGTGGAGGAAGTAAAGTTCCAAGAGATTTGGGAAGATCATAGATGTCTGAACTAGACATCTTTTGGGAGATATTCAAGATAGTTGATCTAAAGTCCTTAATATAACACCCAATATGAAATATTAAGGCTAGGATCCAACAACCTATTTATAACTGGAAGAGGGATGCCGTAATCCGAGTTATAAAATAGTTGAAGGTAGGTAAATGACGATTTACCAATTTCCACCATGAAAAGCGAAATAATGTATTAGGTTTTAATTGGATTTGAAAGTCCTAGATCTTTGAGATTCATTGAACTGCTCAAAGGCATGTTTCAATCTCGAGTGTGCCCTTCAGGTTTTGTGACTGGGATGCCGAGGATCACAAAATAAGGTGTGAATAACCATGCAAATATACTTGGTACCCTTAATATTTACCCCTTAATCAGTGTGCCGGTTAACCACACACGCTCCACCGATACTATGATAAATATTAAGTTACCCTTTGCCTACCTTGTTAAGTCCAGGTTAGTGTGCCGGTTAACCACACACGCTCCACTAACGACTTAAACAAAGTGCAAAGTGTAATTTCATGGGTTAGCACCAAATTCACATTTTCCTAAGTAACTAAGATTGGGTATTTATAAGAGTTTAGTTACTTAGTATTTATCATTAATACTTTTAATGAAAGGAGAATTATAGTCCTTGTCCTACCCGTTCGGCTAACGACCCTCCACCAGTCAAGGAAGCGGTGGTTGAGAGTGGACACCCATTAAACTGCCATTTTATAGGCAGTAACCTTATACCCCCCTTATAGACCGGCTTCGTGAATGAGGCCTACTAACGGTAAGACTGACTTTACTCTTATACATATATATAAATATTATTAACTTATAATATTATAAAGTATAAGGGTTGAATTTTAACTTTTAAAATTCTAAGGGCTAACTTGGAATTAAAGTATTCATAAGTGAAAACTTTTCAAATTCCAAAACTTGAGGGCAAGTTTTGAAACTATTCAAAACTAATTAATTCCATAACTTATGAGTTTAAAGTAGTTTTAATTAAAAAAAAAAAAAAACTCTTCAAGTTCCATAACTTGAGGACAAGTTATGGAAGACTTTAAACTAATTAATAAAAAAAATAACTTTTTTTTATTGTAACTTATGGAACTAATTAAGGTTACACTTTTTTTTTAATTTAATGAAGAGACTCTTGAACCTCCATAACTTGAGGACAAGTTATGGAGTCATAAAACCATTTAATTAGAACTAGACTCTTCATTTTGTAACCTTTGCCAACTTTTATGAGTTTTATGATTCTTAAATGTGACTTTTCATATAACTTGAGGACAAGTTACAAAAACACACTTTGGAATCAACTCTTAGATTAAAATGGATTGAAAACAACTATTTCACACAACTTTTCTATTAATCTAAGAACCTCATAAGAACAAGATAATTAAAATCATCAATCTTCAAGAAATTAGCATGAACATACAAACTAATACAAATCTTGAAATTATGACAATTATCTTAGAAATTGGATTAGCAAGAACATTACCACATCAAAAACAAGTTTATAAGTCCAAAAACATCTTAGGGTAATGTTCCTAGTCCAATTCCAGCCAAAACAATCGAATATATGCATTCAACTCGATTTTTCAGCTACTTATGCAAGTATAACAAGAAAACAAGCCTAGGCTCTGATACCACTGTTGGGTTTTGAGCATTCTAACATTCCTGAGTGTACATGCAACCCTAAATACCTTGGATCTATGTTTTCTCTATTATACATACAATTATGAACATCCAAGGTATTATCCTAATCTAGCATACAAAATAATAAATATAACAAGATAGAATACATACCTCTTTGATGTAGAATGTCTTCATAAAGCTTGAGTGCCTAGTGCCCCAAGTGTGACACCTCAAATGGTTCACACAACACCAAATACACTTGGAATAACTTGAGAGAAACTTGAACACTCCTTGAAATCGTCTAGCCCTCACACTCACACATTAGTGTACGATTTCTTGAGCCATGGGATTCTTTTATATGGTGGCTATTAGGGTTACACCATGTAACTCATAACTTTACCCATTCCTTATGCTCCATGGATTTTAACCTCCATGGAGTATCCATGGGTCACCCCATGGACTTAGTCCAACATAAGGAATCTTGGATCACAAGCCCACATATATAAGAATGAATGATTTACACAATCAACCCATATATTTAATTAGTCTCCTTTTGATCACTTAATTAATTCCAAATTAATTCTTGATCAATACTAATTAAATAACTTTATTAATATATTAGAACTTATAATATATTAACCAACCTTAAGTGTTATTTCTCTCATTATAGTCTATCCAAATGCATGATGCCATGCAACCCAAATGGACCATGACGGGTCGGGTCAAGTCTTACCAATTATAGTTATGGACTTAGACATTAATCCAACACAAACTATTTTATAACTTGGAAGAGGGATGCCGTAATCCAAGCTATAAAATATTTGAAGGTGGGTGAATGACGATTCACTAATTTCCACCAAGATAGACGAAATGTATTATTAGGTTTTAATTGGTTTTGAAACTCCTAAATTCATTTGAGATTCATTGAACTTTTCAATGGCATGTTTCAATCTCGAGTGTGCCCTTCAGGTTTTGTGACTGCGATGCCGAGGATCACAAAACAAGGTGTGAAGTAACCATGCAAATATACTTGGTACCCTTAATATTTACCCCTCAATCGATGTGCCGGTTAACCACACACGCTCCAACGATACTATGATAAACATTAAGTTACCCTTTGCCTACCTTGTTAAGTCCAGGTTAGTGAGCCGGTTAACCACACACGCTCCACTAACAGCTTAAACAAAGTGCAAAGTGTAATTTCATGGATTAGCACCTTATTCACATTTTCCTAAGTAACTAAGATTGGGAATTTATAAGTGTTTAGTTACTTAGTATTTATCATTATACTTATAATGAAGGGAGAATTATAGTCCTTGTCCTACCTGTTCGGCTAACGACCCTCCACCGGTCAAGGAAGCAGTGAGTGAGAGTGGACACCCATTAAACTGTCATTTTATAGGCAGTAACCTTATACCCCCTTATAGACCGGCTTCGTGAATGAGGCCTACTAATGGTAAGACGACTTGCTCTTATACATATAATATATTAAACTTTTAATATTATAATAGTATAAGGGTGTATTTTAGACATTTAAAATACTTGGTGGTTTAATCTATTAATTAAACTAGACTTTTAATTTAATTAAACTCAAACCATATATTTATGGATTAATAATACTCTTTTAATTAAACGCTTTAATTAACTATTAATAAAGTCCATAAGAGTTATTTTGAACTATTCAACAAAACATCATAATTCCAATTCTTAAATTCAAACTTAAAACCATTTAATTAATTGTTTAAGTTATGAACCCAAGAGTTTTAGAATTCAATTCTTTTTTACATAAAAAACTTTTCTCAAATTCCAAAACTTGAGGGAAAGTTTTGTAATTCTTGAAAACCTTTGGATTTCATAACTTATGTAATTAATGGTGTTTTATGATGAAACTTTCCATGTTCCATAACTTAAGAACAAGTTATGGAATTCTTTAAAACATTAACACCAAATTTTGTAACTCCATAAAAACTTTGAATCAATTTTTTTTAAAAACAAAACTTTCATATCCATAACTTATGGAAGTTTCAAAAACCCTTAAGATCACAACTTTAAAAAAAAATTTGAGCTCTAAAATTTTATGACAAAATATGTAACTCCTTAAAACATTTGGATCAAACTTTTAAAACTAATAAAATAATCATATCATTTTATCTTTTACTAAATTTAACCTAATTCAACTCATATAACAAACGATTCAAATTTTACAAATAATTCGTTTTTCACAAAACAAGTAATTATCTTAAAATTTGACAAACGTCATGTTTTTTTTCCTTTTTTTTTCAACTTGAAAATAAAACATTTGCATCAATATAACAGAAAACAACCCATGGCTCTGATACCACTGTTGGGTTTAGAGCATTCTAACACTCCTATGGTGTATATGCAACCCTATAAACCTTGTATCTATGTTTTCTCTAATATACATGCAAATATTAACTAATCCAAGGTTTCACCCTAACTAGCATATTATGAAGCACCTATACTACAAATTTCTAGTTAGATGACATACCTTTTGATGTAGCTTGATGTCTTCAAGCTTTAAGAGCTTAGCCCCAATAGTGTGGAAGCCTCAAATGGAATCACAAATCACCAAAACACCTTGGAAGAACTTGAGAGAATATGTATGCACACTAAAATCGGCCCACTCTTATTTTCACACACTTGTGCCAATTTTGTGAGCCAAGGACCCCTTTATATATTATGGAGGATTAGGGTTACATCCATGTAAACCCTAATACCCATGACCTTTCATTTACATAGGATCCATGGGTTAAAAGCTCCATGGACCATCCATGAAAGCTTAGCCCAACCTAAATGAACTTGGCCCATTCCATATATATAAGAGTCCATATTTAATTAGTTCTTTTTGATCACTTAATTAATTCTAAATTAATTCTTGATCAATACTATTTAAATAATATGATTCCATATTAATATATTAGAACTTATAATATATTAACATAAATCATAAATATACTATTCTCAAAAGACTATCCATATAAATTGTGCCGGTGAAGTGCAACCCAAATGGACCATGCCGGGTCGGGTCAAGTACATACCAAATATAGTTATGGACTTAGACATTAATCCAACAATAGCCTCAATGGCTGGGGCTCCCAACGTGTCACTGACCGCCTCCCACCAGTCTCTAGCTCTATCTCTCAAACAACCAACAACATACCTGACCTTCGACCCCTCAGGGCAGAAGCTCGTCAAATGTGTAGACTCAATGTCTGTAATCCATCTCCCGGCCACAATGGGTTCCTTCACCCCGTAAAAGTCTGGCGCACCACATCCCCTGAAATCATTGAAGGAGAGCATGCGAGTCCCTGACTGTCCCAGTGCCATGTCGCTCCTGAATTCCCTAAGGCGATCCTCCATCAGATCAATGATACCTTCCTTGATCGACCCGAAAATCACCGGGGTCGCCTCAAGGATGCCTCTCGTAATCTTGGATGCAATGAAAGCTCGCAATCCATCATCAAATCGCTCGGAACCCGACCCGAACGTGAACCTAAACATGACCCAGACCCTGAACCTCCTGCTCCGTGACGTGTCACCACCTTTCTGAAATACATAATCGTAAGGGCCATACATAACCTCGAGAGGTATCACACACACTACAAGCTCCCTGGTTCTGTTACAGCCCTCCTTGACTCGAGTACGGATCCTCTGCTTTCAATAGTACGGGCCCATACTACCTTCCACATATATCCGTACTTTCCTCAAGGATTGTCTTGACTTCACCAAGTCCCTCCTACTACTATTTCTCTCCATGCTAATCTCATCCTTGACTTACCCTAGGGTAATCTCCGACCCACCCTCCACCATCAGCTGCATAAGAAATCCCTACTACCTTTACCTAACTCGCTCGAGAATTTCATTACATATTAGTAAGACTAGATAATTCTTCGAATGAGAGGTCTCTCCCTACAACGGTTAGACTCAAACGAGAGTTGCAAAATAGGGCTAAACCTAACCTTCTGAAATTATTTAGTCCTCGTAATATGTAACTTAACATATTCGTTTACTAGTTAGCTAAAGATAACTAGAACTCCTAAAAGCACAAAGCAAGCAGCATTCGAGCATTGAGTAACCAAAACCAAGCATATCCTAATCAGGCCATCATATCACTGACTAATCAGTACTAGCATGTAATTCAATAAACACATATAGCAGGCACATAAGGCATCTTCCTAGATCCTTAGCCCTAATCTAGCATGCAGTTCTCATACACATTCAACAGGCATACAAGGCATCCTTCCTAGATCCTTAGCCTTAATCTAGCATGCAATTCTCATAATCATATCATAACATAACAAACATGTATGGGTATCTTGGGGAAAACTTACTTGAGCTCGGCCGATTGCACACATCACACACCTTGTTCTTTCTCAAAACCTTTTAATTTTAATTCATAGAAAATTTATTTTTGTAAAAACTTTTCAAATCCTCGATTTGAGTCCAGACACCCCCGAAGGTGTGTCTGAATCCCTCAAACCAAGGCTCTGGTACCAACTTGTAGCATCCCAAAATCCAAGACCAAAAATTTCATTTTTAATTTAATAATTCATAAAACAGATTATTGAAAGCATCATCGAGTTATCTTATTTCATAAAAACCCATAAGTCACATGTCTCAAAAACATGTCATAAGATAACAATGTCAGAGTACAAATCCCAAGAACATCATAGTGCGGAAAATCATGGTGCGATGTGCTGCAGTCATGTCGGCTCCTTTCCCTTCGAAGAAGTAGTACCTGAAACCAAAACTGTAAACCGTAACCAAAAATCTAAGTGACTTCCCCCATCATACCACATACCATACAATAACATACTATCAGGCATATCTGGTTGCCCGACCTACCCCTTAGGTCTCTTTCAACCGGTAACCGCATAATATATCTGGGTGTTGGCCTACCCCTTCAGTCTCTTTCAACCGGATACCGTCTAGCATATATGGGTGCTGGCCTACCCCTTCGGTCTCTTTCAACTGGATACGGGGACTATTTCACCCCCTACCACTACCACATAATACCCTAGCGTATACACATATATCACATACTGTCTAGCATATCTGGGTGCTGGCCTACCCCTTCGGTCTCTTTCAACCGGTAACCGGGGACTATTTCACCCCTACCACTACCACATAATAACATAACATACTAGCACATAAAGCATAGCAGATAGTGGCATACCAGACAATCATCTCAACTCTAATCACCTACTAGTGAGCCGACATTGGTGCCTTAGACCCACTTCTACTAGAAGGTAACTCACCTCGCAAAGCTAAGTGTCGAATCTCACGGTAAGGAATCCCCAACGGCTGCTCCAACGACTCCCCGACTATCATTATCATAACAACACTTAGTCAAAATCCATAATCATTCTTAGGGTAAAATGACCATTTTACCCCCTCGTCTAATTTGGACCATATCCAAGGCCCAATTCCATCTAATCTTTCCAAGACCACTATTGGCCCACTAATGGCCTAATTTTCTAAATTGGGCTCAAATCCTCAAATGGGCCTTTCCCAAACCCAAATATGTCCTTGACCCAATAACAAACTCCTTATGGCCCACTAAGGCCCAAAAGCTAAAAAGTCCAAAGTTTGGCCCAAACCGAGGCCCAAAACTCATGAAGTCCAAACTCAGCGAGTACACAGGGCGTACTCCTCGGTACGTTAAGCGTACAGGCTGTATGGCTTGTACGTTGCACGTACTGGCTTGTACGCCCAACGTACTACCCTGTTAAGCCATATTCTTCAAAAGTGCTTAATCCTTCAAGACCTTACGTCCAAATTATAGATCTGAGTCTATTAACATGTCTTAATTCATAAAGTCAATTACTTGGTGGCTTGAAACCCACCAAATGGACCCAAACTTGGAATATAGCAACTAACTTCCATGGAAATGACTAGAACTCATGCATGGTCACAAAAGGACCTTAAAGATCGAAACTTTACTACTAATGGGACTCATATATCACTAAGGGTGGCAACCCTGAGCCTAGATACGAAGTTGAACCATAAAAATCCATTCTTGGGACCTAAAAAGGTCCAAAACTCCATTAACATAGATCTAAGCATTCATGAGGCAAGTTGAAAGCTTTTTACCTCCAATGAGTGCCAAATGGTGATGTTATCTCGGATCCTTGAGCTTAAGCTAATCAAGTTCTTCTTCTCCAACTTCTTCTTTCTCCTTCCAAGCTCCAAATCTTCAAAACAAGCTTCACAAGACCAAACACACACAAGGATGAGGAAATAGAGGCAATCTAGGGTTTCTGAGGTTGAGAGGCTGGTAAGGAGGCTAGGGTTTGAGTCATAATGTTTGTTGGATTAGTGTCTAAGTCCATAACTATTTTGGTATGTACTTGACCCGATTATGAGCATGGTCCTTTTGGGTTGCCTACACCATAGCAATATGTAGGATGAATTAAGGAGAGAAAGGTTTAATTATGATTTGTTAATATATTATGAGAATAATATATTAAAGGAGAAATCATATTGTTTAATTAATATTAGTCAAGAATTAATTAAGAATTAATTTTGTGGCTAAAAGAGATTAATTAAACTTAGGGGACTGGAATTGTAATTATAGGATAATTGCAATTGGGTTATGAATCACCTTGGAATATAGGTTGGACGAATTCTATGGGGAATCCCATTAGAAATCGTCCAAGGCATGTTCCAGAAGGGGTCCATGGGCTGCTTAGGGCTTAAGCAGTCAAATTAGGGTTTCCTTGTTAGATAACCCTAATTGCCTACCTATTTAAGGAGCCCCTAAGCCCCAAAAACGTGGGGAATGATTCCCTTAGGGTTTCTGGACGATTTTGGGCAGCCACTTCCCTTCTCCTCTTCATCCAATTGCTTAGTGGTGTTTGTGACTCCATTCGAGGTGCAACACTTGAGGCACTAAGCTTTCTGAAGCCAAGGAATTGATTGTTATTGCTACATAACAATCAAGGTAAGATCCAAATCCTAGTTTACATGTTTATTTGATTAATTGTATGCTAGATCTAGGGTTTATAAGTCTTGGAGGTTTATTGCATGTTCAAAGTAGAAAAACTAGATCCAAGCAATTAGGGTTGCATGAACACCATAGGAATGTTGTTATGCTCAAAACTCATCAGTATTTATATGGCTTAAACCCTAACAATTAGGGTTTGGAGTCTGGTTGCGTACGTTGCGCGTACGCACCTCCGCCTCCCGCATCCAATGTTGCTCTACGCCCCGCATACGCCAGACTTACGCCCAACATACGTCTTCGGCTAGCTCATTCTTATCGGCCCACTTGCTAAAGCCCACTCAATAATCCATTACTTATTCCATAGTAAAAAAAATAAATTACAAATATTTTAAATTAATTATTACCTCAAGTGACGGATGTTACAGGTACCCACAACGTACTCGTGTAATGCGGGATCGCGGATGTTCTGCTAGTACTCTGGGCGGACGTATAGTACAAGGAGCGTACTAGCCCAGTCACTAAACCCTAATTTTAAGGGTTGCTCCCTATTTAAGCAACCTTATACCTCCTTTGGACTATCCTTATCAGCCACCATTCCCTCCTCAAACCCTAATATTGAGTCTAAGCTTGTTAGTGAGAGTTTGGGAGCTTATTAAGTGATTTTGGTGCATGTTGTTGAAGAAGGAGGATAGAGAAGAAGGAGTTGTGGCTTGCAAGCTTGAAGATGTAGAAACCACTCCTCATTGTGCATCTTTTTCATGTATAAAGTTTATACCTTGATGAGTTTTCTATTTGATCTCCATGGATGAGTTTTATGAGCTCTTTGTCCCCAAGTTTAGATATTTATGAGTTTGGAGCACTCCAGAAAATATTAGCTGTCCTTTCATGCATTTTAGGACTTGTAGATTCATAAAAATGGTTGTTTGATCATTTCCTATGGACCATGCACGAGTAAAGTGACTTAGAATGTGATGGAAGTTAGAGTTTGTTGCATTGGGTCCTTTCTAGCCATGCATAGGCTTAAAGTCGACGACTTTATGGATTAAGACACCCTAGGATGGTCGGATCTAAAGTTGGGTTAGATGTCTTAACAGATTTAGACTCAAAAGTTGGTGAAGTTGAATCATACGGAGTACGCTGTGCGTACTCCTGGCTACGCCCCGCATAGCCGGTTCCATCCCTGATTGGTCGTTGTTCGAGTAGTACGCCCGCGTAAGAAAGAGTATGCCCAACATATGCGCTGGGCAGTTGACTTTTGACTTTTGGTCAAGATTTTGGGTTTTGGACCATGGGAGGGGCAAACTGGTCTTTCTACCCTTAAAGGACTTAGTTGTGGGATTTGGACTCGTGAGTTGAGTTATGGACCTTAATTATTAATTAGGGTTAATTATTTCTTTGATTAGGCGGAGTCTAGTTCTGGCAGTTCGAGTGTGAGATTTACTTGTCGTCCGTATCAGGTGAGTCTCCTCACTTATTCTTACATGTGTGGTAGAATAGCTGTAGTTTTGTGATGACCAGCTAGGTGTACTTTTATTTTTGTATTATGTTGTTATGTGTGACTGAGACCGCGGATAGTCTCTAGGGTTGCTGATAACCCATAGGGCATGTTGTTGCCCACTAGGATTACTCATAGTCCCTAGGGTTGTTGATAACACATAATTGTTTATTTATGTTGTGTTGTATGTGGTATCTTAGGGAACTCTCTTAGCTTCGTGCTTACAGTTGTTTATTTATGTGTTTCAAGTATTTTTCAGGACCGCGGGAAGGCGAAGGTCTGATTGTACACACTCGCTGGGGGATTTGTTACTGGGACAGTTTGAGATACTCTGATATTTTGTGATGATGTTTGTTTTAGACACTTATGTTTTTGGATGAATTGGTTTGTGAAACTTTATTTTGGGAAATTAAAAATGAAAAAATTTTGGTTTAAAATTTGAGGTGTTACATGTGACATCCTCTAATTTTTAGAACCAATTAAAAGTTTTTCTTTACGTTTTTGAAGTCATTTTATCATTGTTGCAGAAGATCCCAATATAATTAAACATTTTGAGATCAAATGATCGTCTCAATTTATTAAAACTCTAAGAATGTCATAATCAATACAGATACATAAGTTATAGCGTAAAGACCTAAGGGTTCTAAACACCATGGCATACTTTCCCTTAATGATTCAACATCCTAATCAAGTTCCCGTGACGTAAGTCTTGATACCTGTGATGCATACAAATTGAGTGTGTCATGTTGGGAAACCTGGTGAGATGCATAGGAAAGTCAATCCCATAATACTCTTATGATAATATTCCTTAATAATTAGACCTGTAAAGCCAACTGTTACTAAATAATATAGATATAACTTAACTTAAATATCTATAATTCGCTTTATCCCAAAAGTACCCTTCCCAAGCGATCATCATAGATCCTGTTCCACGATTATTAGGAGATAAATCATTTTAAATGGGAGGACTTGACTACACTGCTAGGGGATTCCTTGGTTGGTGATAGTCATATGGGCATCCAATCTATCAGAGTATTTGATGAATTTGATATTACCCTTTATCTATGTTTGTAGGTTATGAGTATACACTAGCAATGTAATTCACAAGACCGCCTAGAATGGTCAAGTGTTGTCACTAAACCCTATGTGTATAGATTTTGTGTGCATGTAATTTTAGTACGAATTACATCACATTCATAAAAAGTAGGTGAAATTCCAGTATGAATTTGTTTTTATTCATGAATGACATGTAAATCTTAGGGCTAATGTCATAAAAACCCTTAAATTTTCGAGAAATGTTCGTTTATATCCTAAGTCCATTTTTATGTCCAAAAAACCGCACATTTTGGCAAAAATTGTCATGACTTCCCTCTTTTCCGATTTTACCCTTCGACCCGCAAGTTCATTCTATTTTTTACGCATATTATTATTATTATTTTATTATATCGGTATAAGCACATATGTTGCACATAAATCACATAATGCTCAAATAATTCTTCTTCATTACTTCAAAATAGGTTACAATCGTTGACCCTAACTATTACATCATTATAATAATGCTTAGCCAGAAACGCGGGCGTTACAGAAACCTTGTGTTCGTTAGCGATAGAAATCGGCAACGGACACTCCATCTCTCCAAGGGTCATATCGAAACCCCTACTAAAAGATCGAGATACAAAGGACAGACTCGCACCCGAGTCGAATAACATAAGAGCAGACAAAGAATTCACTAAGAAGGTACCTAGAAGAAGCATAAACATAAGCATACCATAAAATAAATGACATAATAATAATTGGAAACATACCAGTAACAACGTCCAACACCGCCCTGGTCTCCTCCACTGTGAGCTGAAAAGCGTGACCTCGAGCCCTCGGGGGTTCCGCCTTACCTTGGCACCCATCTGTGATCCTCAATGTAGCTGGTGCCGGAGCCTGCGCCGATCCCGTAGTGAGTAAGGGACAGTTGGCCATAATATGGCCAACCTGCTCACAGTGATAACAAATCCTCATGCTCGGTATTGGGACTTGATGGCGATAGTCCTTGGCATAATGCCCCTCCTTGCCACATTTGTGGCATCCAAAAGATGACCGGAAAGCACCATCATGAACCATGCCGCACTTGCCATAAGTGCGGATCCTTTGACCCCCAGATCTCAAATCAACAGCCTTGAACCGCTTTGCCACAGTCTGTGTCTGCACCGGAGCTTGACTCTGCTCCCTCTCCTGGAGCTCCATCTCAATCTCCCGCCTCCTAGCGGCCTCTTGTAGCTATACAAGTGTACCATAACACTGAGTGGTCACGAACTGACGGATGTCCGTCTTGAGCACGCTCAAGTATGGGGTCATCTGAGCTTGCTCATAAGCAGCAAACTCGGGATAAAATAGAGCCCTCTCAGTAAACATCTTGGTGATCTCAGTCACCAACTCAGTCCCCTACCTCAAATCCAAATACTCATGAGCTAACCTCTCCCTCTCCACCAATGAAACATACCTCATGCGAAACATCTCAAAGAACTGCTCCCATGTCACAACAACCCTCTATTCAGGAGTGTACAAGCCATTCACCAATCTCCACCAATCCTTCGCCCCTGACCGTAGAAGGTTTAGGATGCACTTAACCTTCTGGTCAGCGGGGAAAGAGCATGTAAAGAAACACCCCTCAACATCGTACAACCACATCATCGCAATGATCGGGTCCTAAACTCCATCAAACACTGGGGGATTCGTATTATCGAAGTCCCAGTATTGGAAGGCCCTCTCTCCACGAACCCTTGTGGCTGCAGTGGCCATAGTAGTTGCAGCAACAGAAGCCTCGGAAAGTGAAACATATCGATCATTGAAAATCTCGATCATGGCAGTCTTGATAGACCCAAACAACTCCAGAATTGATCCCCAGACAGTAGTAACCACCTCAACAGAAATCATCTCTCGGATCTAATCCTCGGTCAACCCTGGCCTATCATGGTCGCCCTTTTCGGCTCCTAAACCTGATCCCCTTGTGAGCACCATACTGAAAATAAACCAGAATATATCATACAAGATACATTTCATACCATACAAGCTATTCTGATAAACGAAACCCTAGGGGTTGTGACTTCCTTGCTACGCGTACGGGTCTTGTGCTTCCGGTAGTACGGCCCCATACTACCTTCCACACCTACCTGTATTTGTCTCAAAGGATCATCACAACCGTCCTAACAACACACACTAGGATACACATACATCCTATCCTCGATCCCTAGAAAAAGTCTACACATTCCTCAACTGGTCGGCTGCTCACACATAAGCTCCCTCGTGAAGCTTCCACCAACCCTGCAGCACTCGCGTATGCTAATCATACATAACACTGGATCCTATAGACATTCGAATACTTGATTCTAACCTAAGACCTTCATCAAACAAGAACAATAAATAAGGCTAAACCAAACATTCTCAGGCTATATAATCTTAGTTATGTAGAACTTTGATGCATACACTAAGCCACTACATTAATAATGTCAATTCCATACAAGAAATAATCCTAGGATATCAGGCGTCACATATCATACAATTCTATCATGTAATTCCTGAAGATCTCTAGCCTACCACTAGCATGCTATTCTACCATAAACATAATATCAAATAATTGTGTGGGAAACTTGGGGTATACTTTCTTGCTCTGACTGGTCATACACTTCGCATCCTTCCTTGGTCAGTCTTGAAAACAATTTCGAAAACCATTAAAAATTTTTTTTTTGCAGTTCCGTAGTTTGAGTTTGGATTCACACAAATGTTCATCCAATTCTCTCAAACCAAGGCTCTGATACCAACTTGTAACACTCTAAAAATCATAAAAATTTAAAACTTTTCAAAAACAACCATTAACCATCATTGTTTACAAAAAGGAACCATTGTTTCAAAGTAAAGTCATATCATAGTATCCTAAAAACCAATATCATGAAAATAGGAAGATGTGCACGATCAAGCCTTTGCTTTACCCTGATCCTCTGGAGTACCTGAAACAATAAACTAAAACTGTAAGCCAAAGCTTAGTGAGTTCCCCAAAGTACCATCACACAACATAACACATAAAGCATGCAAATATGAGCCTCCAGCCTGACTGGACCGCCTCGCAGGGCCTACAACCTATCTGGACCACTCTACGGGCCTTCGGCCTGACTGGACCACCTCGTAGGGCCTAAAGCCTATCCGGACCACCCTAGGTGTCTTGGCCTTCAGTACAAAGCAGAACCGCCTCAACCCAACCACAATAAGTTGACATATGTAACAAACAACATAAACACAGAACCAACAAATATAGATAACCATATAGATCCACTAACCAATCCTATACTAGCATATCACTATACTATAACCATGATACATAATCTAGTGGGCCGGTATTGGTGCCTTCGACCCACGAGTACAGTGACAAAAATGACCTCTTAGTCTGAACACAAGCTGAATAAATATCTGCTTCGAAAACCGGCTCTACCCGACACCTATTATTCAAAATATCGCCCAACTTAAATTAATACCAAATTACCAAAAATACCCTTTGGTCAAAATTGGTCAAACTCAACAAATCGGTCGAGTCAACCCAGCCTCGTACGCGGGGCGTATACAGTGTGTACACAGGGTGTGCTCTGTTTGACCGAGGAGTCGGGGCATAGACCTTGTACGCATAGCGTACCCTTTGGTACACTCAGCGTACTCACGTGGTCAGCCAACCAACTCATTAAGTTCTTAATACTTAATCCACATTGTCCAAATTATAGATCCAAGTCCCAAATGTTGTCCTGGACCATAAAGTTTCAAACTTTATGGTCTTGCATGGCCATTAAGTGCTTAACACTAAAAACCCCAACATCTTAAGCCATTAAGGCAACCAAACTCATGCATGGGGAGAACTAAGAGCCAAGATCATATTTTTATCACTCGAACAACCCTAAAACGTACAGAAGTACAACTCATTAGGCCTATGGTAGCCCATACCCAAAAGAACCAAGAATATGAGGCTAATAAGCATATACTTCTAACATAAACAAGATCTAGAGATAGGATCATCAAGTTCAGAACTTTATACCTCACATTGAAGCTTGGAGGTGAGGTGTTCCTGGATCTATGAGGTCTTGATCTTCCAAGTTGGTGCGTATATCTTCTCCTTGCTTCAAAGGCACCACAAACACACACTTTTAGGCTCAAAGGAACACACACAAGAGATTAGAGTTGCAATGGACGAAATGAGGGTTAGATGCTGGCGAGGGAGTGAGCATTTGAGAGCTAATGATGTTTATATAGGGTCCAAACCCTAAAAATTAGGATTTGAAGATCTCGCACGTACTCCCCGCGTACGCTATGTACGCCCAACGTACGTGACCTCAAGCTAGAATTACAAAAATGCCACTAGGCATGGGCACCCCCTATGGTCTTTACCTGGAATGCCATAGGCTCCCCCATTGTCTGATATCCAACTGCCACAGGCTCCCACTAGGGTCTTCCATGTAAATGACATAGAGGCAACAAGCATACCACATATCACAGAACATAACTATCATACTACATAACACATATATAAACATATAGGGATGTCGTGGACTCCTTCCAGGGTCTTACTCCAGGATGTCGTGGGCTCCCCCCAGGGTCTTATACCTATGTGTCATGGGCTCCCCAACATGGTCTTAACTACTTGCCATGGGCTCCCCCGTGGTCTTTACCTGGTATGCCATGGGCTCCCCCCATGGTCTAATATCCAACTGCCACGGGCTCCCCCCGGGGTCTTCACATATCTAGTCAATAAAATACTAGCACATTCACATATACATGCATACCAGACATATCAGTAGTGAATCCACAATAAACACTACAACTAACTGAATGGGTCGACCTTGGTGCCTTAGACCTATTGGTATGGTGAGGAGACTCACCTCTCAAGAAATGTTGAACTGATAAGATCAATCCCAACTCGCAGCTCCAACTCAACTGCCTACAATCATCATGTGACTAACTTTGTCAAAATCCCGAAATACCAAAAATACCCTCAAAGTCAAACTTGGTCAACCATGGTCAAAATCAAAGTCAACAGTCCATGTTGACCCAACTCATCGAGTTCCTTTAGTGTTCATAAAACCGGGAAAAACCCAAGCCAACCCGTCGAGTTATCTCATCAACTCGCCGAGTTCGCTCAGTATCCAGAAAACAGGAAAACCCGATCCAGCTCGTTGAGTTGTCAGGGAAACTCGCCGAGTTGTCCTAGTCTTAACATATTCAGCCCCTTCCAGTCGAATCTAAAGCCCCAAACTACAGATCCCTAACCATAGAGACGTCTAGAAGGGTAAAGTTTCCAACTTTACCCCCAAAGACCATCTAATAAGCTTTAAACCCAAACCCTAGTTCCTTTGAGGAAGGTCTTGACTCATTAATCCCTTAAACTCTCATCCCATCGTCCCAAAACACAGATCTGACGTCCAAAGGTGGACAAATCACGTAAAGTTTCTAACTTTACGTCCATGCATGCATGAAATACTCTCCAAGGTCCATTTTAAGCTTCATTGTGGACATATTGCATGAATGTGACGTGGAGGCTATTAAAGTTTGCAACTTTAATCCTCTAGAGGTCTTATAGAGGCCATATCTACACCCCCAATCTCTGGAAACCTATTTTCTTTGGACATCCAAGCCAAAGTCCCGAAACCAAGCCCTAGACTACAAAAGATAAGATCTAATGAGCTACATGTCAAGGTTATGACTTTATACCTCCAAGATGCAGCCTTGATGTAGAGTTTTTGGATCCAAGATCTCTCTTCCAAGCTTAATACTTCTTTATTCAAAACTCCCTTCAAAATCTCCAACAATCACTCAACACTCACCAAAACTCAATGAACAAGAGGGGGAGGCGGTTCTAGGGTTTTCTCTGAGTAAGGAGGCTGGTAAGGAGGCCATCCCTAGAGGTTAAGTCCTTTAAATAGGGTACAAAACCCGGAAAATTAGGGTTTTCATCCCCAACGTCAACTCGTCGAGTTTGGGCCTTCCAACTCGTCGAGTAGACCCTTAATCCCGCGTCCAAAAAGATCCCTACACCAGGAGTTGGAGCTCCCCAACTCGTCGGGTTCCAGTCCAAAACCTTAAAATGTTAAGATATAAATGATACCTGAATCAAGCGTTACAAATCTCCCCGACTTGAACTAGACTTCGTACTCAAAGTCCGCTGACGCAAACAAATCCGGGTAATGCTCTCGCATCGCATCCTCCGGTTCCCATATCCATTCTGAGCCCTTCCGGTGCTGCCATTGCACCTTCACTAGCTTCACCTCTTTGTTACGGAGAACCTTAGTTTTTCTATCCAAGACCGCAATAGGCCTCTCAATGTAGTTCAGGCTCTCATCCACCTGAATGTCGTCCAAAGAAATATCCGCAACCTCGTCAGTGACACACTTCCGAAGTTGAGACACATGGAAGGTGTTGTGAATCTAGCAAAGCTCGTCTGGCAGATCCAAACGGTAGGCCACCTTACGCACCCGGGCAGAAATCCTGAACGGTCCAATATGTCGAGGCTCTAACTTGCCCCTCTCCCGAAACCTAATGACACCCTTCCATGGTGACACTTTCAGCAAAATGAAGTCTCCCACCTGTAATTCGAGATCTGAGCGACGCCGATCAGCATAACGTTTCTGACGGCTATGTGCGCCCCGCAGCCTGTCGCACACTTGCTGGATCAACTTGGTAGTCTTAAGCACCACCTCAGTGCTTCCCATGACTCGGTGCCCAACCTCACCCCAACAAACTGGGGTCCTACACCTCCGACCATACAACATCTCAAACGGGGGTCGGTCGATACTAGCATGATAACTATTGTTATATGAAAACTCTGCTAGTGGGAGGTATGTATCCCAACTCCCTCTAAAATCCAGTACACATGCCCAAAGCATATCCTCGAGTATCTGGATCGTCCTCTCGCTTTGGCCATCTGTCTGGGGGTGGTACGCAATGCTGAAGTGTAACTGTGTGCCCAGTTCCTTGTGGATCTTCCTCCAGAATCTGGAGGTGAATCAAACATCGCGGTCCGAGATCACCGATACTGGCACTTCGTGCCTGACCACTACCTCTCGCACATAGATATCTGCCAATTTCTCAGCAGAAATACTATCGGGGATCAAAATAAAATGGGCACTCTTCGTCAATCTATCCACAATGACCCAAATGGAGTCCACACCCCTTGTCGTCCTCGGTAACTTCGTGATGAAGTCAGTGGTGATCTCTTCCCATTTCCACATTGGAATGGGTAGCGGCTGCACCTTTCCGTTAGGCCTCTGATGTTCGGCCTTGACCTTCTTGCAGGTCAAGCACCGCTCTACAAACCACACGACCTCCCGCTTCATGCAGGGCCACCAATAACTTAATCTCATGTCTCTATGCATCTTTGTGGCCCCCGGGTGAATAGAGAACTTGGATTTGTGTGCCTCCTCCAAGATCTTCTGTCTCACTCCCCCAAATACCGGTACCTACACCCGGTCACACTGTGTCTAAAGACCCCGACCATTCCGAACAAATAAGGGAATCTGACCCCAAATCTGCTCTATCTTCCAATTCTCTTTCTTCAAACCCTCCACCTAAGCTTCCTTGATCATATATAACAATGGAGAGATCACCGTCATCCTCAAACAAACGTTCCCGATCGGAGCACTTGCCGCCTTGCGGCTCTAAGCATCGGCCACCACGTTGGCCTTCCCTGGATGGTACAAGATCTCGCAATCGTAATCTTTCAGTACATCCAACCGTCTCCTTTGCCGCATGTTAAGGTTTTGATGATCCATCAAATACTTTACAGTTTTGTGGTTAGTAAAGATGGTGCACCGAACTCCGTACAAGTAATGCCTCCAGATTTAGAGGGCAAACACCACTGCCCCTAATTCCAGGTCGTGAGTGGGGTCATTCGCCTCGTGAGGCTTCAATTGCCTCGAGGCGTAGGCGATCACATGCCCCCTTTGCATCAAAACTGCCCTTAACCATGTGATAGACGCATCACAATACACCACCAAATCATCCAACCCATCGGGTAGTGCTAAAATCGGGGCCTCACATAACCTCTGTCTCAAGGTCTCGAAAGCCAACTGTTGATCCGGGCCCCATCGAAAAGTCACATTCTTCTTGGTCAAACGAGTCAAAGGTACGACGATCTTGGAGAAATCCTAGATGAATCTCCGATAGTACCCCACTAGACCCAAGAAGCTACGAATCTCAGATGCATTATTCGGTACTTCCCACTACATCACTGCCTCAATCTTGGCTGGATCAACCAAAATACTCTCTTGGTTGATGATGTGCCCCAAAAATTGAACCTCTCGCAACTAGAAATCACACTTTGAGAACTTGGCATAGAGCCTTTCCGTCCTCAGTGTCTCCAATACCACCCTCAGATGCTGCTCATGCTGCTCCTTGGTCTTAGAATAGACCCAGATATCATCGATAAAAACGATCATAGACTGATCTAACATCGGCCTACACACCCTGTTCATGAGATCCATGAACGCTGCTGGGGCATTGGTGAGCCCGAATGGCATCACCACAAACTCATAGTGACCGTACCGAGTCTTGAAAGCTGTCTTCGGTATATCCTCATCCCTAATCCTCATCTGGTGGTACCCCGACCGAAGATCAATCTTGGAAAACCAAGATGCACACTGCAGCGGATCGAACAAATCAACGATCCTCGGGAGCGAATAACGGTTTTTCACCGTTAGCTTGTTCAACTCTCGATAATCAAAACACATCCTGTGTGACCCATGCTTCTTCTTCACGAACAGGATCGGTGCTCCCCACGGGGAACTGATCGGATGAATAAAACCTCGGTCTAGCAGCTCCTGAAGCTACGTAGACAGCTCCTGAAGCCGTGTAGACAGCTCCTGCATCTCAGGCGGAGCTAGCCGGTACGGTGCCTTGGCTATTGGAGCGGCACCCGGCACCAAATCAATGCGAAACTCTACTTGCCTCTCCGGAGGCACCTCAGGCAACTCCTTGGGAAAGACATCCCTAAAATCCTGTACCACCGGTACACTGCCCAACTCTGTCGGGGTCTTAAACCTCGTATCCGAGATGTATGCCAAAATTCCCGAACAACCCTGATGGAGAAGTCTCCTAGCCCTCGCAGCTGAATAGAGGGTTGGCCCCTGCGAGGCCCTCTCCCCATGAATAACCAGTTCTCCCCCACTTGGGGTTCGAACTCTCACCAGCTGGTGCTCGCAATCTATCATGGCCCCATTTCCCCTCAACCAGTCCATCCTGACGATCGTCTTCAGCCCTCGCAACGGTATCGGAACCAAATCGACATGGAACCTCTCCCCAAACACATTCAGGACACAGTACCGATATACTCTCGCATCACTCATGGTACGGTCATCCGCAATCTCAACCTCAAGCGGGGAATCCAAAGTCCCCGGAGCATCCCGAAACTTCTTGCTAAGTGCAAGAGATACGAATGATCGGGTAGCTCCCGAATCGAAAAGAACATGAGCCGACATACCATTGACCAAAAAGGTCCCTATACAGGAGCACATATATACACATAAGCCATACAAATCAATATCAAGCAGAAAAATGAAACATGTACCAGCCACGACGTCTGGCGCTACCCGAGCCTCCTCGGTAGTCAACTGAAATGCGCGGCTCCTCACCGTAGGAGTATCCGCCTTGGCAGGGCGGCCATCAGTGATCCTTATTGTGGCGTGCGCAGGCGCCGCTACTGCTCCTCCTCCCCCCCCCCCCCCCCCCGGCAACCTCGGACAATCATCCTTCTTATGGCCAGTCTGGTTGCAGTGAAAACAAATCAAGCCCTTCTTGGGGCAATCAATGCTCATGTGGCCCGGTTGGCCACACGCGTAACATCTCGAGCCTGCTATTCGAAAAGCCCCACTGTGCGGATTACCGCACTTGGCACACTGGCCACATCCCTGCTGTCCCCTACTGGAAAAATCAGAGGTCTTAGGCTTTTTAGCCTGGCCTACAATTGTCTGAACCTGCTCTAGCTTCCGCTTGGTGCAAAGCTCCAACTCCATCTCCCGCTCCCAGGCCTTCTCCACCATCTCATTCAGGGTTTTGCACCCTGTAAAGCTCACAAACTCACGGATATCATCCCTCAGCATGGAATGATACCTCGTCCTCCTCATGTCCTCATCCGCAGCATACTGCAGGATCAACAGTGCTCGCTCCCGAAACTTGGCGGTGATCTCCGCCACAGTCTCAGTGGTCTGCTGGAGCTCCTGGAACTCCCTCACTAACCGTTTCACCTCAATACATGGTGCAAACTACAGATCAAAACGTCTAACAAACTCTTCCCATTACATCTCAGCCACCCCAGCTGATCCCACCTGGCTAGTCACCTCCTCCTACCAATCCCTGGCTCGGTCCCTCAACATACAAGAGACAAACCCTACTTTTTCCGCCTCGAGGCAAAAGCTCGTGCGCTGGGCATTCTCTATGTCTGCCACCCAACATCGACTAGCTATGGGGTCCCTGACCCCAAAGAACTCAGGCGCTCCGCATGCCTTGAACTCCCAGAACGAGGGAGTTCGGGCCCCAACCTGGCCCGTAGCAGTCTCGGCTTGGAAAGACCTAAGCCGCTCCTCCATGATCTCCATCATCCCTTCCTTGACTATCCCAAAAATCACTGGGGTAGCGTCAAGGATGCCCCTCATAACCTCGACTGCAATAAGCTCGCGCAGCCTCTAATCAATGGGCTTTGTACCGTCGCCCGACCCAGATCCTGATCCTAATCCCCCTGCTCCATGACGTGTCACCACTATTCTGATCTGAAATACCATAAAACAGAATGATCAAGATATCCAAAAAGGGGATCCTTCCACACCGTTTCTCCTTAGAGCTTCCAGATCTAACATTAGTTCGGGTACAGGTCCTGTGCTTTCAGTAGTACGGGCCTAATACTACCTTCCACACCTACATGTACCTTGCCTAAGGCTCTACCTAATAAATCTAATTCGTCCCAGAACAAAACATATCTCACAACTACCGCATACCCAAATCCTAGGCTATCCTAAGATTTGCTCAATCCCATCAAACCAGAATCATAACAGACATAACAGGCTGCCCTATGTATGCAAATTATACACAGAACATGATCAAATAGACTTTCGAATAACAGACTCTACCCTAGGACCACAACCAGACAAGGAAGAGGAAATAAGGCCAAATCAATCATTCTAAGGCTATTAGATCCTAACCGTATACAATATTTAAAGCATACACATACAAAAAATCCATCCGACTATCATATTCCAAATATCAGTATAACATGGCTAACATATTGGTGAACCACTTACTTGAGCTCAGCCGATTACGCGCATTGCACTCTCCCCTTTTCAGTTTTAAGAAGTTTTTAACTTTTGATTTTTGAAAACAATTTTACCATTTCCTTAGTTTGAGTCCTGACACACCCGAGAATGTGCCCGAATTGAAACATCCCAAAAATACAGTCCAAAAATTTCATTTTAAATCATTAAGAAAACCATAGTTATCAAACATCATAAAAATCATAAGTCGTGTATCTCCAAATATCATAAACATCTGTCAAATATATTAGAGTATAAACATCCCAAGCTAAACAAATGGTGTGTGCACTCCATGTTGGGTTTTGAGCATTCTAGCACTCCTAAGGTGTACATGCAACTCTAAATACCTTGGATCTATGTTTTCTCTATTATACATGCAAATATGAATATTCAAAGGTATTACCCTATCTAGCATACAATCTTTGATACTTGGGTAATAAAACAAGTTTGAAAACATACCTTTTTATGTAGCTTGATTCCTTGATGCTTAAGATGTTGGGTTTTGAGCATTCTAACACTCCTATGGTGTACATGCAACCCTATAAACCTTGGATCTATGTTTTCTCTATTATACATGCAAATATTAACTATTCCAAGGTTTCATCCTAACTAGCATATTATGAAGCACCTATACTACAAAGTTCTAGTTAGATGACATACCTTTTGATGTGGCTTGAAGTCTTGATGTATTTGGCCTTAAGAGCTTAGCACCAATAGTATGAAATGCCTCAAATGGAATCACAATACACCTAGGACAAAGGTGGCTCTTGAGAGAGAATTTCATGCACCAAAACACCTCCATATTTCTCTAAGAAAAGAAGTGGTGATTTTGGCTATGGAGTAACCTATTTATATGTAGGATTCCAAGGGTCATGGGTATAACCCATAATCCATACCCATGGGTTTTATGATCCATGGTTCATGTGGCCCAACTCTTTATGTATCCATACATAAACTTGGTCCAACATGGATCATAAGCCCAACACATATAAATATAACTAATTATCATAATTAGTCCCCATAGATTTAATTAGTCTCTTTTGATCACTAAATTAATTCCAAATTAATTCTTGATCGATACTAATTAAAACATATGATTTCATATTAATATATTATAACTTATAATATATTAATAAACCATAAATAACCTTCTCTCAAAAGTCCATCCTAACAAATTGTCCTGATGATATGCAACCCAAATGGACCATGCTACTCTCGGGTCAAGTACATACCAATAATAGTTATGGGCTTAGACATCTAATCCAACATAAGAGCCGAGTGCCCCAAGTGTGACACCTCAAATGGTTCACACAACATCAAATACACTTGGAATAACTTAGAGAGAAATAAACCACTTCATGAAATCGGCTAGCCCTCACCATACACACATAGTTCTCTCTTGGTCTCACATGGTGGCCGATTTTGATAAGAATAAGATGCTTATATAGTTTGTCACAATTAGGGTTACACCATGTAAACCCTAATTGTCATGGCCTTTCATTTCCATGATCCATGGGTACAAAAACACCATGGAGCATCCATGGAGCATCCTATGGGTTTTAGCCCAACTTGATAATCCATGGAGCATTAGCCCACTATACAAGTATGGATGATTTACACAATCAACCCATATATTTAATTAGTCTCCTTTTGATCACTTAATTAATTCCAAATTAATTCTTGATCAATACTAATTAAATAATCTTATTAATATATTAGAACTTATAATATATTACCAAACCTTAAGTGTTATTTTTCTCAGTTTAGTCTATCCAAATGCATGATGCCATGCAACCCAAATGGACCATGCCAACCGGGTCAAGTACATACCAAATATTGTTATGGACTTAGACACTAATCCAACAGTCTCCCACTTGGATAAGTCTAAAACTATTAGTGAGTATGACTTCAAAAACCGACTGACAATCGTTGCTCTTTAAGCCGCTGTTGAACTCTGACGTTGTAACTGAACTCTAATCTCGTCAATGACTTGTCCATTAGATAAGGGATCATATATTCCTCCATTCTAGATATCATATAGACTGAGACATGGATTATAAATCATTCTTTCTGTCCATTTGTTGTTTCCTGATTTCCGATTCATGATAACTGACTGATTGAACAAATAAAATCAGTCCTGGCTTGGCCAAGCACTCACATGTGTCATCGCTAAATCATCGAGGGGCCCATAGATATCACTTTTATCCCCAAGGTAAAAGGAATGGATAAACTTCGACTCATATGGCTTATTCTACTACTTGTTGAATCATACACAAAGGCACGTTTTATAACATCGAGTTACCAATGCGTTTTCGTGCAATCAATATATAACCAACTCATAATAACAACTCATATCTCTAGGTTTGAATAATATAAGATATTATCGTCTCATGATCACTCATGATAAAATCCATGAAGTGAGTCAAATGAGCGTGGGTTGTATCCAATACTCAGAACTTATGAGCACTCATGAGTGTTGTAGCACCGCTTTGTCCAACATCTTAGACCTCTACAAGCCAACCCATGACAGTCTTGATTCATATCTACTTCCAACATATGACCGACTGTGGATGGTTTGAATAACTTAGTCATTCAGGAAGAACGACCTAGTTATTCTGGAAGTCAAAACATGCAAAGTGAAACACAAGAATAATCGAATCCAATATGGTCTCAGAACTTATGAATATAAATAAAACACCTTTTATTTATCACCATATTGATTACCCATTATTCATTGTATACTGTTTCAACTATCAACGTTATACTTGAATTAAAACAATAGTTGTCCCATGCTCCAAGCATGTACACTATGTTTTCTAAACACTAGTGATGCCATACACCAAGTATGCACACTATGCTTGTCTAAACATTAGTTATGCCATACATCAAGTATGCACACTAAGTTTGTCTATGATCTTTACTCTGTGAAATATATCGATTGAACATAATTCCAATGATTCTTATTTCACAATCCCAATTCCTTACCGCAAATGCAAGAATTCCAAATCCTGCCATTTACCAAAATCTGTTAGATTATAAACTTATATGCATTGATCCTCTTGTAATGATTATGCACAAAGTCACAAAGACTTGTCAACAGACATTACAGAGTATTCCAATGGAGATCAACGCCATGGAAATATCCTTCTTGCATTAAGTTTTTCTAATCTTACACAGATTGAATAATTTCCACCTGTGGAAACATTTCCATATTCCCATTTTGACTATCACTTCTGAACAAGAGTTGCCTCTTTTCAGAATATGTCAATATGGTCCTTCCAAAATTAACACTATACTTCCAACTGTCCCCGGGCAACCAATCTTTGGTAAACCTTAGATTGTCCTCGACAATTGCTTAATCATTTTAGTCATTTCCAATTCTAGAATTTTCCCTTCTTAATGCCTTGAGCATTTGGAAAATTTAGAACGGATGAATATTATAGCACATGCAATCGATCCTATATCTGAAGCATATGGGATACGATTCATGATGTCTCACATAAAGACATGATACTAGACCAGTCTTTTGCTATAGTATTTCTGTATCTATTTGCCAAGTTCTCATAATTCAGATTATGAAAAAGGATGCCATAATCATAATCGAATTTTAGAACGCAAATAATGGACCCATATATAGAATTATTTCTATATCTATTTGCCAAGTTCTCATAATTCAGATTATAAAAAGGGATGTCGTAATCATAATCGAATTTTAGAACGCAAATAGTGGACCCATATATAGAATTTCCTTATGTTGAGCCATTCCAACACAAAATTCATATATATCCTTGACTAAATATGATTAAAACCTCAATCTAAGCTTTTAGAATTGAAATGAAGTATAATTTCCTCTCCCTTAATTATAGCAAAACAACTTGTCAACCCCTGCGACTTCACGAATTGAAACTTTTGTTTTCTATAATTAACATTGCTGTCTTGCAATACTAATCATAATTATCATGCTCCCACTAACATGAGAATTATTATCATAACACTTATGCTCCAATAGCTTTGACATGTATCCAGAAAACAGCTGGACTTCTAGAAGTCAATACTTTATTGACTTTCTTACCAAAGTTCAGATTTCTGATACGAGATGGCTTTGATAAGACTTTATCAGGATCATACACCTTTCCTTAGATAGCACACATGTGTCTAAACAATTTCAGAACTATGAAAAGGGATGCCGTAATCATAGTCTCAATTGTTCAGACCTTTGTTATTCCTCACAAGTCCATGTTAGTGTGTCGGTTAACCACACACGCTCCACTAACGACTTTGAGAATGCAAATATCACACTTGCTATCTACCTAAAATCTACTTAGTGAAAGCGTTTCCTCACCATCATATTCATGAATCGGAGAGAAACCTTATGACACTTAGATTGTTTATGGTGTAAGTGTTCTTATCCAAACTCATATGGACTGAACTCAATCTTACTTTCTTGCCACCTGGCAGCACAAGGGCCTGCCATTGCTTCCAAGTTGTTATGCAACCAATTGAGAACTCTCAGAACTCATATGCAAAGCCAACTTTCACTGGAATATGCACAGAAGTAGGAATATGTCAATCACGATAGGTTATAAACCTCAAGTCGTGTGCTAGTGATGAACTACAGGTTTTATTCTTGATTAGATCTTGAAGTTTTTCCAAGATCTCTAAGACTCCCACTGTCCTCTTGACATATAAGACTCACTTGTCAAATATTCAAGAGATAGTGCGGACTCTTTATCAAGACAAACACTTCACACAATTGGCCTAATTTGGTCTTTGTTTTATCCAAAACATCACAACTTACCAATTTCAAATGTACAAGAGTAGGACACTTTTACTCTTACATTTGACAAGTGTTATAAACCTTTCTTTAATATATGTCACTCAACTTACAGTCTTGGAGTATGACTCTAAGACTTGTTTTGGAACGAAGTATGAATCATCTTCTTGATTTAACCATTTCCACAATTCTTGATTCCTCTTCTTAGCCATATGAATGCATTAAGATGTCCTTAGAGGACTAATTGTGACATGATTTCTAAATCATTAAGATGATCACAAAACATGATACTAAAGTACTCTCCCATCTTTCTGATTTGAGAGACTTTTATCCTTCTGCCTGATTTGATTCTTCTCATTCATTCTGCCATACATCGAAACTTTCCAACGTTTCAGAATTATACTTAAACTAGTAAGTATAACCATATTTACTAAACTTTAGTAAAGCATGACGAATAGTCTTATCTATCTTTTGTGGTGGACTTGATCAGTGCACCAGAATGTGTACTCGATCCCTTAGTCCTTCACTTGACTCACATATACATGTGAACAAGGAATTAATCTTAATTTTCCAAAGTTGAAAATTCTCATTCATCATACTATACAACTTGCATGATTTCCAAGTTTCTATCCAACTGAAACCTTGGGTGATGAGAATCTTTCCTTATTTGGTAAATTATGACACTACCACAAACGAAAGAATCAAGTCCATTTTTCCAATATTGCTATCAATGGAATCATATAAACAACCATTTTTCACAAATGCCACTGTAAGGATATTTAAAATAAATATAAAATTAAAACCTTTTTATTTTATTTCAAAAGTCTGCGGAAAAACTTATCCTTACAGTGCAAATGCATATGAAAAACTTGTTGTTATCTATTCCTAAGCAATATATCATAACTCCTAAGCAACAGCTCAAAAATTCTGATCACCGAACCATGCGATCGAAATCCATCTTCACGATCAGAATCAGCATATACTTCCTTTAAGTTTCTTCACTTTTCTTTGATTCTTAAAGCAACAACATGCGACCCAGTCACATCATGTAATGAGAATCTCAGAATAGAAACTTAACAGAGTTAGATAGTGGACTTCACCTGAAGTAGAATCAAACATCTTGACTTGATCAACCCTATGATCCTTCAGGTAAATAGGCAGTTTTGTAACCAATGCCCCTTCCTTTGGCAATATAAACATATGGACTCTATGGAAATGGTACACGGGACTATCACAGATTTAGACTTTTTCTTTACCATTTGGTCAACCGAGTTGACTATGGCCGATCCCTTTCCATTGGGAAGAGAAAGCTTTTCTGGATTTTCAATGTTACCATTGTCAATGTCCATGGAAGTTTGGGAAGTTGATCTTCTAATCAAATTTGTTTTACCAGTGCTCCAAATCATTGTTGATTCAGCAGCACCTAGCAAATAGATAAGATCATTACGGGTCATGTCACAGTCTGTTTCATAGTAGTCCCAAGGAAACTCACTATGTGACTTAGAAAGTGATTGAACATCCAACTTTCTTAAGACTTTGACACCCAACTCTCCCGGCTTGTCAATATGTGACTTCATCTCCAAGATGTGAGCACACATAGACCTTGCTTGCCAATAGGGCTTGAGTGACCTTAAACTTGTGGGTTAAGGAGAATAATTAGAGGAGGTGGAGGAAGTGAAGTTCCAAGAGATTTGGGAAGATCATAGATGTTGTCTAAACCAGACATCAACAATGGGAGAAATTCACGTAAAGTTGATTTAAGTCCTTAATATAACACCCAATATGATATATTAAGGCTAGGACCCAACAAACTATTTTATAACTTGGAAGAGGGATGTCGTAATCCAAGCTATAAAATATTTGAAGGTAGGTGAATGACGATTCACCAATTTCCACCAAGATAAACGAAATGTATTATTAGGTTTTAATTGGTTTTGAAACTCCTAGATTCAATTGAGATTCATTGAACTTTTCAATGGCATGTTTCAATCTCGAGTGTGCCCTTCAGGTTTTGTGACTGGGATGCCGAGGATCACAAAACAAGGTGTGAAGTAACCATGCAAATATACTTGGTACCCTTAATATTTACCCCTCAATCGATGTGCCGGTTAACCACACACGCTCCAACGATACTATGATAAACATTAAGTTACCCTTTGCCTACCTTGTTAAGTCCAGGTTAGTGTGCCGGTTAACCACACACACTCCACTAACAGCTTAAACAAAGTGCAAAGTGTAATTTCATGGATTAGCACCTTATTCACATTTTCCTAAGTAACTAAGATTGGGAATTTATAAGTGTTTAGTTACTTAGTATTTATCATTATACTTATAATGAAGGGAGAATTATAGTCCTTGTCCTACCTGTTCGGCTAACGACCCTCCACCGGTCAAGGAAGCGGTGAGTGAGAGTGGACACCCATTAAACTGCCATTTTATAGGCAGTAACCTTATACCCCCTTATAGACCGGCTTCGTGAATGAGGTCTACTAATGGTAAGACGACTTGCTCTTATACATATAATATATTAAACTTTTAATATTATAATAGTATAAGGGTGTATTTTAGACATTTAAAATACTTGGTGGTTTAATCTATTAATTAAACTAGACTTTTAATTTAATTAAACTCAAACCATATATTTATGGATTAATAATACTCTTTTAATTAAACGCTTTAATTAACTATTAATAAAGTCCATAAGAGTTATTTTGAACTATTCAACAAAACATCATAATTCCAATTATTAAATTCAAACTTAAAACCATTTAATTAATTGTTTAAGTTATGAACCCAAGAGTTTTAGAATTCAATTCTTTTTTTCATAAAAAACTTTTCTCAAATTTCAAAACTTGAGGGAAAGTTTTGTAATTCTTGAAAACCTTTGGATTCCATAACTTATGGAATTAATGGTGTTTTATGATGAAACTTTCCATGTTCCATAACTTAAGAACAAGTTATGGAATTCTTTAAAACATTATCACCAAATTTTGTAACTCCATAAAAACTTTGAATCAATTTTTTTTTTAAAAAAAAAAACTTTCATATCCATAACTTATGGAAGTTTCAAAAACCCTTAAGATCACAACTTTAAAAAAAAAATTGAGCTCTAAAATTTTATGATAAAATATGTAACTCCTTAAAACATTTACATCAAACTTTTAAAACTAATAAAATAATCATATCATTTTATCTTTTACTAAATTTGACCTAATTCAACTCATATAACAAACGATTCAAATTTTACAAATAATTCGTTTTTCACAAAACAAGTAATTATCTTAAAATTTGACAAACGTCATGTTTTTTTTTCCTTTTTTTTCAACTTGAAAATAAAACATTTGCATCAATATAACAGAAAACAACCCATGGCTCTGATACCACTGTTGGGTTTAGAGCATTCTAACACTCCTATGGTGTACATGCAACCCTATAAACCTTGTATCTATGTTTTCTTTATTATACATGCAAATATTAACTATTCCAAGGTTTCATCCTAACTAGCATATTATGAAGCACCTATACTACAAAGTTCTAGTTAGATGACATACCTTTTGATGTAGCTTGATGTCTTCAAGCTTTAAGAGCTTAGCCCCAATAGTGTGGAAGCCTCAAATGGAATCACAAATCACCAAAACACCTTGGAAGAACTTGAGAGAATATGTATGCACACTAAAATCGGCCCACTCTTATTTTCACACACTTGTGCCAATTTTGTGAGCCAAGGACCCCTTTATATATTATGGAGGATTAGGGTTACATCCATGTAAACCCTAATACCCATGACCTTTCATTTACATAGGATCCATGGGTTAAAAGCTCCATGGACCATCCATGAAAGCTTAGCCCAACCTAAATGAACTTGGCCCATTCCATATATATAAGAGTCCATATTTAATTAGTTCTTTTTGATCACTTAATTAATTCTAAATTAATTCTTGATCAATACTATTTAAATAATACGATTCCATATTAATATATTAGAACTTATAATATATTAACATAAATCATAAATATACTATTCTCAAAAGACTATCCATATAAATTGTGCCGGTGAAGTGCAACCCAAATGGACCATGCCGGGTCGGGTCAAGTACATACCAAATATAGTTATGGACTTAGACATTAATCCAACAATAGCCTCAATGGCTGGGGCTCCCAACGTGTCACTGACCGCCTCCCACCAGTCTCTAGCTCTATCTCTCAAACAACCAACAACATACCTGACCTTCGACCCCTCAGGGCAGAAGCTCGTCAAATGTGTAGACTTAATATCTGCAATCCATCTCCTGGCCACAATGGGTTCCTTCACCCTGTGAAAGTCTGGCGCACCACATCCCCTGAAATTATTGAAGGAGAGCATGCGAGTCCCTGACTGTCCCAGTGCCATGTCGCTCCTGAATTCCCTAAGGCGATCCTCCATCAGATCAATGATACCTTCCTTGATCGACCCGAAAATCACCGGGGTCGCCTCAAGGATGCCTCTCGTAATCTTGGATGCAATGAAAGCTCGCAATCCATCATCAAATCGCTCGGAACCCGACCCGAACGTGAACCTAAACATGACCCAGACCCTGAACCTCCTGCTCCGTGACGTGTCACCACCTTTCTGAAATACATAATCGTAAGGGCCATACATAACCTCGAGAGGTATCACACACACTACAAGCTCCCTGGTTCTGTCACAGCCCTCCTTGACTCGAGTACGGATCCTCTGCTTTCAATAGTACGGGCCCATACTACCTTCCACATCTATCCGTACTTTCCTCAAGGATTGCCTTGACTTCACCAAGTCCCTCCTACTACTATTTCTCTCCATGCTAATCTCATCCTTGACTTACCCTAGGGTAATCTCCGACCCACCCTCCGCCTTCAGCTGCATAAGAAATCCCTACTACCTTTACCTAACTAGCTCGCGAATTTCATTACATATTACTAAGACTAGATAATTCTTCGAATGAGAGGTCTCTCCCTACAACGGTTAGACTCAAACGAGAGTTGCAAAATAGGGCTAAACCTAACCTTCTGAAATTATTTAGTCCTCGTAATATGTAACTTAACATATTCGTTTACTAGTTAGCTAAAGATAACTAGAACTCCTAAAAGCACAAAGCAAGCAGCATTCGAGCATTGAGTAACCAAAACCAAGCATATCCTAATCAGGCCATCATATCACTGACTAATCAGTACTAGCATGTAATTCAATAAACACATATAGCAGGCACATAAGGCATCTTCCTAGATCCTTAGCCCTAATCTAGCATGCAGTTCTCATACACATACAACAGGCATAAAAGGCATCCTTCCTAGATCCTTAGCCTTAATCTAGCATGCAATTATCATAATCATATCATAACATAACAAACATGTATGGGTATCTTGGGGAAAACTTACTTGAGCTCGGCCGATTGCACGCATCACACACCTTGTTCTTTCTCAAAACCTTTTAATTTTAATTCTTAGAAAATTTATTTTTGTAAAAACTTTTCAAATCCTCGATTTGAGTCCAGACACCCCCGAAGGTGTGTCCGAATCCCTCAAACCAAGGCTCTGATACCAACTTGTAGCATCCCAAAATCCAAGACCAAAAATTTCATTTTTAATTTAATAATTCATAAAATAGATTATTGAAAGCATCATCGAGTTATCTTATTTCATAAAAACCCATAAGTCACATGTCTCAAAAACATGTCATAAGATAACAATGTCAGAGTACAAATCCCAAGAACATCATAGTGCGGAAAATCATGGTGCGATGTGCTGCAGTCATGTCGGCTCCTTTCCCTTCGAAGAAGTAGTACCTGAAACCAAAACTGTAAACCGTAACCAAAAATCTAAGTGACTTCCCCCATCATACCACATACCATACAATAACATACTATCAGGCATATCTGGTTGCCCGACCTACCCCTTAGGTCTCTTTCAATCGGTAACTACATAACATATCTGGGTGTTGGCCTACCCCTTCAGTCTCTTTCAACCGGATACCGTCTAGCATATATGGGTGCTGGCCTACCCCTTCGGTCTCTTTCAACTGGATACGGGGACTATTTCACCCCCTACCACTACCACATAATACCCTAGCGTATACACATATATCAAATACTGTCTAGCATATCTGGGTGCTGGCCTACCCCTTCGGTCTCTTTCAACCGGTAACCGGGGACTATTTCACCCCTACCACTACCACATAATAACATAGCATACTAGCACATAAAGCATAGCAGATAGTGGCATACCAGACAATCATCTCAACTCTAATCACCTACTAGTGAGCCGACATTGGTGCCTTAGACCCACTTCTACTAGAAGGTAACTCACCTCGCAAAGCTAAGTGTCGAATCTCACGGTAAGGAATCCCCAACGGCTGCTCCAACGACTCCCCGACTATCATTATCATAACAACACTTAGTCAAAATCCATAATCATTCTTAGGGTAAAATGACCATTTTACCCCATCGTCTAATTTGGACCATATCCAAGGCCCAATTCCATCTAATCTTTCCAAGACCACAAGGATGAGGAAATAGAGGAAGTCTAGGGTTTCTGAGGTTGAGAGGCTGGTAAGGAGGCTAGGGTTTGATTCATAATGTTTGTTGGATTAGTGTCTAAGTCCATAACTATTTTGGTATGTACTTGACCCGATTATGAGCATGGTCCTTTTGGGTTGCCTTCACCATAGCAATATGTATGATGAATTAAGGAGATAAAGGTTTAATTATGATTTGTTAATATATTATGAGGATAATATATTAAAGGAGAAATCATATTGTTTAATTAACATTAGTCAAGAATTAATTAAGAATTAATTTTGTGGCTAAAAGAGATTAATTAAACTTAGGGGACTGGAATTGTAATTATAGGATAATTACAATTGGGTTATGAATCACCTTGGAATATAGGTTGGACGAATTCTATGAGGAAGCCCATTAGAAATCATCCAAGGCATGTTCCAGAAGGGGTCCATGGGCTGCTTAGGGCTTAAGCAGTGAAATTAGGGTTTCCATGTTAGATAACCCTAATTGCCTACCTATTTAAGGAGCCCCTAAGCCCCAAAAACGTGGGGAATGATTCCCTTAGGGTTTCTGGACGATTTTGGGCAGCCACTTCCCTTCTCCTCTTCATCCAATTGCTTAGTGGTGTTTGTGACTCCAATAGAGGTGCAACACTTGAGGCACTAAGCTTTCTGAAGCCAAGGAATTGATTGTTACTGCTACATAACAATCAAGGTAAGATCCAAACCCTAGTTTACATGTTTATTTGATTAATTGTATGCTAGATCTAGGGTTTATAAGTCTTGGAGGTTTATTGCATGTTCAAAGTAGAAAAACTAGATCCAAGCAATTAGGGTTGCATGAACACCATAGGAATGTTGTTATGCTCAAAACCCATCAGTATTTATATGGCTTAAACCCTAACAATTAGGGTTTGGAGTCTGGTTGCATACGTTGCGCGTACGCACCTCCGCCTCCCGCATCCAATGTTGCTCTACGCCCCGCATACGCCAGACTCACGCCCAACATACGTCTTCGGCTAGCTCATTCTTATCGGCCCACTTGCTAAAGCCCACTCAATAATCCATTACTTATTCCATAGTCCAAAAAAATAATTACAAATATTTGAAATTAATTATTACCTCAAGTGACGGATGTTACAGGTACCCACAACGTACTCGTGTAATGTGGGATCGCGGATGTACTGCTAGTACTCTGGGCGGACGTATAGTACACCGAGCGTACTAGCCCAGTCACTAAACCCTAATTTTAAGGGTTGCTCCCTATTTAAGCAACCTTATACCTCCTTTGGACTATCCTTATCAGCCACCATTCCCTCCTCAAACCCTAATCTTGAGTCTAAGCTTGTTAGTGAGAGTTTGGGAGCTTATTAAGTGATTTTGGTGCATGTTGTTGAAGAAGGAGGATAGAGAAGAAGGAGTTGTGGCTTGCAAGCTTGAAGATGTAGAAACCACTCCTCATTGTGCATCTTTTTCATGTATAAAGTTTATACCTTGATGAGTTTTCTATTTGATCTCCATGGATGAGTTTTATGACCTCTTTGTCCCCAAGTTTGGATATTTATGAGTTTGGAGCACTCCAGAAAATATTAGCTGTCCTTTCATGCATTTTAGGACTTGTAGATTCATAAAAATGGTTGTTTGATCATTTCCTATGGACCATGCACGAGTAAAGTGACTTAGAATGTGATGGAAGTTAGAGTTTGTTGCATTGGGTCCTTTCTAGCCATGCATAGGCTTAAAGTCGACGACTTTATGGATTAAGACACCCTAGGATGGTCGGATCTAAAGTTGGGTTAGATGTCTTAACAGATTTAGACTCAAAAGTTGGTGAAGTTGAATCATACGGAGTACACTGTGCGTACTCCTGGCTACGCCCCACATAGCCGGTTCCGTCCCTGATTGGTCGTTGTTCGAGTAGTACGCCCGCATAAGAATGAGTATGCCCAACATATGCGCTGGGCAGTTGACTTTTGACTTTTGGTCAAGATTTTGGGTTTTGGACCATGGGAGGGGCAAACTGGTCTTTCTACCCTTAAAGGACTTAGTTGTGGGATTTGGACTCGTGAGTTGAGTTATGGACCTTAATTATTAATTAGGGTTAATTATTTCTTTAATTAGGCGGAGTCTAGTTCTGGCAGTTCGAGTGTGAGATTTACTTGTCGTCAGTATCAGGTGAGTCTCCTCACTTATTCTTACATGTGTGGTAGAATAGCTGTATTTTTGTGATGACCAGCTAGGTCTACTTTTATTTTTGTATTATGTTGTTATGTGTGACTGAGACCACAGATAGTCTCTAGGGTTGCTGATAACCCATAAGGCATGTTGTTGCCCACTAGGATTACTCATAGTCCCTAGGGTTGCTGATAACTCATAATTGTTTATTTATGTTGTGTTGTATGTGGTATCTTAGGGAACTCTCTTAGCTTCGTGCTTACAGTTGTTTATTTATGTGTTTCAAGTATTTTTGAGGACCGCGGGAAGGCGAAGGTCTGATTGTACACACTCGTTGGGGGATTTGTTACTGGGACAGTTTGAGATACTCTGATATTTTGTGATGATGTTTGTTTTAGACACTTATGTTTTTGGATGAATTGGTTTGTGAAACTTTATTTTGGGAAATTAAAAATGAAAAAAATTTGGTTTAAAATTTGAGGTGTTACATGTGACATCCTCTAATTTTTAGAACCAATTAAAAGTTTTTCTTTACGTTTTTGAAGTCATTTTATCATTGTTGCAGAAGATCCCAGTATAATTAAACATTTTGAGATCAAATGATCGTCTCAATTTATTAAAACTCTAAGAATGTCATAATCAATACAGATACATAAGTTATAGCGTAAAGACCTAAGGGTTCTAAACACCATGGCATACTTTCCCTTAATGATTCAACATCCTAATCAAGTTCCCGTGACGTAAGTCTTGATACCTGTGATGCATACAAATTGAGTGTGTCATGTTGGGAAACCTGGTGAGATGCATAGGAATTTCAATCCCATAATACTCTTATGATAATATTCCTTAATAATTAGACCTGTAAAGCCAACTGTTACTAAATAATATAGATATAACTTAACTTAAATATCTATAATTCCCTTTATCCCAAAGTACCCTTCCCAAGCGATCATCATAGATCCTGTTCCACGATTATTAGGAGATAAATCATTTTAAATGGGAGGACTTGACTACACTGCTAAGGGATTCCTTGGTTGGTGATAGTCATATGGGCATCCAATCTATCAGAGTATTTGATGAATTTTATTATATCGGTATAAGCACATATGTTGCACATAAATCACATAAATCACATAATGCTCAAATAATTCTTCTTCATTACTTCAAAATAGGTTACAATCGTTGACCCTAACTATTACATCATTATAATAATGCTTAGCCAGAAACGCGGGCGTTACAGAAACCTTGTGTTCGTTAGCGATAGAAACCGGCAACGGACACTCCATCTCTCCAAGGGTCATATCGAAACCCCTACTAAAAGATCGAGATACAAAGGACAGACTCGCACCCGAGTCGAATAACACAAGAGCAGACAAAGAATTCACTAAGAAGGTACCTAGAAGAAGCATAAACATAAGCATACCATAAAATAAATGACATAATAATAATTGGAAACATACCAGTAACAACGTCCGACACCGCCCTGGTCTCCTCCACTGTGAGCTGAAAAGCATGACCTCGAGCCCTCGGGGGCTCCGCCTTACCTTGGCACCCATCTGTGATCCTCAATGTAGTTGGTTCCGGAGCCTGCGCCGGTCCCGTAGTGAGTAAGGGACAGTTGGCCATAATATGGCCAACCTGCTCACAGTGATAACAAATCCTCATGCTCGGTACTGGGACTTGATGGCGATAGTCCTTGGCATAATGCCCCTCCTTGCCACATTTGTGGCATCCAAAAGATGACCGAAAAGCACCATCATGAACCATGCCGCACTTGCCATAAGTGCGGATCCTTTGACCCCCAGATCTCAAATCAGCAGCCTTGAACCGCTTCGCCACAGTCTGTGTCTGCACCGGAGCTTGACTCTGCTCCCTCTCCTGGAGCTCCATCTCAATCTCCTGCCTCCTAGCGGCCTCTTGTAGCTACACAAGTGTACCATAACACTGACTGGACACGAACTGACGGATGTCCATCTTGAGCATGCTCAAGTATTGGGTCATCTGAGCTTGCTCAGAAGCAGCAAACTCGGGACAAAATAGAGCCCTCTCAGTAAACATCTTGGTGATCTCAGTCACCAACTCAGTCCCCTACCTCAAATCCAAATACTCATGAGCTAACCTCTCCCTCTCCACCAATGAAACATACCTCATGCGAAACATCTCAAAGAACTGCTCTCATGTCACAACAACCCTCTACTCAGGAGTGTACGAGCCATTCACCAATCTCCACCGATCCTTCGCCCCTGACCGTAGAAGGTTTAGGGTGCACTTAACCTTCTGGTCAGCGGGGCAGGAGCATGTAAAGAAACACCCCTCAACATCGTACAACCACATCATTGTTGGATTAATGTCTAAGTCCATAACTATAATTGGTAAGACTTGACCCGACCCGGCATGGTCCATTTGGGTTGCATGGCATCATGCATTTGGATAGACTATAATGAGAGAAATAACACTTAAGGTTGGTTAATATATTATAAGTTCTAATATATTAATAAGGTTATTTAATTAGTATTGATCAAGAATTAATTTGGAATTAATTAAGTGATCAAAAGGAGACTAATTAAATATATGGGTTGATTGTGTAAATCATTCATTCTTATATATGTAGGCTTGTGATCCAAGATTCCTTATGTTGGACTAAGTCCATGGGGTGACCCATGGATACTCCATGGAGGTTAAAATCCATGGAGCATAAGGAATGGGTAAAGTTATGAGTTACATGGTGTAACCCTAATAGCCACCATATAAAAGAATCCCATGGCTCAAGAAATCGTGAACTAATGTGTGAGTGTGAGGGCTAGACGATTTCAAGGAGTGGTCAAGTTTCTCTCAAGTTATTCCAAGTGTATTTGGTGTTGTGTGAACCATTTGAGGTGTCACACTTGGGGCACTAGGCACTCAAGCTTCATGAAGACATTCTACATCAAAGAGGTATGTATTATATCTTGTTATATTTATTATTTTGTATGCTAGATTAGGATAATACCTTGGATGTTCATAATTGTATGTATAATAGAGAAAACATAGATCCAAGGTATTTAGGGTTGCATGTACACTTAGGAGTGTTAGAATGCTCATAACCCAACAGTGGTATCAGAGCCAGGTTTGCTTTCTTGTTATACTTGCAAAAGTAGCTGAAAAATCGAGTTGGATGCATATATTCGATTGTTTTGGCTGGAATTGGACTAGGAACATTACCCTAAGATGTTTTTGGACTTATAAACTTGTTTTTGATGTGGTAATGTTCATGCTAATCCAATTTCTAAGATAATTGTCATAATTTCAAGATTTGTATTAGTTTGTATGTTCATGCTAATTTCTTGAAGATTGATGATTTGAATTATCTTGTTCTTATGAGGTTCTTAGATTAATAGAAAAGTTGTGTGAAATAGTTGTTTTCAATCCATTTTAATCTAAGAGTTGATTCCAAAGTGTGTTTTTGTAACTTGTCCTCAAGTTATATGAAAAGTCACATTTAAGAATCATAAAACTCATAAAAGTTGGCAAAGGTTACAAAATGAAGAGTCTAGTTCTTATTAAATGGTTTTATGACTCCATAACTTGTCCTCAAGTTATGGAGGTTCAAGAGTCTCTTCATTAAATTAAAAAAAAAAGTGTAACCTTAATTAGTTCCATAAGTTACAATAAAAAAAATTATTTTTTTTATTAATTAGTTTAAAGTCTTCCATAACTTGTCCTCAAGTTATGGAACTTGAAGAGTTTTTTTTTATAATTAAAACTACTTTAAACTCTTAAGTTATGGAATTAATTAGTTTTGAATAGTTTCAAAACTTGCCCTCAAGTTTTGGAATTTGAAAAGTTTTCACTTATGAATACTTTAATTCCAAGTTAGCCCTTAGAATTTTAAAAGTTAAAATTCAACCCTTATACTTTATAATATTATAAGTTAATAATATTTATATATATGTATAAGAGTAAAGTCAGTCTTACCGTTAGTAGGCCTCATTCACGAAGCCGGTCTATAAGGGGGGTATAAGGTTACTGCCTATAAAATGGCAGTTTAATGGGTGTCCACTCTCACCCACCGCTTCCTTGACTGGTGGAGGGTCGTTAGCCGAACGGGTAGGACAAGGACTATAATTCTCCTTTCATTAAAAGTATTAATGATAAATACTAAGTAACTAAACTCTTATTAATACCCAATCTTAGTTACTTAGGAAAATGTGAATTTGGTGCTAACCCATGAAATTACACTTTGCACTTTGCTTAAGTCGTTAGTGGAGCGTGTGTGGTTAACCGGCACACTAACCTGGACTTAACAAAGTAGGCAAAGGGTAACTTAATATTTATCATAGTATCGGTGGAGCGTGTGTGGTTAACCGGTACACTGATTAAGGGGTAAATATTAAGGGTACCAAGTATATTTGCATGGTTATTCACACCTTGTTTTGTGATCCTCGGCATCCCAGTCACAAAACCTGAAGGGCACACTCGAGATTGAAACATGCCTTTGAACAGTTCAATGAATCTCAAACATCTAGGACTTTCAAACCCAATTAAAACCTAATAAATTATTTCGTTTTTCATGGTGGAAATTGGTGAATCGTCATTCACCTACCTTCAAATATTTTATAGCTTGGATTACGGCATCCCTCTTCTAAGTTATAAAATAGTTTGTTGGGTCCTAGCCTTAATATTTCATATTGGGTGTCATATTAAGGACTTTAAATCAACTATCTTGAATATCTCCCAAAAAGATGTCTGGTCTAGACATTTATGATCTTCCCAAATCTCTTGAAACAAGCTTTCCTAAATGAAGATGATGTCCCATGGATATCATACTTCTTTCACCTCCTCCAATTATTATCCCTAACCCACAAGTTCCTAAAACGTTTAAGGTCACTCAAGCCCTATTGGCAAGGCAAGGTCTAGGTGTGATCACATCTTGGAGATGTAGTCACATATTGACAAGCCGGGAGAGTTGGGTGTCAAAGTCTTGAGAAAGTTGGTGGCTCAACTACTTTCTAAGTCACATAGTGAGTTCTTTTGGGAATCCTATGAAACAGACTAAGACAAGACCCTTAATGATCTTATCTATTTGCTAAGATCAACTTCCTAAAACGCTATGGACATTGACAATGATGACATTGGATATCCAGTAAAGCTCTCTCTTCCCAATGGAAAGGGATCGGCCATAGTCAACTCGGTTGACCCAATGGTAAAGAGAGAGGTGAAGTCTGAGATAGTCCCATTATCAAGGGTCTATAGGTAACTATTGCCAAAGGAAGGGGCATTGGTTACGAAGCTGCCAAATTTACCTAAGGATGTTAAAGTCAATAAGTTTGGCTCTACTTCAGGTAAAGTCCATTGTCTAACTCTATTAAGTACATGTTGATTCTGATCGCGAAGATGGATTTCAATCGCATGGTTCGGTGATCAGAATTTTGGGCTATTACTTAAGAATTATGATATTTATATTGCTTAGGAATAGATAACAACAAGGTTTTCATATGGATTGCAAGGATAAGTTTTTCCGCAAAGTTTTAAAATAAAAGAAAAAGGTTTTGATTTTATTTATTTTAAGTATCCTTACAATGGCATTTGTGAAAAGTTGTTGCTTATAAGATTCCATTGATAGCAATATTGGAAAAATGGATTTGATTCTTTCGGTTGTGGTAGTGTCTAATATTACCAAATAAGGAAAGATTCTCATCACCCAAGGTTCAATTGGACCGAAACTTGGAATCATGCAAGTTGTATAGTATGATGAATGAGAACTTTCAGCTTGGAAAATTAAGACTAATTCCTTATGTGAATAAGGAAAGGACTAAGGGATCGAGTACACATTCTTGTGCACTGGTCAAGTCCACCACAAAAGATCAAGAAGACTATTCGTCATGATTTACTTAAGTTCAGTAAATATGGTTATACTTATAAGTTTAAGTATAAGTCTGTAGCATTGGAGAAGTTTCAATGTGAGACAGAACGAATAAGAAGAATCAAAGTATGGCAGAAAGATAAAAGTTTCTCAAATCTGAAAAGATGGGAGAGTACTTTAGTATCATGTTTATGATCATCTTAATGATTAAGATACCATATCACAATTGGTCCTCTAAAGTCATCTTAGTGCATTCTTATGACTAAGAAGAGGAGTCATGAATTGTTGAAATGGTTAAATCAAAAAGATGAGTCATACTTCGTTCCAAAACAATTCTTAGAGTCAAACTCCAAGATTGTAACTTGAGTGACATATCTTAAAGAGGGTTTGTTAACACTATTCAAATGTAAGAGTAAAAGGTTATCTACTCTTGTACATTTGAAATTGGTAAGTTGTGATGTTTTGGATAAAACAGAGACCAACTTAGGCCAATTGTGTAAAGTGTTAGTCTTGATAAAGAATCCGCACTATCTCTTGAATATTTGACAAGGGAGTCTTATATGTCAAGAGGACAGTGGGAGTCTTAAAGCTCTTGAAAGTTTCAAGACTTAATCAAGAATAAAACCTAAAGTCCTTCACTAGCACACGACTTGAGGTTTATAACCTATCGTGTTGAAATTTTTGTGCCTATTCAAGTTGGCTTTGCATAGGAGTTCTGAGAGTTCTCAATTGGTTGCACAACTACTTGGAAGCAATGGCAGGCACCTGAGCTGCCAAATGGCAAGAATTTAAGATTGCACAAGTTAATCAATATGAGTTTGGATTTGTCACTAACCTTGTCTTGTGATTATGGTTTTGACAAATTCACACATACACTATTAAATCTAAGTGTCATAAGGTTTCTCTCCGATTCATGAAAATGATGGTGAGGAAACACTTTCACTAAGTAGATTTTTGCTAGATAGTAATTGTGATATTTGCATTCTCAAAGTCGTTAGTGGAGCGTGTGTGGTTTACCGGCACACTAACATGGACTTGTGTGAAGTGGCAAAGGTCTAAACAATTGAGACTATGATTAAGGCATCCCTTTTCGTAGTTCTAAAATTGTTTAGACACACATGTGAGCTATCTAAGAGAGGTGTATGATTTTGATAAAGTTTTATCAAAACAATCTAGTATCAGAAATCTGAACTTTGGTAAGAAAGTCAGCTGATTTCTGAGTACATGTCAAAGCTAGTGGGAGCATAAGTGTTATGCTAATAATCATCATGTTAGTGGGAGCATGATAATTATGACAAAGGTTGCAAGTTAGCAATGTTAATTATAGAAAACAAAAGTTTCAATTCGTGAGGTTGTAGGGGTTGAAAAAGTTGTTTTGCTATAATTAAGGGAGAGGAAATTATACTTCATTTCAATTCTAAAAGCTTAGATTGAGATTTTAATCGTATTTAATCAAGGATATATATATGAATTTCATGTTGGAATGGCTCAACATAAGGAAATTCTATATATGGGTCCATTATTTGCGTTCTAAAATTCGATTATGATTACGACATCCCTTTTCATAATCTGAATTTTGAGAACTTGGCAAATTGAAATGGAAATATTATAGCAAAAGACTGGTTTAGTCTTTATGTGAGACATCATGAATCGTGTCCCATATGCTTCGGATATAGGATCGATTACATGTGCTATATTCATCCTTTCTAAAATTTTCCAAATGCCTGGGGCATTATGAAGGGAAAAGGTCTAGAATTGGATATGACTAAAATGATTAAGCAATTGTCGAGGACAATCTAAGGTTTACCAAAGATTGGTTGCTCAAGGACAGTTGGAAGTATAATATTAATTCTGGAAGGACCATATTGACATAATCTGTAAGGAGGCAACTCTTGTTCAGAAGTGATAGTCAAAATGGAATATGGAAATGTTTCAAAGTTATAAATTATTCAATATGTGTAAGATTAGGAAACTTAATGAAAGAAGGATGTTTCCAAGGAGCTGATCTCCTTTGGAATGCTCTGTAATGATTGTTGTCAAGTCTTTCTGACTTCGTGCATAATCATTAAGAGGATCAATGCATATAAGTTTAGAATCTAACAGATTTCAGTAAATGGCATGAATTTGGAATTCTTGCATTTGCAGTAAGGATTTGGGACTGTCAAAAGAGGATCATTGGAGTGATGTTCAATTGATCTATTTTACAAAGTAAAGATCATAGACAAACATAGTATGCATACTTGGTGTATGGCATGACTAGTGTTTAGAAAACATAGTGTACATGCTTGGAGCATGGGACAACTATTGTTTTAAATTCAAGTATAAAGTTGATAAAACCGAAACAATGAATAATGAGTAATCAGTATGGTGATAAATAAAAGTGTTTATTTATATCCATAGGGTTTGATACCATATTTGATTCATTTATTCTTGTGTTTCACTTTGCATGTTTTGACTTCCAGAATAACTAAGCCGCTCTTCCTGAATGATTAAGTTATTCAAACCATCCACAGTCGGTCATATGTTGGAAGTAGATATGAATCAAGACTGTCATGGGTTGGTTTATAGAGGTCCAAGTTGGTGGACAAAAGTGGTGCTACAACACTCATGAGTGCTCATAAGTTCTGAGTATTGGATTCAACCCGCGCTCATTTGAATCACTTCATGGATTTTATCACGAGTGATCATGAGACGATAATATCTTATATTCTTCAAACCTAGAGATATGAGTTGTTACTATGAGTTGGTTATACATTGATTGCACGAAAACGCATTGGTAACTCGATGTTATAAAACGTGCCTTTGTGTATGATTCAACAAGTAGTAGAACAAGCCATATGAGTCGAAGTTTATCCATTCCTTTTACCTTCGGGATAAAAGCGATATCTGTGGGCCCCTCGATGATTTAAAGATGATATATGTGAGTGCTTGGCCAAGCCAGGACTGATTTAATTTGTTCAATCAGTCAGTCATCATGAATCGGAAATCGGGAAACAACAAATGGACAGAGAGAATGATTGATAATCCATGTCTCAGTCCATATGATATATAGAATGGAGGAATATATGATCCCTTATCTAATGGACAAGTCATTGACAAAGGTCAGAGTTCATCGACAAGGTCAGAGTTCGACAGACGCTTTTGAGAGCTACGATTGCTGATCGGTTCCTAAAGTCATACGCAATAATAGTTTTAGACTTATCCAAGTGGGAGATTGTTGGATTAATGTCTAAGTCCATAACTATAATTGGTAAGACTTGACCCGACCCGGCATGGTCCATTTGGGTTGCATGGCATCATGCATTTGGATAGACTATAATGAGAGAAATAACACTTAAGGTTGGTTAATATATTATAAGTTCTAATATATTAATAAGGTTATTTAATTAGTATTGATCAAGAATTAATTTGGAATTAATTAAGTGATCAAAAGGAGACTAATTAAATATATGGGTTGATTGTGTAAATCATTCATTCTTATATATGTAGGCTTGTGATCCAAGATTCCTTATGTTGGACTAAGTCCATGGGGTGACCCATGGATACTCCATGGAGGTTAAAATCCATGGAGCATAAGGAATGGGTAAAGTTATGAGTTACATGGTGTAACCCTAATAGCCACCATATAAAAGAATCCCATGGCTCAAGAAATCGTGCACTAATGTGTGAGTGTGAGGGCTAGACGATTTCAAGGAGTGGTCAAGTTTCTCTCAAGTTATTCCAAGTGTATTTGGTGTTGTGTGAACCATTTGAGGTGTCACACTTGGGGCACTAGGCACTCAAGCTTCATGAAGACATTCTACATCAAAGAGGTATGTATTATATCTTGTTATATTTATTATTTTGTATGCTAGATTAGGATAATACCTTGGATGTTCATAATTGTATGTATAATAGAGAAAACATAGATCCAAGGTATTTAGGGTTGCATGTACACTTAGGAGTGTTAGAATGCTCATAACCCAACAATCATCGCAATGATCGGGTCCTGAACTCCATCAAACACTGGGGGATTCGTATTATCGAAGTCCCAGTATTGGAAGGCCCTCTCTCCACGAACCCTTGTGGCTGCAGTGGCCATAGTAGTTGCAGCAACAGAAGCCTCAGAAAGTGAAACATATCGATCATTGAAAATCTCGATCATGGCAGTCTTGATAGACCCAAACAACTCCAGAATCGATCCCCAGATAGCAGTAACCACCTCAACAGAAATCATCTCTCGGATCTAATCCTCGGTCAACCCTGGCCTATCCTGGTCGCCCTTTTCGGCTCTTAAACCTGATCCCCTCGTGAGCACCATACTGAAAATAAACCAAAATATATCATACAAGATACATTTCATACCATACAAGCTATTCTGATAAACGAAACCCTAGGGCTTGTGATTTCCTTGCTACGCGTACGGGTCTTGTGCTTCCGGTAGTACGGCCCCATACTACCTTCCACACCTACCTGTATTTGTCTCAAAGGATCATCACAACCGTCCTAACAACACACACTAGGATACACATACATCCTATCCTCGATCCCTAGCAAAAGGCTACACATTCCTTAACTGGTCGGCTGCTCACACATAAGCTCCCCCGTGAAACTTCCACCAACCCTGCAGCACTCGCGTATGCTAATCATACATAACACTGGATCCTATAGACATTCGAATACTTGATTCTAACCTAAGACCTTCATCAAACAAGAACAATAAATAAGGCTAAACCAAACATTCTCAGGCTATATAATCTTAGTTATGTAGAACTTTGATGCATACACTAAGCCACTACATTAATAATGTCAATTCCATACAAGAAATAATCCTAGGATATCAGGCGTCACATATCATACAATTCTATCATGTAATTCCTGAAGATCTCTAGCCTACCACTAGCATGTTATTCTACCATAAACATAATATCAAATAATTGTGTGGGTAACTTGGGGTATACTTTCTTGCTCTGACTGGTCATACACATCGCATCCTTCCTTGGTCACTCTTGAAAACAATTTTGAAAACCATTAAATTTTTTTTTTGAAGTTCCGTAGTTTGAGTTTGGATTCACACAAATGTTCATCCAATTTTCTCAAACCAAGGCTCTGATACCAACTTGTAACACTCTAAAAATCATAAAAATTTAAAACTTTTCAAAAACAACCGTTAACCATCATTGTTTACAAAAAGGAACCATTGTTTCAAAGTAAAGTCATATCAGAGTATCCTAAAAACCAATATCATGAAAATAGGAAGATGTGCACGATCAAGCCTTTGCTTTACCCTGATCCTCTGGAGTACCTGAAACAATAAACTAAAACTGTAAGCCAAAGCTTAGTGAGTTCCCCAAAGTACCATCACACAACATAACACATAAAGCATGCAAATATGAGCCTCCAGCCTGACTGGACCGCCTCGCAGGGCCTACAACCTATCTGGACCACTCTACGGGCCTTCAGCCTGACTGGACCACCTCGCAGGGCCTAAAGCCTATCCGGACCACCCTAGGTGTCTTGGCCTTCAGTACAAAGCAGAACCGCCTCAACCCAACCACAATAAGTTGACATATGTAACAAACAACATAAACACAGAACCAACAAATATAGATAACCATATAGATCCACTAACCAATCCTATACTAGCATATCACTATACTATAACCAGGATACATAATCTAGTGGGCCGGTATTGGTGCCTTCGACCCACGAGTACAGTGACAAAAATGACCTCTTAGTCTGAACACAAGCTGAATAAATCTCTGCTTCGAAAACCGGCTCTACCCGACACCTATTAATCAAAATATCGCCCAACTTAAATTAATACCAAATTACCAAAAATACCCTTTGGTCAAAATTGGTCAAACTCAACAAATCGGTCGAGTCAACCCAGCCTCGTACGCGGGGCATATACAGTGTGTACACAGGGTGTGCTCTGTTTGACCGAGGAGTAGGGGCATAGACCGTGTACGCATAGCGTACCCTTTGGTACACTCAGCGTACTCACGTGGTCAGCCAACCAACTCATTAAGTTCTTAATACTTAATCCACATTGTCTAAATTATAGATCCAAGTCCCAAATGTTGTCCTGGACCATAAAGTTTCAAACTTTATGGTCTTGCATGGCCATTAAGTGCTTAACACTAAAAACCCCAACATCTTAAGCCATTAAGGCAACCAAACTCATGCATGGGGAGAACTAAGAGCCAAGATCATATTTTTATCACTCGAACAACCCTAAAATGTACAGAAGTACAACTCATTAGGCCTATGGTAGCCCATACCCAAAAGAACCAAGAATATGAGGCTAATAAGCATATACTTCTAACATAAACAAGATCTAGAGATAGGATCATCAAGTTCAGAACTTTATACCTCACATTGAAGCTTGGAGGTGAGGTGTTCCTGGATCTATGAGGTCTTGATCTTCCAAGTTGGTGCGTATATCTTCTCCTTGCTTCAAAGGCACCACAAACACACACTTTTAGGCTCAAAGGAACACGCACAAGAGATTAGGGTTGCAATGGACGAAATGAGGGTTAGATACTGGCGAGGGAGTGAGCATTTGAGAGCTAATGATGTTTATATAGGGTCCAAACCCTAAAAATTAGGATTTGAAGATCTCGCACGTACTCCCCGCGTACGCTATGTATGCCCAACGTACGTGACCTCGGGCTAGAATTACAAAAATGCCACTATGGGCCATTTTGCAAGCTTTCTCATACACAAGGGCTAAAATGCAATAACTCTTCATACTTAGGGTTAAAATTGAAAATACCTGTAACAGCCCAAATTTCCAATAAAATTTTTCGTTTTTAAATAACAAAATCATTTCAAATAAACTTGAGATACTAATCACAATTGTTTTCAAAATCCATAACATCAAACATTTTATTCATAATATCAGAGTGTCCCCAAATAAAACGTCGGAGAGTGCATGCCGCGCCATCATGCCGGGCTCTTGCCCTTAGATTCTGAAGTACCTGAAACAACCAACAAACTGTAAGCTAATGCTTAGTGAGTTCCCCAGAGCATACCCCACACAATCCACATAATCACATAATACATATTAGCTATATCAGCTATATAAACCACATAAGCCATGCATACAAACATATAAGGATGTCGTGGAAACCCTCCAAGGTCTTACTCCATGATGCCGTGGGATCCTTCAGGGTCTTATACCTACATGCCATGGGCACCCCCTATGGTCTTTACCTGGAATGCCATGGGCTCCCCCATGGTCTGATATCCAACTGCCACAGGCTCCCACTAGGGTCTTCCATGTAAATGACATAGAGGCAACAAGCATACCACATATCACAGAACATAACTATCATACTACATAACACATATATAAAAATATAGGGATGCCGTGGACTCCTTCCAGGGTCTTACTCCAGGATGTCGTGGGCTCCCCCAGGGTCTTATACCTATGTGTCATGGGCTCCCCAACATGGTCTTAACTACTTGCCATGGGCTCCCCCGTGGTCTTTACCTGGTATGCCATGGGCTCCCCCCATGGTCTAATATCCAACTGTCACGGGCTCCCCCCCGGGGTCTTCACATATCTAGTCAATAAAATACTAGCACATTCACATATACATGCATACCAGACATATCAGTAGTGAATCCACAATAAACACTACAACTAACTGAATGGGTCGACCTTGGTGCCTTAGACCTATTGGTATGGTGAGGAGACTCACCTCTCAAGAAATGCTGAACTGATAAGATCAATCCCAACTCGCAGCTCCAACTCAACTGCCTACAATCATCATGTGACTAACTTTGTCAAAATCCCGAAATACCAAAAATACCCTCAAAGTCAAACTTGGTCAACCATGGTCAAATTCAAAGTCAACAGTCCATGTTGACCCAACTCGTCGAGTTCCTTTAGTGTTCATAAAACCGGGAAAAACCCAAGCCAACCCGTCGAGTTATCTCATCAACTCGCCGAGTTCGCTCAGTATCCAGAAAACAGGAAAACCCGATCCAGCTCGTTGAGTTGTCAGGGAAACTCGCCGAGTTGTCCTAGTCTTAACATATTCAGCCCCTTCCAGTCGAATCTAAAGCCCCAAACTACAGATCCCTAACCATAGAGACGTCTAGAAGGGTAAAGTTTCCAACTTTACCCCCAAAGACCATCTAATAAGCTTTAAACCCAAACCCTAGTTCCTTTGAGGAAGGTCTTGACTCATTAATCCCTTAAACTCTCATCCCATCGTCCCAAAACACAGATCTGACGTCCAAAGGTGGACAAATCACGTAAAGTGTCTAACTTTACGTCCATGCATGCATGAAATACTCTCCAAGGTCCATTTTAAGCTTCATTGTGGACATATTGCATGAATGTGACGTGGAGGCTATTAAAGTTTGCAACTTTAATCCTCTAGAGGTCTTATAGAGGCCATATCTACACCCCCAATCTCTGGAAACCTATTTTCTTTGGACATCCAAGCCAAAGTCCCGAAACCAAGCCCTAGACTACAAAAGATAAGATCTAATGAGCTACATGTCAAGGTTATGACTTTATACCTCCAAGATGCAGCCTTGATGTAGAGTTTCTGGATCCAAGATCTCTCTTCCAAGCTTGATACTTCTTTCTTCAAAACTCCCTTCAAAATCTCCAACAATCACTCAACACTCACCAAAACTCAATGAACAAGAGGGGGAGGCGGTTCTAGGGTTTTCTCTGAGTAAGGAGGCTGATAAGAAGGCCAGCCCTAGAGGTTAAGTCCTTTAAATAGGGTATAAAACCCGGAAAATTAGGGTTTTCATCCCCAACGTCAACTCGTCGAGTTCGGGCCTTCCAACTCGTCGAGTAGACCCTTAATCCCGCGTCCAAAAAGATCCCTACACCAGGAGTTGGAGCTCCCCAACTCGTCGGGTTCCAGTCCAAAACCTTAAAATGTTGAGATATAAATGATACCTGAATCAAGCGTTACAAATCTCCCCGACTTGAACTAGACTTCGTACTCGAAGTCCGCTGACGCAAACAAATCCGGGTAATGCTCTCGCATCGCATCCTCCGGTTCCCATATCCATTCTGAGCCCTTCCGGTGCTGCCATTGCACCTTCACTAGCTTCACCTCTTTGTTACGGAGAACCTTAGTTTTTCTATCCAAGACCGCAACGGGCCTCTAAATGTAGTTCAGGCTCTCATCCACCTGAATGTCGTCCAAAGAAATATCCGCAACCTCGTCAGTGACACACTTCCGAAGCTGAGACACATGGAAGGTGTTGTGAATCTAGCAAAGCTCGTCTGGCAGATCCAAACGGTAGGCCACCTTACGCACCCGGGCAGAAATCCTGAACGGAGCAATATATCGAGGCTCTAACTTGCCCCTCTCCCGAAACCTAATGACACCCTTCCATGGTGACACTTTCAGCAAAACGAAGTCTCCCACCTGTAATTCGAGATCCAAGCGACGCCGATCAGCATAACTTTTCTGACGGCTCTGTGCGCCCCGCAGCCTGTCGCACACTTGCTGGATCAACTTGGTAGTCTTAAGCACCACCTCAGTGCTTCCCATGACTCGGTGCCCAACCTCACCCCAACAAACTAGGGTCCTACACCTCCGACCATACAACATCTCAAACGGGGGTCGGTCGATACTAGCATGATAACTATTGTTATATGAAAACTCTGCTAGTGTGAGGTATGTATCCCAACTCCCTCCGAAATCCAGTACGCATGCCCGAAGCATATCCTCGAGTATCTGGATCGTCCTCTCGCTTTGGCCATCTGTCTGGGGGTGGTACGCAGTGCTGAAGTGTAACTGTGTGCCCAGTTCCTTGTGGATCTTCCTCCAGAATCTGGAGGTGAATCAAACATCGCGGTCCGAGACCACCGATACTGGCACTTCGTGCCTGACCACCACCTCTCGCACATAGATATCTGCCAATTTCTCAGCAGAAATACTATCGGGGATCGGAATAAAATGGGCACTCTTCGACAATCTATCCACAATGACCCAAATGGAGTCCACACCCCTTGTCGTCCTCGGTAACTTCGTGATGAAGTCAGTGGTGATCTCTTCCCATTTCCACATTGGAATGGGTAGCGGCTGCACCTTTCTGTTAGGCCTCTGATGTTCGGCCTTGACCTTCTTGCAGGTCAAGCACCGCTCTACAAACCACACGACCTCCCGCTTCATGCAGGGCCACCAATAACTTAATCTCATGTCTCTATGCATCTTTGTGGCCCCCGGGTGAATAGAGAACTTGGATTTGTGTGCCTCCTCCAAGATCTTCTGTCTCACTCCCCCAAATACCGGTACCTACACCCGGTCACACTGTGTCTAAAGACCCCGACCATTCCGAACAAATAAGGGCATCTGACCCCAAATCTGCTCTATCTTCCAGTTCTCTTTCTTCAAACCCTCCACCTAAGCTTCCTTGATCATATATAACAATGGAGAGATCATCGTCATCCTCAAACAAACGTTCCCGATCGGAGCACTTACCGCCTTGCGGCTCTAAGCATCGGCCACCATGTTGGCCTTCCCTGGATGGTACAAGATCTCGCAATCGTAATCTTTCAGTACATCCAACCGTCTCCTCTGCCGCATGTTAAGGTTTTGATGATCCATCAAATACTTTACAGTTTTGTGGTTAGTAAAGATGGTGCACCGAACTCCGTACAAGTAATGCCTCCAGATTTAGAGGGCAAACACCACTGCCCCTAATTCCAGGTCGTGAGTGGGGTCGTTCGCCTCGTGAGGCTTCAACTGCCTCGAGGCGTAGGCGATCACATGCCCCCTTTGCATCAAAACTGCCTCTAACCATGTGATAGACGCATCACAATACACCACCAAATCATCCAACCCATCGGGTAGTGCTAAAATCGGGGCCTCACATAACCTCTGTCTCAAGGTCTCGAAAGCCAACTGTTGATCCGGGCCCCATCGAAAAGTCACATTCTTCTTGGTCAAACGAGTCAAAGGTACGACGATCTTGGAGAAATCCTAGATGAATCTCCGATAGTACCCCACTAGACCCAAGAAGCTACGAATCTCAGATGCATTATTCGGTACTTCGCACTGCATCACTGCCTCAATCTTGGCTGGATCAACCAAAATACTCTCTTGGTTGATGATGTGCCCCAAAAATTGCACCTCTCGCAACCAGAAATCACACTTTGAGAACTTGGCATAGAGCCTTTCCGTCCTCAGTGTCTCCAATACCACCCTCAGATGCTGCTCATGCTGCTCCTTGGTCTTAGAATAGACCCAGATATCATCGATAAAAACGATCATAGACTGATCTAACATCGGCCTACACACCCTGTTCATGAGATCCATGAACGCTGCTGGGGCATTGGTGAGCCCGAATGGCATCACCACAAACTCATAGTGACCGTACCGAGTCTTGAAAGCTGTCTTCGGTATATCCTCATCCCTAATCCTCATCTGGTGGTACCCCGACCGAAGATTAATCTTGGAAAACCAAGATGCACACTGCAGCGGATCGAACAAATCAACGATCCTCGGGAGCGGATAACGGTTTTTCACCGTTAGCTTGTTCAACTCTCGATAATAAAAACACATCCTGTGTGACCCATGCTTCTTCTTCACGAACAGGATCGGTGCTCCCCACGGGGAACTGATCGGATGAATAAACCCTCGGTCTAGCAGCTCCTGAAGCTGCGTAGACAGCTCCTGAAGCTGTGTAGACAGCTCCTGCATCTCAGGCGGAGCTAGCCGGTACGGTGCCTTGGCTATTGGAGCGGCACCCGCACCAAATCAATGCGAAACTCTACTTGCCTCTCCGGAGGCACCTCAGGCAACTCCTTGGGAAAGACATCCCTAAAATCCTGTACCACCGGTACACTGCCCAACTCTGTCGGGGTCTCAAACCTCGTATCCGAGATATATGCCAAAATTCCCGAACAACCCTGATGGAGAAGTCTCCTAGCCCTCGCAGCTGAATAGAGGGTTGGCCCCTGCGAGGCCCTCTCCCCATGAATAACCAGTTCTCCCCCACTTGGGGTTCGAACTCTCACCAGCTGGTGCTCGCAATCTATCATGGCCCCATTTCCCCTCAACCAGTCCATCCTGACGATCGTCTTCATCCCTCGCAACGGTATTGGAACCAGATCGACACGGAACCTCTCCCCAAACACATTCAGGACACAGTACCGATATACTCTCGCATCACTCATGGTACGGTCATCCGCAATCTCAACCTCAAGCGGGGAATCCAAAGTCCCCGGAGCATCACGAAACTTCAAGGATGCCCCTCATAACCTCGGCTGCAATAAGCTCGCGCGACCTCTAATCAATGGGCTTTGTACCGTCGCCCGACCCAGATCCTGATCCTGATCCCCCTGCTCCATGACGTGTCACCACCATTCTGATCTGAAATACCATAAAACAGAATGATCAAGATATCCAAAAAGGGGATCCTTCCACACCGTTTCTCCTTAGAGCTTACAGATCTAACATTAGTTCGGGTATAGGTCGTGTGCTTTCAGTAGTACGGGCCCAATACTACCTTCCACACCTACATGTACCTTGCCTAAGGCTCTACCTAATAAATCTAATTCGTCCCAGAACAAAACATATCTCACAACTACCGCATACCCAAATCCTAGGCTATCCTAAGATTTTCTCAATCCCATCAAACCAGAATCATAACAGACATAACAGGCTGCCCTATGTATGCAAATTATACACAGAACATGATCAAATAGACTTTCGAATAACAGACTCTACCCTAGGACCACAACCAGACAAGGAAGAGGAAATAAGGCCAAATCAATCATTCTAAGGCTATTAGATCCTAACCGTATACAATTTTTAAAACATACACATACAAAAAATCCATCCGACTATCATATTCCAAACATCAGTATAACATGGCTAACATATTGGTGAACCACTTACTTGAGCTCAGCCGATTACGCGCATTGCACTCTCCCCTTTTCAGTTTTAAGAAGTTTTTAACTTTTGATTTTTGAAAACAATTTTACCATTTCCTTAGTTTGAGTCCTGACACACCCGAGAATGTGCCCGAATTGAAACATCCCAAAAATACAGTCCAAAAATTTCATTTTAAATCATTAAGAAAACCATAGTTATCAAACATCATAAAAATCATAAGTCGTGTATCTCCAAATATCATAAACATCTGTCAAATATATTAGAGTATAAACATCCCAAGCTAAACAAATGGTGTGTGCACTCCATGTTGGGTTTTGAGCATTCTAGCACTCCTAAGGTGTACATGCAACTCTAAATACCTTGGATCTATGTTTTCTCTATTATACATGCAAATATGAATATTCCAAGGTATTACCCTATCTAGCATACAATCTTTGATACTTGGGTAATAAAACAAGTTTGAAGACATACCTTTTTATGTAGCTTGATTCCTTGATGCTTAAGATGTTGGGTTTTGAGCATTCTAACACTCCTATGGTGTACATGCAACCCTATAAACCTTGGATCTATGTTTTCTCTATTATACATGCAAATATTAACTATTCCAAGGTTTCATCCTAACTAGCATATTATGAAGCACCTATAATACAAAGTTCTAGTTAGATGACATACATTTTGATGTGGCTTGAAGTCTTGATGTATTTGGCCTTAAGAGCTTAGCACCAATAGTATCAAATGCCTCAAATGGAATCACAACACACCTAGGACAAAGGTGGCTCTTGAGAGAGAATTCCATGCACCAAAACACCTCCATATTTCTCTAAGAAAAGAAGTGGTGATTGTGGCTATGGAGTAACCTATTTATATGTAGGATTCCAAGGGTCATGGGTATAACCCATAATCCATACCCATGGGTTTTATGATCCATGGTTCATGTGGCCCAACTCTTTATGTATCCATACATAAACTTGGTCCAACATGGATCATAAGCCCAACACATATAAATATAACTAATTATCATAATTAGTCCCCATAGATTTAATTAGTCTCTTTTGATCACTAAATTAATTCCAAATTAATTCTTGATCGATACTAATTAAAACATATGATTTCATATTAATATATTATAACTTATAATATATTAATAAACCATAAATAACCTTCTCTCAAAAGTCCATCCTAACAAATTGTCCTGATGATATGCAACCCAAATGGACCATGCTACTCTCGGGTCAAGTACATACCAATAATAGTTATGGGCTTAGACATCTAATCCAACATAAGAGCCGAGTGCCCCAAGTGTGACACCTCAAATGGTTCACACAACATCAAATACACTTGGAATAACTTAGAGAGAAATAAACCACTTCATGAAATCGGCTAGCCCTCACCATACACACATAGTTCTCTCTTGGTCTCACATGGTGGCCGATTTTGATAAGAATAAGATGCTTATATAGTTTGTCACAATTAGGGTTACACCATGTAAACCCTAATTGTCATGGCCTTTCATTTCCATGATCCATGGGTACAAAAACACCATGGAGCATCCATGGAGCATCCTATGGGTTTTAGCCCAACTTGATAATCCATGGAGCATTAGCCCACTATACAAGTATGGATGATTTACACAATCAACCCATATATTTAATTAGTCTCCTTTTGATCACTTAATTAATTCCAAATTAATTCTTGATCACTACTAATTAAATAATCTTATTAATATATTAGAACTTATAATATATTACCAAACCTTAAGTGTTATTTCTCTCAGTTTAGTCTATCCAAATGCATGATGCCATGCAACCCAAATGGACCATGCCAACCGGGTCAAGTACATACCAAATATTGTTATGGACTTAGACACTAATCCAACAGTCTCCCACTTGGATAAGTCTAAAACTATTATTGAGTATGACTTCAAAAACCGACTGGCAATCGTTGCTCTTTAAGCCGTTGTTGAACTCTGACGTTGTAACTGAACTCTAATCTCGTCAATGACTTGTCCATTAGATAAGGGATCATATATTCCTCCATTCTAGATATCATATAGACTGAGACATGGATTATAAATCATTCTCTCTGTCCATTTGTTGTTTCCTGATTTCCGATTCATGATGACTGACTGATTGAACAAATAAAATCAGTCCTGGCTTGGCCAAGCACTCACATGTGTCATCGCTAAATCATCGAGGGGCCCACATATATCACTTTTATCCCCAAGGTAAAAGGAATGGATAAACTTCGACTCATATGGCTTATTCTACTACTTGTTGAATCATACACAAAGGCACGTTTTATAACATCGAGTTACCAATGCGTTTTCGTGCAATCAATATATAACCAACTCATAATAACAACTCATATCTCTAGGTTTGAATAATATAAGATATTATCGTCTCATGATCACTCATGATAAAATCCATGAAGTGAGTCAAATGAGCGTGGGTTGTATCCAATACTCAGAACTTATGAGCACTCATGAGTGTTGTAGCACCGCTTTGTCCAACATCTTAGACCTCTACAAGCCAACCCATGACAGTCTTGATTCATATCTACTTCCAACATATGACCGACTGTGGATGGTTTGAATAACTTAGTCATTCAGGAAGAACGACCTAGTTATTCTGGAAGTCAAAACATGCAAAGTGAAACACAAGAATAATCGAATCCAATATGGTCTCAGAACTTATGAATATAAATAAAACACCTTTTATTTATCACCATATTGATTACCCATTATTCATTGTATACTGTTTCAACTATCAACGTTATACTTGAATTAAAACAATAGTTGTCCCATGCTCCAAGCATGTACACTATGTTTTCTAAACACTAGTGATGCCATACACCAAGTATGCACACTATGCTTGTCTAAACATTAGTTATGCCATACATCAAGTATGCACACTAAGTTTGTCTATGATCTTTACTCTGTGAAATATATCGATTGAACATAATTCCAATGATTCTTATTTCACAATCCCAATTCCTTACCGCAAATGCAAGAATTCCAAATCCTGCCATTTACCAAAATCTGTTAGATTATAAACTTATATGCATTGATCCTCTTGTAATGATTATGCACAAAGTCACAAAGACTTGTCAACAGACATTACAGAGTATTCCAATGGAGATCAACGCCATGGAAATATCCTTCTTGCATTAAGTTTTTCTAATCTTACACAGATTGAATAATTTCCACCTGTGGAAACATTTCCATATTCCCATTTTGACTATCACTTCTGAACAAGAGTTGCCTCTTTTCAGAATATGTCAATATGGTCCTTCCAAAATTAACACTATACTTCCAACTGTCCCCGGGCAACCAATCTTTGGTAAACCTTAGATTGTCCTCGACAATTGCTTAATCATTTTAGTCATTTCCAATTCTAGAATTTTCCCTTCTTAATGCCTTGAGCATTTGGAAAATTTAGAACGGATGAATATTATAGCACATGCAATCGATCCTATATCTGAAGCATATGGGATACGATTCATGATGTCTCACATAAAGACATGATACTAGACCAGTCTTTTGCTATAGTATTTCTGTATCTATTTGCCAAGTTCTCATAATTCAGATTATGAAAAAGGATGCCATAATCATAATCGAATTTTAGAACGCAAATAATGGACCCATATATAGAATTATTTCTATATCTATTTGCCAAGTTCTCATAATTCAGATTATAAAAAGGGATGTCGTAATCATAATCGAATTTTAGAACGCAAATAGTGGACCCATATATAGAATTTCCTTATGTTGAGCCATTCCAACACAAAATTCATATATATCCTTGACTAAATATGATTAAAACCTCAATCTAAGCTTTTAGAATTGAAATGAAGTATAATTTCCTCTCCCTTAATTATAGCAAAACAACTTGTCAACCCCTGCGACTTCACGAATTGAAACTTTTGTTTTCTATAATTAACATTGCTGTCTTGCAATACTAATCATAATTATCATGCTCCCACTAACATGAGAATTATTATCATAACACTTATGCTCCAATAGCTTTGACATGTATCCAGAAAACAGCTGGACTTCTAGAAGTCAATACTTTATTGACTTTCTTACCAAAGTTCAGATTTCTGATACGAGATGGCTTTGATAAGACTTTATCAGGATCATACACCTTTCCTTAGATAGCACACATGTGTCTAAACAATTTCAGAACTATGAAAAGGGATGCCGTAATCATAGTCTCAATTGTTCAGACCTTTGTTATTCCTCACAAGTCCATGTTAGTGTGTCGGTTAACCACACACGCTCCACTAACGACTTTGAGAATGCAAATATCACACTTGCTATCTACCTAAAATCTACTTAGTGAAAGCGTTTCCTCACCATCATATTCATGAATCGGAGAGAAACCTTATGACACTTAGATTGTTTATGGTGTAAGTGTTCTTATCCAAACTCATATGGACTGAACTCAATCTTACTTTCTTGCCACCTGGCAGCACAAGGGCCTGCCATTGCTTCCAAGTTGTTATGCAACCAATTGAGAACTCTCAGAACTCATATGCAAAGCCAACTTTCACTGGAATATGCACAGAAGTAGGAATATGTCAATCACGATAGGTTATAAACCTCAAGTCGTGTGCTAGTGATGAACTACAGGTTTTATTCTTGATTAGATCTTGAAGTTTTTCCAAGATCTCTAAGACTCCCACTGTCCTCTTGACATATAAGACTCACTTGTCAAATATTCAAGAGATAGTGCGGACTCTTTATCAAGACAAACACTTCACACAATTGGCCTAATTTGGTCTTTGTTTTATCCAAAACATCACAACTTACCAATTTCAAATGTACAAGAGTAGGACACTTTTACTCTTACATTTGACAAGTGTTATAAACCTTTCTTTAATATATGTCACTCAACTTACAGTCTTGGAGTATGACTCTAAGACTTGTTTTGGAACGAAGTATGAATCATCTTCTTGATTTAACCATTTCCACAATTCTTGATTCCTCTTCTTAGCCATATGAATGCATTAAGATGTCCTTAGAGGACTAATTGTGACATGATTTCTAAATCATTAAGATGATCACAAAACATGATACTAAAGTACTCTCCCATCTTTCTGATTTGAGAGACTTTTATCCTTCTGCCTGATTTGATTCTTCTCATTCATTCTGCCATACATCGAAACTTTCCAACGTTTCAGAATTATACTTAAACTAGTAAGTATAACCATATTTACTAAACTTTAGTAAAGCATGACGAATAGTCTTATCTATCTTTTGTGGTGGACTTGATCAGTGCACCAGAATGTGTACTCGATCCCTTAGTCCTTCACTTGACTCACATATACATGTGAACAAGGAATTAATCTTAATTTTCCAAAGTTGAAAATTCTCATTCATCATACTATACAACTTGCATGATTTCCAAGTTTCTATCCAACTGAAACCTTGGGTGATGAGAATCTTTCCTTATTTGGTAAATTATGACACTACCACAAACGAAAGAATCAAGTCCATTTTTCCAATATTGCTATCAATGGAATCATATAAACAACCATTTTTCACAAATGCCACTGTAAGGATATTTAAAATAAATATAAAATTAAAACCTTTTTATTTTATTTCAAAAGTCTGCGGAAAAACTTATCCTTACAGTGCAAATGCATATGAAAAACTTGTTGTTATCTATTCCTAAGCAATATATCATAACTCCTAAGCAACAGCTCAAAAATTCTGATCACCGAACCATGCGATCGAAATCCATCTTCACGATCAGAATCAGCATATACTTCCTTTAAGTTTCTTCACTTTTCTTTGATTCTTAAAGCAACAACATGCGACCCAGTCACATCATGTAATGAGAATCTCAGAATAGAAACTTAACAGAGTTAGATAGTGGACTTCACCTGAAGTAGAATCAAACATCTTGACTTGATCAACCCTATGATCCTTCAGGTAAATAGGCAGTTTTGTAACCAATGCCCCTTCCTTTGGCAATATAAACATATGGACTCTATGGAAATGGTACACGGGACTATCACAGATTTAGACTTTTTCTTTACCATTTGGTCAACCGAGTTGACTATGGCCGATCCCTTTCCATTGGGAAGAGAAAGCTTTTCTGGATTTTCAATGTTACCATTGTCAATGTCCATGGAAGTTTGGGAAGTTGATCTTCTAATCAAATTTGTTTTACCAGTGCTCCAAATCATTGTTGATTCAGCAGCACCTAGCAAATAGATAAGATCATTACGGGTCATGTCACAGTCTGTTTCATAGTAGTCCCAAGGAAACTCACTATGTGACTTAGAAAGTGATTGAACATCCAACTTTCTTAAGACTTTGACACCCAACTCTCCCGGCTTGTCAATATGTGACTTCATCTCCAAGATGTGAGCACACATAGACCTTGCTTGCCAATAGGGCTTGAGTGACCTTAAACTTGTGGGTTAAGGAGAATAATTAGAGGAGGTGGAGGAAGTGAAGTTCCAAGAGATTTGGGAAGATCATAGATGTTGTCTAAACCAGACATCAACAATGGGAGAAATTCACGTAAAGTTGATTTAAGTCCTTAATATAACACCCAATATGATATATTAAGGCTAGGACCCAACAAACTATTTTATAACTTGGAAGAGGGATGTCGTAATCCAAGCTATAAAATATTTGAAGGTAGGTGAATGACGATTCACCAATTTCCACCAAGATAAACGAAATGTATTATTAGGTTTTAATTGGTTTTGAAACTCCTAGATTCAATTGAGATTCATTGAACTTTTCAATGGCATGTTTCAATCTCGAGTGTGCCCTTCAGGTTTTGTGACTGGGATGCCGAGGATCACAAAACAAGGTGTGAAGTAACCATGCAAATATACTTGGTACCCTTAATATTTACCCCTCAATCGATGTGCCGGTTAACCACACACGCTCCAACGATACTATGATAAACATTAAGTTACCCTTTGCCTACCTTGTTAAGTCCAGGTTAGTGTGCCGGTTAACCACACACACTCCACTAACAGCTTAAACAAAGTGCAAAGTGTAATTTCATGGATTAGCACCTTATTCACATTTTCCTAAGTAACTAAGATTGGGAATTTATAAGTGTTTAGTTACTTAGTATTTATCATTATACTTATAATGAAGGGAGAATTATAGTCCTTGTCCTACCTGTTCGGCTAACGACCCTCCACCGGTCAAGGAAGCGGTGAGTGAGAGTGGACACCCATTAAACTGCCATTTTATAGGCAGTAACCTTATACCCCCTTATAGACCGGCTTCGTGAATGAGGTCTACTAATGGTAAGACGACTTGCTCTTATACATATAATATATTAAACTTTTAATATTATAATAGTATAAGGGTGTATTTTAGACATTTAAAATACTTGGTGGTTTAATCTATTAATTAAACTAGACTTTTAATTTAATTAAACTCAAACCATATATTTATGGATTAATAATACTCTTTTAATTAAACGCTTTAATTAACTATTAATAAAGTCCATAAGAGTTATTTTGAACTATTCAACAAAACATCATAATTCCAATTATTAAATTCAAACTTAAAACCATTTAATTAATTGTTTAAGTTATGAACCCAAGAGTTTTAGAATTCAATTCTTTTTTTCATAAAAAACTTTTCTCAAATTTCAAAACTTGAGGGAAAGTTTTGTAATTCTTGAAAACCTTTGGATTCCATAACTTATGGAATTAATGGTGTTTTATGATGAAACTTTCCATGTTCCATAACTTAAGAACAAGTTATGGAATTCTTTAAAACATTATCACCAAATTTTGTAACTCCATAAAAACTTTGAATCAATTTTTTTTTTAAAAAAAAAAACTTTCATATCCATAACTTATGGAAGTTTCAAAAACCCTTAAGATCACAACTTTAAAAAAAAAATTGAGCTCTAAAATTTTATGATAAAATATGTAACTCCTTAAAACATTTACATCAAACTTTTAAAACTAATAAAATAATCATATCATTTTATCTTTTACTAAATTTGACCTAATTCAACTCATATAACAAACGATTCAAATTTTACAAATAATTCGTTTTTCACAAAACAAGTAATTATCTTAAAATTTGACAAACGTCATGTTTTTTTTTCCTTTTTTTTCAACTTGAAAATAAAACATTTGCATCAATATAACAGAAAACAACCCATGGCTCTGATACCACTGTTGGGTTTAGAGCATTCTAACACTCCTATGGTGTACATGCAACCCTATAAACCTTGTATCTATGTTTTCTTTATTATACATGCAAATATTAACTATTCCAAGGTTTCATCCTAACTAGCATATTATGAAGCACCTATACTACAAAGTTCTAGTTAGATGACATACCTTTTGATGTAGCTTGATGTCTTCAAGCTTTAAGAGCTTAGCCCCAATAGTGTGGAAGCCTCAAATGGAATCACAAATCACCAAAACACCTTGGAAGAACTTGAGAGAATATGTATGCACACTAAAATCGGCCCACTCTTATTTTCACACACTTGTGCCAATTTTGTGAGCCAAGGACCCCTTTATATATTATGGAGGATTAGGGTTACATCCATGTAAACCCTAATACCCATGACCTTTCATTTACATAGGATCCATGGGTTAAAAGCTCCATGGACCATCCATGAAAGCTTAGCCCAACCTAAATGAACTTGGCCCATTCCATATATATAAGAGTCCATATTTAATTAGTTCTTTTTGATCACTTAATTAATTCTAAATTAATTCTTGATCAATACTATTTAAATAATACGATTCCATATTAATATATTAGAACTTATAATATATTAACATAAATCATAAATATACTATTCTCAAAAGACTATCCATATAAATTGTGCCGGTGAAGTGCAACCCAAATGGACCATGCCGGGTCGGGTCAAGTACATACCAAATATAGTTATGGACTTAGACATTAATCCAACAATAGCCTCAATGGCTGGGGCTCCCAACGTGTCACTGACCGCCTCCCACCAGTCTCTAGCTCTATCTCTCAAACAACCAACAACATACCTGACCTTCGACCCCTCAGGGCAGAAGCTCGTCAAATGTGTAGACTTAATATCTGCAATCCATCTCCTGGCCACAATGGGTTCCTTCACCCTGTGAAAGTCTGGCGCACCACATCCCCTGAAATTATTGAAGGAGAGCATGCGAGTCCCTGACTGTCCCAGTGCCATGTCGCTCCTGAATTCCCTAAGGCGATCCTCCATCAGATCAATGATACCTTCCTTGATCGACCCGAAAATCACCGGGGTCGCCTCAAGGATGCCTCTCGTAATCTTGGATGCAATGAAAGCTCGCAATCCATCATCAAATCGCTCGGAACCCGACCCGAACGTGAACCTAAACATGACCCAGACCCTGAACCTCCTGCTCCGTGACGTGTCACCACCTTTCTGAAATACATAATCGTAAGGGCCATACATAACCTCGAGAGGTATCACACACACTACAAGCTCCCTGGTTCTGTCACAGCCCTCCTTGACTCGAGTACGGATCCTCTGCTTTCAATAGTACGGGCCCATACTACCTTCCACATCTATCCGTACTTTCCTCAAGGATTGCCTTGACTTCACCAAGTCCCTCCTACTACTATTTCTCTCCATGCTAATCTCATCCTTGACTTACCCTAGGGTAATCTCCGACCCACCCTCCGCCTTCAGCTGCATAAGAAATCCCTACTACCTTTACCTAACTAGCTCGCGAATTTCATTACATATTACTAAGACTAGATAATTCTTCGAATGAGAGGTCTCTCCCTACAACGGTTAGACTCAAACGAGAGTTGCAAAATAGGGCTAAACCTAACCTTCTGAAATTATTTAGTCCTCGTAATATGTAACTTAACATATTCGTTTACTAGTTAGCTAAAGATAACTAGAACTCCTAAAAGCACAAAGCAAGCAGCATTCGAGCATTGAGTAACCAAAACCAAGCATATCCTAATCAGGCCATCATATCACTGACTAATCAGTACTAGCATGTAATTCAATAAACACATATAGCAGGCACATAAGGCATCTTCCTAGATCCTTAGCCCTAATCTAGCATGCAGTTCTCATACACATACAACAGGCATAAAAGGCATCCTTCCTAGATCCTTAGCCTTAATCTAGCATGCAATTATCATAATCATATCATAACATAACAAACATGTATGGGTATCTTGGGGAAAACTTACTTGAGCTCGGCCGATTGCACGCATCACACACCTTGTTCTTTCTCAAAACCTTTTAATTTTAATTCTTAGAAAATTTATTTTTGTAAAAACTTTTCAAATCCTCGATTTGAGTCCAGACACCCCCGAAGGTGTGTCCGAATCCCTCAAACCAAGGCTCTGATACCAACTTGTAGCATCCCAAAATCCAAGACCAAAAATTTCATTTTTAATTTAATAATTCATAAAATAGATTATTGAAAGCATCATCGAGTTATCTTATTTCATAAAAACCCATAAGTCACATGTCTCAAAAACATGTCATAAGATAACAATGTCAGAGTACAAATCCCAAGAACATCATAGTGCGGAAAATCATGGTGCGATGTGCTGCAGTCATGTCGGCTCCTTTCCCTTCGAAGAAGTAGTACCTGAAACCAAAACTGTAAACCGTAACCAAAAATCTAAGTGACTTCCCCCATCATACCACATACCATACAATAACATACTATCAGGCATATCTGGTTGCCCGACCTACCCCTTAGGTCTCTTTCAATCGGTAACTACATAACATATCTGGGTGTTGGCCTACCCCTTCAGTCTCTTTCAACCGGATACCGTCTAGCATATATGGGTGCTGGCCTACCCCTTCGGTCTCTTTCAACTGGATACGGGGACTATTTCACCCCCTACCACTACCACATAATACCCTAGCGTATACACATATATCAAATACTGTCTAGCATATCTGGGTGCTGGCCTACCCCTTCGGTCTCTTTCAACCGGTAACCGGGGACTATTTCACCCCTACCACTACCACATAATAACATAGCATACTAGCACATAAAGCATAGCAGATAGTGGCATACCAGACAATCATCTCAACTCTAATCACCTACTAGTGAGCCGACATTGGTGCCTTAGACCCACTTCTACTAGAAGGTAACTCACCTCGCAAAGCTAAGTGTCGAATCTCACGGTAAGGAATCCCCAACGGCTGCTCCAACGACTCCCCGACTATCATTATCATAACAACACTTAGTCAAAATCCATAATCATTCTTAGGGTAAAATGACCATTTTACCCCATCGTCTAATTTGGACCATATCCAAGGCCCAATTCCATCTAATCTTTCCAAGACCACAAGGATGAGGAAATAGAGGAAGTCTAGGGTTTCTGAGGTTGAGAGGCTGGTAAGGAGGCTAGGGTTTGATTCATAATGTTTGTTGGATTAGTGTCTAAGTCCATAACTATTTTGGTATGTACTTGACCCGATTATGAGCATGGTCCTTTTGGGTTGCCTTCACCATAGCAATATGTATGATGAATTAAGGAGATAAAGGTTTAATTATGATTTGTTAATATATTATGAGGATAATATATTAAAGGAGAAATCATATTGTTTAATTAACATTAGTCAAGAATTAATTAAGAATTAATTTTGTGGCTAAAAGAGATTAATTAAACTTAGGGGACTGGAATTGTAATTATAGGATAATTACAATTGGGTTATGAATCACCTTGGAATATAGGTTGGACGAATTCTATGAGGAAGCCCATTAGAAATCATCCAAGGCATGTTCCAGAAGGGGTCCATGGGCTGCTTAGGGCTTAAGCAGTGAAATTAGGGTTTCCATGTTAGATAACCCTAATTGCCTACCTATTTAAGGAGCCCCTAAGCCCCAAAAACGTGGGGAATGATTCCCTTAGGGTTTCTGGACGATTTTGGGCAGCCACTTCCCTTCTCCTCTTCATCCAATTGCTTAGTGGTGTTTGTGACTCCAATAGAGGTGCAACACTTGAGGCACTAAGCTTTCTGAAGCCAAGGAATTGATTGTTACTGCTACATAACAATCAAGGTAAGATCCAAACCCTAGTTTACATGTTTATTTGATTAATTGTATGCTAGATCTAGGGTTTATAAGTCTTGGAGGTTTATTGCATGTTCAAAGTAGAAAAACTAGATCCAAGCAATTAGGGTTGCATGAACACCATAGGAATGTTGTTATGCTCAAAACCCATCAGTATTTATATGGCTTAAACCCTAACAATTAGGGTTTGGAGTCTGGTTGCATACGTTGCGCGTACGCACCTCCGCCTCCCGCATCCAATGTTGCTCTACGCCCCGCATACGCCAGACTCACGCCCAACATACGTCTTCGGCTAGCTCATTCTTATCGGCCCACTTGCTAAAGCCCACTCAATAATCCATTACTTATTCCATAGTCCAAAAAAATAATTACAAATATTTGAAATTAATTATTACCTCAAGTGACGGATGTTACAGGTACCCACAACGTACTCGTGTAATGCGGGATCGCGGATGTACTGCTAGTACTCTGGGCGGACGTATAGTACACCGAGCGTACTAGCCCAGTCACTAAACCCTAATTTTAAGGGTTGCTCCCTATTTAAGCAACCTTATACCTCCTTTGGACTATCCTTATCAGCCACCATTCCCTCCTCAAACCCTAATCTTGAGTCTAAGCTTGTTAGTGAGAGTTTGGGAGCTTATTAAGTGATTTTGGTGCATGTTGTTGAAGAAGGAGGATAGAGAAGAAGGAGTTGTGGCTTGCAAGCTTGAAGATGTAGAAACCACTCCTCATTGTGCATCTTTTTCATGTATAAAGTTTATACCTTGATGAGTTTTCTATTTGATCTCCATGGATGAGTTTTATGACCTCTTTGTCCCCAAGTTTGGATATTTATGAGTTTGGAGCACTCCAGAAAATATTAGCTGTCCTTTCATGCATTTTAGGACTTGTAGATTCATAAAAATGGTTGTTTGATCATTTCCTATGGACCATGCACGAGTAAAGTGACTTAGAATGTGATGGAAGTTAGAGTTTGTTGCATTGGGTCCTTTCTAGCCATGCATAGGCTTAAAGTCGACGACTTTATGGATTAAGACACCCTAGGATGGTCGGATCTAAAGTTGGGTTAGATGTCTTAACAGATTTAGACTCAAAAGTTGGTGAAGTTGAATCATACGGAGTACACTGTGCGTACTCCTGGCTACGCCCCACATAGCCGGTTCCGTCCCTGATTGGTCGTTGTTCGAGTAGTACGCCCGCATAAGAATGAGTATGCCCAACATATGCGCTGGGCAGTTGACTTTTGACTTTTGGTCAAGATTTTGGGTTTTGGACCATGGGAGGGGCAAACTGGTCTTTCTACCCTTAAAGGACTTAGTTGTGGGATTTGGACTCGTGAGTTGAGTTATGGACCTTAATTATTAATTAGGGTTAATTATTTCTTTAATTAGGCGGAGTCTAGTTCTGGCAGTTCGAGTGTGAGATTTACTTGTCGTCAGTATCAGGTGAGTCTCCTCACTTATTCTTACATGTGTGGTAGAATAGCTGTATTTTTGTGATGACCAGCTAGGTCTACTTTTATTTTTGTATTATGTTGTTATGTGTGACTGAGACCACAGATAGTCTCTAGGGTTGCTGATAACCCATAAGGCATGTTGTTGCCCACTAGGATTACTCATAGTCCCTAGGGTTGCTGATAACTCATAATTGTTTATTTATGTTGTGTTGTATGTGGTATCTTAGGGAACTCTCTTAGCTTCGTGCTTACAGTTGTTTATTTATGTGTTTCAAGTATTTTTGAGGACCGCGGGAAGGCGAAGGTCTGATTGTACACACTCGTTGGGGGATTTGTTACTGGGACAGTTTGAGATACTCTGATATTTTGTGATGATGTTTGTTTTAGACACTTATGTTTTTGGATGAATTGGTTTGTGAAACTTTATTTTGGGAAATTAAAAATGAAAAAAATTTGGTTTAAAATTTGAGGTGTTACATGTGACATCCTCTAATTTTTAGAACCAATTAAAAGTTTTTCTTTACGTTTTTGAAGTCATTTTATCATTGTTGCAGAAGATCCCAGTATAATTAAACATTTTGAGATCAAATGATCGTCTCAATTTATTAAAACTCTAAGAATGTCATAATCAATACAGATACATAAGTTATAGCGTAAAGACCTAAGGGTTCTAAACACCATGGCATACTTTCCCTTAATGATTCAACATCCTAATCAAGTTCCCGTGACGTAAGTCTTGATACCTGTGATGCATACAAATTGAGTGTGTCATGTTGGGAAACCTGGTGAGATGCATAGGAATTTCAATCCCATAATACTCTTATGATAATATTCCTTAATAATTAGACCTGTAAAGCCAACTGTTACTAAATAATATAGATATAACTTAACTTAAATATCTATAATTCCCTTTATCCCAAAGTACCCTTCCCAAGCGATCATCATAGATCCTGTTCCACGATTATTAGGAGATAAATCATTTTAAATGGGAGGACTTGACTACACTGCTAAGGGATTCCTTGGTTGGTGATAGTCATATGGGCATCCAATCTATCAGAGTATTTGATGAATTTTATTATATCGGTATAAGCACATATGTTGCACATAAATCACATAAATCACATAATGCTCAAATAATTCTTCTTCATTACTTCAAAATAGGTTACAATCGTTGACCCTAACTATTACATCATTATAATAATGCTTAGCCAGAAACGCGGGCGTTACAGAAACCTTGTGTTCGTTAGCGATAGAAACCGGCAACGGACACTCCATCTCTCCAAGGGTCATATCGAAACCCCTACTAAAAGATCGAGATACAAAGGACAGACTCGCACCCGAGTCGAATAACACAAGAGCAGACAAAGAATTCACTAAGAAGGTACCTAGAAGAAGCATAAACATAAGCATACCATAAAATAAATGACATAATAATAATTGGAAACATACCAGTAACAACGTCCGACACCGCCCTGGTCTCCTCCACTGTGAGCTGAAAAGCATGACCTCGAGCCCTCGGGGGCTCCGCCTTACCTTGGCACCCATCTGTGATCCTCAATGTAGTTGGTTCCGGAGCCTGCGCCGGTCCCGTAGTGAGTAAGGGACAGTTGGCCATAATATGGCCAACCTGCTCACAGTGATAACAAATCCTCATGCTCGGTACTGGGACTTGATGGCGATAGTCCTTGGCATAATGCCCCTCCTTGCCACATTTGTGGCATCCAAAAGATGACCGAAAAGCACCATCATGAACCATGCCGCACTTGCCATAAGTGCGGATCCTTTGACCCCCAGATCTCAAATCAGCAGCCTTGAACCGCTTCGCCACAGTCTGTGTCTGCACCGGAGCTTGACTCTGCTCCCTCTCCTGGAGCTCCATCTCAATCTCCTGCCTCCTAGCGGCCTCTTGTAGCTACACAAGTGTACCATAACACTGACTGGACACGAACTGACGGATGTCCATCTTGAGCATGCTCAAGTATTGGGTCATCTGAGCTTGCTCAGAAGCAGCAAACTCGGGACAAAATAGAGCCCTCTCAGTAAACATCTTGGTGATCTCAGTCACCAACTCAGTCCCCTACCTCAAATCCAAATACTCATGAGCTAACCTCTCCCTCTCCACCAATGAAACATACCTCATGCGAAACATCTCAAAGAACTGCTCTCATGTCACAACAACCCTCTACTCAGGAGTGTACGAGCCATTCACCAATCTCCACCGATCCTTCGCCCCTGACCGTAGAAGGTTTAGGGTGCACTTAACCTTCTGGTCAGCGGGGCAGGAGCATGTAAAGAAACACCCCTCAACATCGTACAACCACATCATTGTTGGATTAATGTCTAAGTCCATAACTATAATTGGTAAGACTTGACCCGACCCGGCATGGTCCATTTGGGTTGCATGGCATCATGCATTTGGATAGACTATAATGAGAGAAATAACACTTAAGGTTGGTTAATATATTATAAGTTCTAATATATTAATAAGGTTATTTAATTAGTATTGATCAAGAATTAATTTGGAATTAATTAAGTGATCAAAAGGAGACTAATTAAATATATGGGTTGATTGTGTAAATCATTCATTCTTATATATGTAGGCTTGTGATCCAAGATTCCTTATGTTGGACTAAGTCCATGGGGTGACCCATGGATACTCCATGGAGGTTAAAATCCATGGAGCATAAGGAATGGGTAAAGTTATGAGTTACATGGTGTAACCCTAATAGCCACCATATAAAAGAATCCCATGGCTCAAGAAATCGTGAACTAATGTGTGAGTGTGAGGGCTAGACGATTTCAAGGAGTGGTCAAGTTTCTCTCAAGTTATTCCAAGTGTATTTGGTGTTGTGTGAACCATTTGAGGTGTCACACTTGGGGCACTAGGCACTCAAGCTTCATGAAGACATTCTACATCAAAGAGGTATGTATTATATCTTGTTATATTTATTATTTTGTATGCTAGATTAGGATAATACCTTGGATGTTCATAATTGTATGTATAATAGAGAAAACATAGATCCAAGGTATTTAGGGTTGCATGTACACTTAGGAGTGTTAGAATGCTCATAACCCAACAGTGGTATCAGAGCCAGGTTTGCTTTCTTGTTATACTTGCAAAAGTAGCTGAAAAATCGAGTTGGATGCATATATTCGATTGTTTTGGCTGGAATTGGACTAGGAACATTACCCTAAGATGTTTTTGGACTTATAAACTTGTTTTTGATGTGGTAATGTTCATGCTAATCCAATTTCTAAGATAATTGTCATAATTTCAAGATTTGTATTAGTTTGTATGTTCATGCTAATTTCTTGAAGATTGATGATTTGAATTATCTTGTTCTTATGAGGTTCTTAGATTAATAGAAAAGTTGTGTGAAATAGTTGTTTTCAATCCATTTTAATCTAAGAGTTGATTCCAAAGTGTGTTTTTGTAACTTGTCCTCAAGTTATATGAAAAGTCACATTTAAGAATCATAAAACTCATAAAAGTTGGCAAAGGTTACAAAATGAAGAGTCTAGTTCTTATTAAATGGTTTTATGACTCCATAACTTGTCCTCAAGTTATGGAGGTTCAAGAGTCTCTTCATTAAATTAAAAAAAAAAGTGTAACCTTAATTAGTTCCATAAGTTACAATAAAAAAAATTATTTTTTTTATTAATTAGTTTAAAGTCTTCCATAACTTGTCCTCAAGTTATGGAACTTGAAGAGTTTTTTTTTATAATTAAAACTACTTTAAACTCTTAAGTTATGGAATTAATTAGTTTTGAATAGTTTCAAAACTTGCCCTCAAGTTTTGGAATTTGAAAAGTTTTCACTTATGAATACTTTAATTCCAAGTTAGCCCTTAGAATTTTAAAAGTTAAAATTCAACCCTTATACTTTATAATATTATAAGTTAATAATATTTATATATATGTATAAGAGTAAAGTCAGTCTTACCGTTAGTAGGCCTCATTCACGAAGCCGGTCTATAAGGGGGGTATAAGGTTACTGCCTATAAAATGGCAGTTTAATGGGTGTCCACTCTCACCCACCGCTTCCTTGACTGGTGGAGGGTCGTTAGCCGAACGGGTAGGACAAGGACTATAATTCTCCTTTCATTAAAAGTATTAATGATAAATACTAAGTAACTAAACTCTTATTAATACCCAATCTTAGTTACTTAGGAAAATGTGAATTTGGTGCTAACCCATGAAATTACACTTTGCACTTTGCTTAAGTCGTTAGTGGAGCGTGTGTGGTTAACCGGCACACTAACCTGGACTTAACAAAGTAGGCAAAGGGTAACTTAATATTTATCATAGTATCGGTGGAGCGTGTGTGGTTAACCGGTACACTGATTAAGGGGTAAATATTAAGGGTACCAAGTATATTTGCATGGTTATTCACACCTTGTTTTGTGATCCTCGGCATCCCAGTCACAAAACCTGAAGGGCACACTCGAGATTGAAACATGCCTTTGAACAGTTCAATGAATCTCAAACATCTAGGACTTTCAAACCCAATTAAAACCTAATAAATTATTTCGTTTTTCATGGTGGAAATTGGTGAATCGTCATTCACCTACCTTCAAATATTTTATAGCTTGGATTACGGCATCCCTCTTCTAAGTTATAAAATAGTTTGTTGGGTCCTAGCCTTAATATTTCATATTGGGTGTCATATTAAGGACTTTAAATCAACTATCTTGAATATCTCCCAAAAAGATGTCTGGTCTAGACATTTATGATCTTCCCAAATCTCTTGAAACAAGCTTTCCTAAATGAAGATGATGTCCCATGGATATCATACTTCTTTCACCTCCTCCAATTATTATCCCTAACCCACAAGTTCCTAAAACGTTTAAGGTCACTCAAGCCCTATTGGCAAGGCAAGGTCTAGGTGTGATCACATCTTGGAGATGTAGTCACATATTGACAAGCCGGGAGAGTTGGGTGTCAAAGTCTTGAGAAAGTTGGTGGCTCAACTACTTTCTAAGTCACATAGTGAGTTCTTTTGGGAATCCTATGAAACAGACTAAGACAAGACCCTTAATGATCTTATCTATTTGCTAAGATCAACTTCCTAAAACGCTATGGACATTGACAATGATGACATTGGATATCCAGTAAAGCTCTCTCTTCCCAATGGAAAGGGATCGGCCATAGTCAACTCGGTTGACCCAATGGTAAAGAGAGAGGTGAAGTCTGAGATAGTCCCATTATCAAGGGTCTATAGGTAACTATTGCCAAAGGAAGGGGCATTGGTTACGAAGCTGCCAAATTTACCTAAGGATGTTAAAGTCAATAAGTTTGGCTCTACTTCAGGTAAAGTCCATTGTCTAACTCTATTAAGTACATGTTGATTCTGATCGCGAAGATGGATTTCAATCGCATGGTTCGGTGATCAGAATTTTGGGCTATTACTTAAGAATTATGATATTTATATTGCTTAGGAATAGATAACAACAAGGTTTTCATATGGATTGCAAGGATAAGTTTTTCCGCAAAGTTTTAAAATAAAAGAAAAAGGTTTTGATTTTATTTATTTTAAGTATCCTTACAATGGCATTTGTGAAAAGTTGTTGCTTATAAGATTCCATTGATAGCAATATTGGAAAAATGGATTTGATTCTTTCGGTTGTGGTAGTGTCTAATATTACCAAATAAGGAAAGATTCTCATCACCCAAGGTTCAATTGGACCGAAACTTGGAATCATGCAAGTTGTATAGTATGATGAATGAGAACTTTCAGCTTGGAAAATTAAGACTAATTCCTTATGTGAATAAGGAAAGGACTAAGGGATCGAGTACACATTCTTGTGCACTGGTCAAGTCCACCACAAAAGATCAAGAAGACTATTCGTCATGATTTACTTAAGTTCAGTAAATATGGTTATACTTATAAGTTTAAGTATAAGTCTGTAGCATTGGAGAAGTTTCAATGTGAGACAGAACGAATAAGAAGAATCAAAGTATGGCAGAAAGATAAAAGTTTCTCAAATCTGAAAAGATGGGAGAGTACTTTAGTATCATGTTTATGATCATCTTAATGATTAAGATACCATATCACAATTGGTCCTCTAAAGTCATCTTAGTGCATTCTTATGACTAAGAAGAGGAGTCATGAATTGTTGAAATGGTTAAATCAAAAAGATGAGTCATACTTCGTTCCAAAACAATTCTTAGAGTCAAACTCCAAGATTGTAACTTGAGTGACATATCTTAAAGAGGGTTTGTTAACACTATTCAAATGTAAGAGTAAAAGGTTATCTACTCTTGTACATTTGAAATTGGTAAGTTGTGATGTTTTGGATAAAACAGAGACCAACTTAGGCCAATTGTGTAAAGTGTTAGTCTTGATAAAGAATCCGCACTATCTCTTGAATATTTGACAAGGGAGTCTTATATGTCAAGAGGACAGTGGGAGTCTTAAAGCTCTTGAAAGTTTCAAGACTTAATCAAGAATAAAACCTAAAGTCCTTCACTAGCACACGACTTGAGGTTTATAACCTATCGTGTTGAAATTTTTGTGCCTATTCAAGTTGGCTTTGCATAGGAGTTCTGAGAGTTCTCAATTGGTTGCACAACTACTTGGAAGCAATGGCAGGCACCTGAGCTGCCAAATGGCAAGAATTTAAGATTGCACAAGTTAATCAATATGAGTTTGGATTTGTCACTAACCTTGTCTTGTGATTATGGTTTTGACAAATTCACACATACACTATTAAATCTAAGTGTCATAAGGTTTCTCTCCGATTCATGAAAATGATGGTGAGGAAACACTTTCACTAAGTAGATTTTTGCTAGATAGTAATTGTGATATTTGCATTCTCAAAGTCGTTAGTGGAGCGTGTGTGGTTTACCGGCACACTAACATGGACTTGTGTGAAGTGGCAAAGGTCTAAACAATTGAGACTATGATTAAGGCATCCCTTTTCGTAGTTCTAAAATTGTTTAGACACACATGTGAGCTATCTAAGAGAGGTGTATGATTTTGATAAAGTTTTATCAAAACAATCTAGTATCAGAAATCTGAACTTTGGTAAGAAAGTCAGCTGATTTCTGAGTACATGTCAAAGCTAGTGGGAGCATAAGTGTTATGCTAATAATCATCATGTTAGTGGGAGCATGATAATTATGACAAAGGTTGCAAGTTAGCAATGTTAATTATAGAAAACAAAAGTTTCAATTCGTGAGGTTGTAGGGGTTGAAAAAGTTGTTTTGCTATAATTAAGGGAGAGGAAATTATACTTCATTTCAATTCTAAAAGCTTAGATTGAGATTTTAATCGTATTTAATCAAGGATATATATATGAATTTCATGTTGGAATGGCTCAACATAAGGAAATTCTATATATGGGTCCATTATTTGCGTTCTAAAATTCGATTATGATTACGACATCCCTTTTCATAATCTGAATTTTGAGAACTTGGCAAATTGAAATGGAAATATTATAGCAAAAGACTGGTTTAGTCTTTATGTGAGACATCATGAATCGTGTCCCATATGCTTCGGATATAGGATCGATTACATGTGCTATATTCATCCTTTCTAAAATTTTCCAAATGCCTGGGGCATTATGAAGGGAAAAGGTCTAGAATTGGATATGACTAAAATGATTAAGCAATTGTCGAGGACAATCTAAGGTTTACCAAAGATTGGTTGCTCAAGGACAGTTGGAAGTATAATATTAATTCTGGAAGGACCATATTGACATAATCTGTAAGGAGGCAACTCTTGTTCAGAAGTGATAGTCAAAATGGAATATGGAAATGTTTCAAAGTTATAAATTATTCAATATGTGTAAGATTAGGAAACTTAATGAAAGAAGGATGTTTCCAAGGAGCTGATCTCCTTTGGAATGCTCTGTAATGATTGTTGTCAAGTCTTTCTGACTTCGTGCATAATCATTAAGAGGATCAATGCATATAAGTTTAGAATCTAACAGATTTCAGTAAATGGCATGAATTTGGAATTCTTGCATTTGCAGTAAGGATTTGGGACTGTCAAAAGAGGATCATTGGAGTGATGTTCAATTGATCTATTTTACAAAGTAAAGATCATAGACAAACATAGTATGCATACTTGGTGTATGGCATGACTAGTGTTTAGAAAACATAGTGTACATGCTTGGAGCATGGGACAACTATTGTTTTAAATTCAAGTATAAAGTTGATAAAACCGAAACAATGAATAATGAGTAATCAGTATGGTGATAAATAAAAGTGTTTATTTATATCCATAGGGTTTGATACCATATTTGATTCATTTATTCTTGTGTTTCACTTTGCATGTTTTGACTTCCAGAATAACTAAGCCGCTCTTCCTGAATGATTAAGTTATTCAAACCATCCACAGTCGGTCATATGTTGGAAGTAGATATGAATCAAGACTGTCATGGGTTGGTTTATAGAGGTCCAAGTTGGTGGACAAAAGTGGTGCTACAACACTCATGAGTGCTCATAAGTTCTGAGTATTGGATTCAACCCGCGCTCATTTGAATCACTTCATGGATTTTATCACGAGTGATCATGAGACGATAATATCTTATATTCTTCAAACCTAGAGATATGAGTTGTTACTATGAGTTGGTTATACATTGATTGCACGAAAACGCATTGGTAACTCGATGTTATAAAACGTGCCTTTGTGTATGATTCAACAAGTAGTAGAACAAGCCATATGAGTCGAAGTTTATCCATTCCTTTTACCTTCGGGATAAAAGCGATATCTGTGGGCCCCTCGATGATTTAAAGATGATATATGTGAGTGCTTGGCCAAGCCAGGACTGATTTAATTTGTTCAATCAGTCAGTCATCATGAATCGGAAATCGGGAAACAACAAATGGACAGAGAGAATGATTGATAATCCATGTCTCAGTCCATATGATATATAGAATGGAGGAATATATGATCCCTTATCTAATGGACAAGTCATTGACAAAGGTCAGAGTTCATCGACAAGGTCAGAGTTCGACAGACGCTTTTGAGAGCTACGATTGCTGATCGGTTCCTAAAGTCATACGCAATAATAGTTTTAGACTTATCCAAGTGGGAGATTGTTGGATTAATGTCTAAGTCCATAACTATAATTGGTAAGACTTGACCCGACCCGGCATGGTCCATTTGGGTTGCATGGCATCATGCATTTGGATAGACTATAATGAGAGAAATAACACTTAAGGTTGGTTAATATATTATAAGTTCTAATATATTAATAAGGTTATTTAATTAGTATTGATCAAGAATTAATTTGGAATTAATTAAGTGATCAAAAGGAGACTAATTAAATATATGGGTTGATTGTGTAAATCATTCATTCTTATATATGTAGGCTTGTGATCCAAGATTCCTTATGTTGGACTAAGTCCATGGGGTGACCCATGGATACTCCATGGAGGTTAAAATCCATGGAGCATAAGGAATGGGTAAAGTTATGAGTTACATGGTGTAACCCTAATAGCCACCATATAAAAGAATCCCATGGCTCAAGAAATCGTGCACTAATGTGTGAGTGTGAGGGCTAGACGATTTCAAGGAGTGGTCAAGTTTCTCTCAAGTTATTCCAAGTGTATTTGGTGTTGTGTGAACCATTTGAGGTGTCACACTTGGGGCACTAGGCACTCAAGCTTCATGAAGACATTCTACATCAAAGAGGTATGTATTATATCTTGTTATATTTATTATTTTGTATGCTAGATTAGGATAATACCTTGGATGTTCATAATTGTATGTATAATAGAGAAAACATAGATCCAAGGTATTTAGGGTTGCATGTACACTTAGGAGTGTTAGAATGCTCATAACCCAACAATCATCGCAATGATCGGGTCCTGAACTCCATCAAACACTGGGGGATTCGTATTATCGAAGTCCCAGTATTGGAAGGCCCTCTCTCCACGAACCCTTGTGGCTGCAGTGGCCATAGTAGTTGCAGCAACAGAAGCCTCAGAAAGTGAAACATATCGATCATTGAAAATCTCGATCATGGCAGTCTTGATAGACCCAAACAACTCCAGAATCGATCCCCAGATAGCAGTAACCACCTCAACAGAAATCATCTCTCGGATCTAATCCTCGGTCAACCCTGGCCTATCCTGGTCGCCCTTTTCGGCTCTTAAACCTGATCCCCTCGTGAGCACCATACTGAAAATAAACCAAAATATATCATACAAGATACATTTCATACCATACAAGCTATTCTGATAAACGAAACCCTAGGGCTTGTGATTTCCTTGCTACGCGTACGGGTCTTGTGCTTCCGGTAGTACGGCCCCATACTACCTTCCACACCTACCTGTATTTGTCTCAAAGGATCATCACAACCGTCCTAACAACACACACTAGGATACACATACATCCTATCCTCGATCCCTAGCAAAAGGCTACACATTCCTTAACTGGTCGGCTGCTCACACATAAGCTCCCCCGTGAAACTTCCACCAACCCTGCAGCACTCGCGTATGCTAATCATACATAACACTGGATCCTATAGACATTCGAATACTTGATTCTAACCTAAGACCTTCATCAAACAAGAACAATAAATAAGGCTAAACCAAACATTCTCAGGCTATATAATCTTAGTTATGTAGAACTTTGATGCATACACTAAGCCACTACATTAATAATGTCAATTCCATACAAGAAATAATCCTAGGATATCAGGCGTCACATATCATACAATTCTATCATGTAATTCCTGAAGATCTCTAGCCTACCACTAGCATGTTATTCTACCATAAACATAATATCAAATAATTGTGTGGGTAACTTGGGGTATACTTTCTTGCTCTGACTGGTCATACACATCGCATCCTTCCTTGGTCACTCTTGAAAACAATTTTGAAAACCATTAAATTTTTTTTTTGAAGTTCCGTAGTTTGAGTTTGGATTCACACAAATGTTCATCCAATTTTCTCAAACCAAGGCTCTGATACCAACTTGTAACACTCTAAAAATCATAAAAATTTAAAACTTTTCAAAAACAACCGTTAACCATCATTGTTTACAAAAAGGAACCATTGTTTCAAAGTAAAGTCATATCAGAGTATCCTAAAAACCAATATCATGAAAATAGGAAGATGTGCACGATCAAGCCTTTGCTTTACCCTGATCCTCTGGAGTACCTGAAACAATAAACTAAAACTGTAAGCCAAAGCTTAGTGAGTTCCCCAAAGTACCATCACACAACATAACACATAAAGCATGCAAATATGAGCCTCCAGCCTGACTGGACCGCCTCGCAGGGCCTACAACCTATCTGGACCACTCTACGGGCCTTCAGCCTGACTGGACCACCTCGCAGGGCCTAAAGCCTATCCGGACCACCCTAGGTGTCTTGGCCTTCAGTACAAAGCAGAACCGCCTCAACCCAACCACAATAAGTTGACATATGTAACAAACAACATAAACACAGAACCAACAAATATAGATAACCATATAGATCCACTAACCAATCCTATACTAGCATATCACTATACTATAACCAGGATACATAATCTAGTGGGCCGGTATTGGTGCCTTCGACCCACGAGTACAGTGACAAAAATGACCTCTTAGTCTGAACACAAGCTGAATAAATCTCTGCTTCGAAAACCGGCTCTACCCGACACCTATTAATCAAAATATCGCCCAACTTAAATTAATACCAAATTACCAAAAATACCCTTTGGTCAAAATTGGTCAAACTCAACAAATCGGTCGAGTCAACCCAGCCTCGTACGCGGGGCATATACAGTGTGTACACAGGGTGTGCTCTGTTTGACCGAGGAGTAGGGGCATAGACCGTGTACGCATAGCGTACCCTTTGGTACACTCAGCGTACTCACGTGGTCAGCCAACCAACTCATTAAGTTCTTAATACTTAATCCACATTGTCTAAATTATAGATCCAAGTCCCAAATGTTGTCCTGGACCATAAAGTTTCAAACTTTATGGTCTTGCATGGCCATTAAGTGCTTAACACTAAAAACCCCAACATCTTAAGCCATTAAGGCAACCAAACTCATGCATGGGGAGAACTAAGAGCCAAGATCATATTTTTATCACTCGAACAACCCTAAAATGTACAGAAGTACAACTCATTAGGCCTATGGTAGCCCATACCCAAAAGAACCAAGAATATGAGGCTAATAAGCATATACTTCTAACATAAACAAGATCTAGAGATAGGATCATCAAGTTCAGAACTTTATACCTCACATTGAAGCTTGGAGGTGAGGTGTTCCTGGATCTATGAGGTCTTGATCTTCCAAGTTGGTGCGTATATCTTCTCCTTGCTTCAAAGGCACCACAAACACACACTTTTAGGCTCAAAGGAACACGCACAAGAGATTAGGGTTGCAATGGACGAAATGAGGGTTAGATACTGGCGAGGGAGTGAGCATTTGAGAGCTAATGATGTTTATATAGGGTCCAAACCCTAAAAATTAGGATTTGAAGATCTCGCACGTACTCCCCGCGTACGCTATGTATGCCCAACGTACGTGACCTCGGGCTAGAATTACAAAAATGCCACTATGGGCCATTTTGCAAGCTTTCTCATACACAAGGGCTAAAATGCAATAACTCTTCATACTTAGGGTTAAAATTGAAAATACCTGTAACAGCCCAAATTTCCAATAAAATTTTTCGTTTTTAAATAACAAAATCATTTCAAATAAACTTGAGATACTAATCACAATTGTTTTCAAAATCCATAACATCAAACATTTTATTCATAATATCAGAGTGTCCCCAAATAAAACGTCGGAGAGTGCATGCCGCGCCATCATGCCGGGCTCTTGCCCTTAGATTCTGAAGTACCTGAAACAACCAACAAACTGTAAGCTAATGCTTAGTGAGTTCCCCAGAGCATACCCCACACAATCCACATAATCACATAATACATATTAGCTATATCAGCTATATAAACCACATAAGCCATGCATACAAACATATAAGGATGTCGTGGAAACCCTCCAAGGTCTTACTCCATGATGCCGTGGGATCCTTCAGGGTCTTATACCTACATGCCATGGGCACCCCCTATGGTCTTTACCTGGAATGCCATGGGCTCCCCCATGGTCTGATATCCAACTGCCACAGGCTCCCACTAGGGTCTTCCATGTAAATGACATAGAGGCAACAAGCATACCACATATCACAGAACATAACTATCATACTACATAACACATATATAAAAATATAGGGATGCCGTGGACTCCTTCCAGGGTCTTACTCCAGGATGTCGTGGGCTCCCCCAGGGTCTTATACCTATGTGTCATGGGCTCCCCAACATGGTCTTAACTACTTGCCATGGGCTCCCCCGTGGTCTTTACCTGGTATGCCATGGGCTCCCCCCATGGTCTAATATCCAACTGTCACGGGCTCCCCCCCGGGGTCTTCACATATCTAGTCAATAAAATACTAGCACATTCACATATACATGCATACCAGACATATCAGTAGTGAATCCACAATAAACACTACAACTAACTGAATGGGTCGACCTTGGTGCCTTAGACCTATTGGTATGGTGAGGAGACTCACCTCTCAAGAAATGCTGAACTGATAAGATCAATCCCAACTCGCAGCTCCAACTCAACTGCCTACAATCATCATGTGACTAACTTTGTCAAAATCCCGAAATACCAAAAATACCCTCAAAGTCAAACTTGGTCAACCATGGTCAAATTCAAAGTCAACAGTCCATGTTGACCCAACTCGTCGAGTTCCTTTAGTGTTCATAAAACCGGGAAAAACCCAAGCCAACCCGTCGAGTTATCTCATCAACTCGCCGAGTTCGCTCAGTATCCAGAAAACAGGAAAACCCGATCCAGCTCGTTGAGTTGTCAGGGAAACTCGCCGAGTTGTCCTAGTCTTAACATATTCAGCCCCTTCCAGTCGAATCTAAAGCCCCAAACTACAGATCCCTAACCATAGAGACGTCTAGAAGGGTAAAGTTTCCAACTTTACCCCCAAAGACCATCTAATAAGCTTTAAACCCAAACCCTAGTTCCTTTGAGGAAGGTCTTGACTCATTAATCCCTTAAACTCTCATCCCATCGTCCCAAAACACAGATCTGACGTCCAAAGGTGGACAAATCACGTAAAGTGTCTAACTTTACGTCCATGCATGCATGAAATACTCTCCAAGGTCCATTTTAAGCTTCATTGTGGACATATTGCATGAATGTGACGTGGAGGCTATTAAAGTTTGCAACTTTAATCCTCTAGAGGTCTTATAGAGGCCATATCTACACCCCCAATCTCTGGAAACCTATTTTCTTTGGACATCCAAGCCAAAGTCCCGAAACCAAGCCCTAGACTACAAAAGATAAGATCTAATGAGCTACATGTCAAGGTTATGACTTTATACCTCCAAGATGCAGCCTTGATGTAGAGTTTCTGGATCCAAGATCTCTCTTCCAAGCTTGATACTTCTTTCTTCAAAACTCCCTTCAAAATCTCCAACAATCACTCAACACTCACCAAAACTCAATGAACAAGAGGGGGAGGCGGTTCTAGGGTTTTCTCTGAGTAAGGAGGCTGATAAGAAGGCCAGCCCTAGAGGTTAAGTCCTTTAAATAGGGTATAAAACCCGGAAAATTAGGGTTTTCATCCCCAACGTCAACTCGTCGAGTTCGGGCCTTCCAACTCGTCGAGTAGACCCTTAATCCCGCGTCCAAAAAGATCCCTACACCAGGAGTTGGAGCTCCCCAACTCGTCGGGTTCCAGTCCAAAACCTTAAAATGTTGAGATATAAATGATACCTGAATCAAGCGTTACAAATCTCCCCGACTTGAACTAGACTTCGTACTCGAAGTCCGCTGACGCAAACAAATCCGGGTAATGCTCTCGCATCGCATCCTCCGGTTCCCATATCCATTCTGAGCCCTTCCGGTGCTGCCATTGCACCTTCACTAGCTTCACCTCTTTGTTACGGAGAACCTTAGTTTTTCTATCCAAGACCGCAACGGGCCTCTAAATGTAGTTCAGGCTCTCATCCACCTGAATGTCGTCCAAAGAAATATCCGCAACCTCGTCAGTGACACACTTCCGAAGCTGAGACACATGGAAGGTGTTGTGAATCTAGCAAAGCTCGTCTGGCAGATCCAAACGGTAGGCCACCTTACGCACCCGGGCAGAAATCCTGAACGGAGCAATATATCGAGGCTCTAACTTGCCCCTCTCCCGAAACCTAATGACACCCTTCCATGGTGACACTTTCAGCAAAACGAAGTCTCCCACCTGTAATTCGAGATCCAAGCGACGCCGATCAGCATAACTTTTCTGACGGCTCTGTGCGCCCCGCAGCCTGTCGCACACTTGCTGGATCAACTTGGTAGTCTTAAGCACCACCTCAGTGCTTCCCATGACTCGGTGCCCAACCTCACCCCAACAAACTAGGGTCCTACACCTCCGACCATACAACATCTCAAACGGGGGTCGGTCGATACTAGCATGATAACTATTGTTATATGAAAACTCTGCTAGTGTGAGGTATGTATCCCAACTCCCTCCGAAATCCAGTACGCATGCCCGAAGCATATCCTCGAGTATCTGGATCGTCCTCTCGCTTTGGCCATCTGTCTGGGGGTGGTACGCAGTGCTGAAGTGTAACTGTGTGCCCAGTTCCTTGTGGATCTTCCTCCAGAATCTGGAGGTGAATCAAACATCGCGGTCCGAGACCACCGATACTGGCACTTCGTGCCTGACCACCACCTCTCGCACATAGATATCTGCCAATTTCTCAGCAGAAATACTATCGGGGATCGGAATAAAATGGGCACTCTTCGACAATCTATCCACAATGACCCAAATGGAGTCCACACCCCTTGTCGTCCTCGGTAACTTCGTGATGAAGTCAGTGGTGATCTCTTCCCATTTCCACATTGGAATGGGTAGCGGCTGCACCTTTCTGTTAGGCCTCTGATGTTCGGCCTTGACCTTCTTGCAGGTCAAGCACCGCTCTACAAACCACACGACCTCCCGCTTCATGCAGGGCCACCAATAACTTAATCTCATGTCTCTATGCATCTTTGTGGCCCCCGGGTGAATAGAGAACTTGGATTTGTGTGCCTCCTCCAAGATCTTCTGTCTCACTCCCCCAAATACCGGTACCTACACCCGGTCACACTGTGTCTAAAGACCCCGACCATTCCGAACAAATAAGGGAATCTGACCCCAAATCTGCTCTATCTTCCAGTTCTCTTTCTTCAAACCCTCCACCTAAGCTTCCTTGATCATATATAACAATGGAGAGATCATCGTCATCCTCAAACAAACGTTCCCGATCGGAGCACTTACCGCCTTGCGGCTCTAAGCATCGGCCACCATGTTGGCCTTCCCTGGATGGTACAAGATCTCGCAATCGTAATCTTTCAGTACATCCAACCGTCTCCTCTGCCGCATGTTAAGGTTTTGATGATCCATCAAATACTTTACAGTTTTGTGGTTAGTAAAGATGGTGCACCGAACTCCGTACAAGTAATGCCTCCAGATTTAGAGGGCAAACACCACTGCCCCTAATTCCAGGTCGTGAGTGGGGTCGTTCGCCTCGTGAGGCTTCAACTGCCTCGAGGCGTAGGCGATCACATGCCCCCTTTGCATCAAAACTGCCTCTAACCATGTGATAGACGCATCACAATACACCACCAAATCATCCAACCCATCGGGTAGTGCTAAAATCGGGGCCTCACATAACCTCTGTCTCAAGGTCTCGAAAGCCAACTGTTGATCCGGGCCCCATCGAAAAGTCACATTCTTCTTGGTCAAACGAGTCAAAGGTACGACGATCTTGGAGAAATCCTAGATGAATCTCCGATAGTACCCCACTAGACCCAAGAAGCTACGAATCTCAGATGCATTATTCGGTACTTCGCACTGCATCACTGCCTCAATCTTGGCTGGATCAACCAAAATACTCTCTTGGTTGATGATGTGCCCCAAAAATTGCACCTCTCGCAACCAGAAATCACACTTTGAGAACTTGGCATAGAGCCTTTCCGTCCTCAGTGTCTCCAATACCACCCTCAGATGCTGCTCATGCTGCTCCTTGGTCTTAGAATAGACCCAGATATCATCGATAAAAACGATCATAGACTGATCTAACATCGGCCTACACACCCTGTTCATGAGATCCATGAACGCTGCTGGGGCATTGGTGAGCCCGAATGGCATCACCACAAACTCATAGTGACCGTACCGAGTCTTGAAAGCTGTCTTCGGTATATCCTCATCCCTAATCCTCATCTGGTGGTACCCCGACCGAAGATTAATCTTGGAAAACCAAGATGCACACTGCAGCGGATCGAACAAATCAACGATCCTCGGGAGCGGATAACGGTTTTTCACCGTTAGCTTGTTCAACTCTCGATAATAAAAACACATCCTGTGTGACCCATGCTTCTTCTTCACGAACAGGATCGGTGCTCCCCACGGGGAACTGATCGGATGAATAAACCCTCGGTCTAGCAGCTCCTGAAGCTGCGTAGACAGCTCCTGAAGCTGTGTAGACAGCTCCTGCATCTCAGGCGGAGCTAGCCGGTACGGTGCCTTGGCTATTGGAGCGGCACCCGCACCAAATCAATGCGAAACTCTACTTGCCTCTCCGGAGGCACCTCAGGCAACTCCTTGGGAAAGACATCCCTAAAATCCTGTACCACCGGTACACTGCCCAACTCTGTCGGGGTCTCAAACCTCGTATCCGAGATATATGCCAAAATTCCCGAACAACCCTGATGGAGAAGTCTCCTAGCCCTCGCAGCTGAATAGAGGGTTGGCCCCTGCGAGGCCCTCTCCCCATGAATAACCAGTTCTCCCCCACTTGGGGTTCGAACTCTCACCAGCTGGTGCTCGCAATCTATCATGGCCCCATTTCCCCTCAACCAGTCCATCCTGACGATCGTCTTCATCCCTCGCAACGGTATTGGAACCAGATCGACACGGAACCTCTCCCCAAACACATTCAGGACACAGTACCGATATACTCTCGCATCACTCATGGTACGGTCATCCGCAATCTCAACCTCAAGCGGGGAATCCAAAGTCCCCGGAGCATCACGAAACTTCAAGGATGCCCCTCATAACCTCGGCTGCAATAAGCTCGCGCGACCTCTAATCAATGGGCTTTGTACCGTCGCCCGACCCAGATCCTGATCCTGATCCCCCTGCTCCATGACGTGTCACCACCATTCTGATCTGAAATACCATAAAACAGAATGATCAAGATATCCAAAAAGGGGATCCTTCCACACCGTTTCTCCTTAGAGCTTACAGATCTAACATTAGTTCGGGTATAGGTCGTGTGCTTTCAGTAGTACGGGCCCAATACTACCTTCCACACCTACATGTACCTTGCCTAAGGCTCTACCTAATAAATCTAATTCGTCCCAGAACAAAACATATCTCACAACTACCGCATACCCAAATCCTAGGCTATCCTAAGATTTTCTCAATCCCATCAAACCAGAATCATAACAGACATAACAGGCTGCCCTATGTATGCAAATTATACACAGAACATGATCAAATAGACTTTCGAATAACAGACTCTACCCTAGGACCACAACCAGACAAGGAAGAGGAAATAAGGCCAAATCAATCATTCTAAGGCTATTAGATCCTAACCGTATACAATTTTTAAAACATACACATACAAAAAATCCATCCGACTATCATATTCCAAACATCAGTATAACATGGCTAACATATTGGTGAACCACTTACTTGAGCTCAGCCGATTACGCGCATTGCACTCTCCCCTTTTCAGTTTTAAGAAGTTTTTAACTTTTGATTTTTGAAAACAATTTTACCATTTCCTTAGTTTGAGTCCTGACACACCCGAGAATGTGCCCGAATTGAAACATCCCAAAAATACAGTCCAAAAATTTCATTTTAAATCATTAAGAAAACCATAGTTATCAAACATCATAAAAATCATAAGTCGTGTATCTCCAAATATCATAAACATCTGTCAAATATATTAGAGTATAAACATCCCAAGCTAAACAAATGGTGTGTGCACTCCATGTTGGGTTTTGAGCATTCTAGCACTCCTAAGGTGTACATGCAACTCTAAATACCTTGGATCTATGTTTTCTCTATTATACATGCAAATATGAATATTCCAAGGTATTACCCTATCTAGCATACAATCTTTGATACTTGGGTAATAAAACAAGTTTGAAGACATACCTTTTTATGTAGCTTGATTCCTTGATGCTTAAGATGTTGGGTTTTGAGCATTCTAACACTCCTATGGTGTACATGCAACCCTATAAACCTTGGATCTATGTTTTCTCTATTATACATGCAAATATTAACTATTCCAAGGTTTCATCCTAACTAGCATATTATGAAGCACCTATAATACAAAGTTCTAGTTAGATGACATACATTTTGATGTGGCTTGAAGTCTTGATGTATTTGGCCTTAAGAGCTTAGCACCAATAGTATCAAATGCCTCAAATGGAATCACAACACACCTAGGACAAAGGTGGCTCTTGAGAGAGAATTCCATGCACCAAAACACCTCCATATTTCTCTAAGAAAAGAAGTGGTGATTGTGGCTATGGAGTAACCTATTTATATGTAGGATTCCAAGGGTCATGGGTATAACCCATAATCCATACCCATGGGTTTTATGATCCATGGTTCATGTGGCCCAACTCTTTATGTATCCATACATAAACTTGGTCCAACATGGATCATAAGCCCAACACATATAAATATAACTAATTATCATAATTAGTCCCCATAGATTTAATTAGTCTCTTTTGATCACTAAATTAATTCCAAATTAATTCTTGATCGATACTAATTAAAACATATGATTTCATATTAATATATTATAACTTATAATATATTAATAAACCATAAATAACCTTCTCTCAAAAGTCCATCCTAACAAATTGTCCTGATGATATGCAACCCAAATGGACCATGCTACTCTCGGGTCAAGTACATACCAATAATAGTTATGGGCTTAGACATCTAATCCAACATAAGAGCCGAGTGCCCCAAGTGTGACACCTCAAATGGTTCACACAACATCAAATACACTTGGAATAACTTAGAGAGAAATAAACCACTTCATGAAATCGGCTAGCCCTCACCATACACACATAGTTCTCTCTTGGTCTCACATGGTGGCCGATTTTGATAAGAATAAGATGCTTATATAGTTTGTCACAATTAGGGTTACACCATGTAAACCCTAATTGTCATGGCCTTTCATTTCCATGATCCATGGGTACAAAAACACCATGGAGCATCCATGGAGCATCCTATGGGTTTTAGCCCAACTTGATAATCCATGGAGCATTAGCCCACTATACAAGTATGGATGATTTACACAATCAACCCATATATTTAATTAGTCTCCTTTTGATCACTTAATTAATTCCAAATTAATTCTTGATCACTACTAATTAAATAATCTTATTAATATATTAGAACTTATAATATATTACCAAACCTTAAGTGTTATTTCTCTCAGTTTAGTCTATCCAAATGCATGATGCCATGCAACCCAAATGGACCATGCCAACCGGGTCAAGTACATACCAAATATTGTTATGGACTTAGACACTAATCCAACAGTCTCCCACTTGGATAAGTCTAAAACTATTATTGAGTATGACTTCAAAAACCGACTGGCAATCGTTGCTCTTTAAGCCGTTGTTGAACTCTGACGTTGTAACTGAACTCTAATCTCGTCAATGACTTGTCCATTAGATAAGGGATCATATATTCCTCCATTCTAGATATCATATAGACTGAGACATAGATTATAAATCATTCTCTCTGTCCATTTGTTGTTTCCTGATTTCCGATTCATGATGACTGACTGATTGAACAAATAAAATCAGTCCTGGCTTGGCCAAGCACTCACATGTGTCATCGCTAAATCATCGAGGGGCCCACATATATCACTTTTATCCCCAAGGTAAAAGGAATGGATAAACTTCGACTCATATGGCTTATTCTACTACTTGTTGAATCATACACAAAGGCACGTTTTATAACATCGAGTTACCAATGCGTTTTCGTGCAATCAATATATAACCAACTCATAATAACAACTCATATCTCTAGGTTTGAATAATATAAGATATTATCGTCTCATGATCACTCATGATAAAATCCATGAAGTGAGTCAAATGAGCGTGGGTTGTATCCAATACTCAGAACTTATGAGCACTCATGAGTGTTGTAGCACCGCTTTGTCCAACATCTTAGACCTCTACAAGCCAACCCATGACAGTCTTGATTCATATCTACTTCCAACATATGACCGACTGTGGATGGTTTGAATAACTTAGTCATTCAGGAAGAACGACCTAGTTATTCTGGAAGTCAAAACATGCAAAGTGAAACACAAGAATAATCGAATCCAATATGGTCTCAGAACTTATGAATATAAATAAAACACCTTTTATTTATCACCATATTGATTACCCATTATTCATTGTATACTGTTTCAACTATCAACGTTATACTTGAATTAAAACAATAGTTGTCCCATGCTCCAAGCATGTACACTATGTTTTCTAAACACTAGTGATGCCATACACCAAGTATGCACACTATGCTTGTCTAAACATTAGTTATGCCATACATCAAGTATGCACACTAAGTTTGTCTATGATCTTTACTCTGTGAAATATATCGATTGAACATAATTCTAATGATTCTCATTTCACAATCCCAATTCCTTACCGCAAATGCAAGAATTCCAAATCCTGCCATTTACCAAAATCTGTTAGATTATAAACTTATATGCATTGATCCTCTTGTAATGATTATGCACAAAGTCACAAAGACTTGTCAACAGACATTACAGAGTATTCCAATGGAGATCAACGCCATGGAAATATCCTTCTTGCATTAAGTTTTTCTAATCTTACACAGATTGAATAATTTCCACCCGTGGAAACATTTCCATATTCCCATTTTGACTATCACTTCTGAACAAGAGTTGCCTCTTTTCAGAATATGTCAATATGGTCCTTCCAAAATTAACACTATACTTCCAACTGTCCCTGGGCAACCAATCTTTGGTAAACCTTAGATTGTCCTCGACAATTGCTTAATCATTTTAGTCATTTCCAATTCTAGAATTTTCCCTTCTTAATGCCTTGAGCATTTGGAAAATTTAGAACGGATGAATATTATAGCACATGCAATCGATCCTATATCTGAAGCATATGGGATACGATTCATGATGTCTCACATAAAGACATGATACTAGACCAGTCTTTTGCTATAGTATTTCTGTATCTATTTGCCAAGTTCTCATAATTCAGATTATGAAAAAGGATGCCATAATCATAATCGAATTTTAAAACGCAAATAATGGACCCATATATAGAATTATTTCTATATCTATTTGCCAAGTTCTCATAATTCAGATTATAAAAAGGGATGTCGTAATCATAATCGAATTTTAGAACGCAAATAGTGGACCCATATATAGAATTTCCTTATGTTGAGCCATTCCAACACAAAATTCATATATATCCTTGACTAAATATGATTAAAACCTCAATCTAAGCTTTTAGAATTGAAATGAAGTATAATTTCCTCTCCCTTAATTATAGCAAAACAACTTGTCAACCCCTGCAACTTCACGAATTGAAACTTTTGTTTTCTATAATTAACATTGCTGTCTTGCAATACTAATCATAATTATCATGCTCCCACTAACATGAGAATTATTATCATAACACTTATGCTCCAATAGCTTTGACATGTATCCAGAAAACAGCTGGACTTCTAGAAGTCAATACTTTATTGACTTTCTTACCAAAGTTCAGATTTCTGATACGAGATGGCTTTGATAAGACTTTATCAGGATCATACACCTTTCCTTAGATAGCACACATGTGTCTAAACAATTTCAGAACTATGAAAAGGGATGCCGTAATCATAGTCTCAATTGTTCAGACCTTTGTTATTCCTCACAAGTCCATGTTAGTGTGTCGGTTAACCACACACGCTCCACTAACGACTTTGAGAATGCAAATATCACACTTGCTATCTACCTAAAATCTACTTAGTGAAAGCGTTTCCTCACCATCATATTCATGAATCGGAGAGAAACCTTATGACACTTAGATTGTTTATGGTGTAAGTGTTCTTATCCAAACTCATATGGACTGAACTCAATCTTACTTTCTTGCCACCTGGCAGCACAAGGGCCTGCCATTGCTTCCAAGTTGTTATGCAACCAATTGAGAACTCTCAGAACTCATATGCAAAGCCAACTTTCACTGGAATATGCACAGAAGTAGGAATATGTCAATCACGATAGGTTATAAACCTCAAGTCGTGTGCTAGTGATGAACTACAGGTTTTATTCTTGATTAGATCTTGAAGTTTTTCCAAGATCTCTAAGACTCCCACTGTCCTCTTGACATATAAGACTCACTTGTCAAATATTCAAGAGATAGTGCGGACTCTTTATCAAGACAAACACTTCACACAATTGGCCTAATTTGGTCTTTGTTTTATCCAAAACATCACAACTTACCAATTTCAAATGTACAAGAGTAGGACACTTTTACTCTTACATTTGACAAGTGTTATAAACCTTTCTTTAATATATGTCACTCAACTTACAGTCTTGGAGTATGACTCTAAGACTTGTTTTGGAACGAAGTATGAATCATCTTCTTGATTTAACCATTTCCACAATTCTTGATTCCTCTTCTTAGCCATATGAATGCATTAAGATGTCCTTAGAGGACTAATTGTGACATGATTTCTAAATCATTAAGATGATCACAAAACATGATACTAAAGTACTCTCCCATCTTTCTAATTTGAGAGACTTTTATCCTTCTGCCTGATTTGATTCTTCTCATTCGTTCTGCCATACATCGAAACTTTCCAACGTTTCAGAATTATACTTAAACTAGTAAGTATAACCATATTTACTAAACTTTAGTAAAGCATGACGAATAGTCTTATCTATCTTTTGTGGTGGACTTGATCAGTGCACCAGAATGTGTACTCGATCCCTTAGTCCTTCACTTGACTCACATATACATGTGAACAAGGAATTATTCTTAATTTTCCAAAGTTGAAAATTCTCATTCATCATACTATACAACTTGCATGATTTCCAAGTTTCTATCCAACTGAAACCTTGGGTGATGAGAATCTTTCCTTATTTGGTAAATTATGACACTACCACAAACGAAAGAATCAAGTCCATTTTTCCAATATTGCTATCAATGGAATCATATAAACAACCATTTTTCACAAATGCCACTGTAAGGATATTTAAAATAAATATAAAATTAAAACCTTTTTATTTTATTTCAAAAGTCTGCGGAAAAACTTATCCTTACAGTGCAAATGCATATGAAAAACTTGTTGTTATCTATTCCTAAGCAATATATCATAACTCCTAAGCAACAGCTCAAAAATTCTGATCACCGAACCATGCGATCGAAATCCATCTTCACGATCAGAATCAGCATATACTTCCTTTAAGTTTCTTCACTTTTCTTTGATTCTTAAAGCAACAACATGCGACCCAGTCACATCATGTAATGAGAATCTCAGAATAGAAACTTAACAGAGTTAGATAGTGGACTTCACCTGAAGTAGAATCAAACATCTTGACTTGATCAACCCTATGATCCTTCAGGTAAATAGGCAGTTTTGTAACCAATGCCCCTTCCTTTGGCAATATAAACATATGGACTCTATGGAAATGGTACACGGGACTATCACAGATTTAGACTTTTTCTTTACCATTTGGTCAACCGAGTTGACTATGGCCGATCCCTTTCCATTGGGAAGAGAAAGCTTTTTTGGATTTTCAATGTTACCATTGTCAATGTCCATGGAAGTTTGGGAAGTTGATCTTCTAATCAAATTTGTTTTACCAGTGCTCCAAATCATTGTTGATTCAGCAGCACCTAGCAAATAGATAAGATCATTAAGGGTCATGTCACAGTCTGTTTCATAGTAGTCCCAAGGAAACTCACTATGTGACTTAGAAAGTGATTGAACATCCAACTTTCTTAAGACTTTGACACCTAACTCTCCCGGCTTGTCAATATGTGACTTCATCTCCAAGATGTGAGCACACATAGACCTTGCTTGCCAATAGGGCTTGAGTGACCTTGAACTTGTGGGTTAGGGAGAATAATTAGAGGAGGTGGAGGAAGTGAAGTTCCAAGAGATTTGGGAAGATCATAGATGTCTGAACTAGACATCTTTTGGGAGATATTCAAGATAGTTGATCTAAAGTCCTTAATATAACACCCAATACGAAATATTAAGGCTAGGACCCAACACAATAATTTTATAACTTGGAAGAGGGATGCCGTAATCCAAGCTATAAATATTTGAAGGTAGGCGAATGACGATTCACCAATTTCCACCATGAAAACGAAATAATTTATTAGGTTTTAATTGGATTTGAAACTCCTAGATCTTTTGAGATTCATTGAACTGTTCAATGGCATGTTTCAATCTCGAGTGTGCTATTCAGGTTTTGTGACTGGGATGCTGAGGATCACAAAACAAGGTGTGAAGTAACCATGCAAATTACTTGGTACTCTTAAATGTTTATCACTCAACCGCTGTGCCGGTTAACCACACACGCTCCACCGTGCTATGATAAACTTTAAGAAACCCTTTGCCTACTTTGGATTAGCACCTTATTCAAATTTTCCTAAGTAACTAAGATTGGGAATTTATAAGTGTTTAGTTACTTAGTATTTATCATTATACTTATAATGAAGAGATAATTATAGTCCTTGTCCTACCCGTTCGACTAACGACCCTCCACCAGTCAAGGAAGCGGTGGGTGAGAGTGGACACCCATTAAACTGCCATTTTATAGGCGGTAACCTTATACCCCCTTATAGGTCGGCTTCGTGAATGAGGCCTACTAACGGTAAGACTGACTTGCTCTTATACATACATATATATATATATATATATATATATATATATATATATATGTATATGTATATATGTATATATATATATATATATATATATATATATTATTAACTTATAATACTATAAAGTATAAGGGTTGAATTTTAACTTTTAAAATTCTAAGGGCTTAACTTGGAATTAAAGTAGTCATAAGGGAAAACTTCTCAAATTCCAAAACTTGAGGGCAAGTTTTGAAACTATTCAAAACTATTCAATTCCATAACTTATGTGTTTAAAGTAGTTTTAATACAAAAAACTCTTCAAGTTCCATAACTTGAGGACAAGTTATGGAAGACTTTAAACTATTAAAAGAATGTAACTTTTCCTTTATTCATAACTTATGAAATATTTATGAGTTTTATGATTCTTAAATGTGACTTTTCATGTGACTTGAGGACAAGTTACAAAAACACATTTTAGAATCAACTCTTAGATTAAAATGGATTGAAAACAACAATTTCACATAACTTTTCTATTAATCTAAGCAACTCATAAGAACAAGATAATTCAATCAAACTTTTTCATGTAATTAGACTAACCATTAAACTAATACAAAACATGAATCTATTGACAATTATCTTTGAAATTGGATTAGAATGAACATTACCACATTAAAAACAGGTTTATAGGTTCAAAAACAGCTTAGGGTAATGTTCCTAGTCCAATTCCAGCCAAAACAGTCGAAGATATGCTGTCTGGGGGTCCAACTCGTCGAGTGCACGAACCAACTCGACGAGTTGGATGAGTTTTGCCTTGGACTCGTCGAGTCCCTTTATGGACTCGGCGAGTCTGCTGTTCAGACAGCAAAAAACTTCGATTTTTCAGCAATTTTAGCAAGTATAACAAGAAAATAAGCCTAGGCTCTGATACCACTGTTGGGTTTTGAGCATTCTAACACTCCTAAGGTGTACATGCAACCCTAAATACCTTGGATCTATGTTTTCTCTATTATACATGCAAATATGAATATTCCAAGGTATTACCCTATCTAGCATACAATCTTTGATACTTGGGTAATAAAACAAGTTTAAAGACATACCTTTTTATGTAGCTTGATTCCTTGATGCTTAAGAGCCGAGTGCCCCAAGTGTGACACCTCAAATGGTTCACACAACATCAAATACACTTGGAATAACTTAGAGAGAAATGAACCACTTCATGAAATCGGCTAGCCCTCACCATACACACATTGTTCTCTCTTGGTCTCACATGGTCTCACATGGTGGCCGATTTTGACAAGAATAAGATGCTTATATAGTTTGTCACAATTAGGGTTACACCATGTAAACCCTAATTGTCATGGCCTTTCATTTCCATGATCCATGGGTACAAAAACACCATGGAGCATCCTATGGGTTTTAGCCCAACTCGATAATCCATGGAGCATTAGCCCACTATACACGTATGGATGATTTACACAATCAACCCATATATTTAATTAGTCTCCTTTTGATCACTTAATTAATTCCAAATTAATTCTTGACCAATACTAATTAAATAATCTTATTAATATATTAGAACTTATAATATATTACCAAACCTTAAGTGTTATTTCTCTCATTTTAGTCTATCCAAATGCATGATGTCATGCAACCCAAATGGACCATGCCAACCGGGTCAAGTACATACCAAATATAGTTATGGACTTAGACACTAATCCAACACTGCAATCATCCCGAGCTCTTCCCCTTACTACCGGAAGTACCTGAAACCAAAACTGAACACTGTAAGCATGAAACTTAGTGAGTCTCCCAAACTACCACATACAATACACATAATCACATAATCACATAACATAACATTGGGCCTTGCTCGCTACATCGGGCCCCGCCCGGCATCGGACCGAAGTCCGGGATCGGGCCCCCCCCGACATCGGACCGAAATCCGACATTAGGCCCCGCCCGGCATCGAGCAAAGCTCGGTATACATATCAACATATCAACAATACACATAATAAGTACATAACATAAACATATAAACATTCCTCGGGCCCCACCCGACAGCGGACCGAAATCCGGAAACATATAACATAGCATATAAACATTCCTCGGGCTTTCCCCGACATCAGACCGAAGTCTGGAACATATAAACAAGCACATGCAAGAATCACGAAGACATCAAACATACAAACATTCTTCGGGCTTTCCCCGACATCGGACCAAAGTCCGGAAGCATATAAACAAATAAACCTAAATCGGCCACTGCCCGGCATCGGAACGAAGTCTGGCACATGCTAACATACATAAACGGGCCGACATTGGTGCCTTAGACCCGTTCCTAGGAGGAAACTCACCTTGTAAAGCTGAGTGCTGAATCTCACGGTAAGGAATCTCTAGTGGCTGCTCTAACGACTCCTCGACTATCATTACAACAACACTTAGGCATGTTTGGCACGAAGCTTTTGGAAGCGTTTGAGAGCTTCTAGCTTTTAGCTTTTGACAAAACGCTCTAGTTTATACAAAAATCTTCATTTGGCAGTACGAGCGTTTAGCTTTTAGTTTAAACAAAACGCTCCAAATCTAAAAGCTACTTCATGTAGCGTTTAACAAAACGCTACCGAGCTTTTGAAATCAATTTCCATAATTACCCTTAAAAATATATTTATATATTTGTTTATTTTTAATCAATTGTCCTTTTATGTAATTTTATATATTTCAAAAGCTTCCAGCTACTTTTGCCAAACACTCATATAACAAGTAAAAGCTACAGCTTCCCACTACCAGCTACCCGCTACATGCTACCCGCTACCCGCTACCAGCTACCAGCTACCCGCTAACCGCTTCCAGCTAACAGCTACTTTTGCCAAACACGCCCGTAGTCAAAATCCATAATCCTTCTTAGGGTAAAATGACCATTTTACCCATGGTCTAACTTGGACCATAACCTAGTCCCAATTCCATCTAATTTCTCCAAGCCCACTAATGGCCCACTAAAGGCCCACGAATGGCCCAAATTTCTAAATTGGGTGCAACTCCTCAAATGCGCCTTCCCTTAAGCCCAAACATGTCCTTGACCCATTAACTCACTTCTGATGGCCCATTAAGGCCCAATAGCTGATAGGTCCAAAGATTTGTCCCAGTCCGAGGCCCAAAAGACGTGAAGCCCAAAATTCTGAGAGTACGCTGAGCGTACTCCTCTATACGCTAAGCGTATAGCTTGCATGGCTTGTACGCTGCACGTACTAGCTTGTACGCCCAACGTACTACCCTATTAAGCCATATTCTTCAAAACTGCTTAATCCCTTAAGACATTAAGTCCAAATTACATATATGAGTCCATTAACATGTCTTAACTCATAAAGTCGATTACTTGGTGGCTTGCAACCCACCAAATGAACCCAAACTTGGAATATAGCAACTAACTTCCATGGAAATGACTAGAACTCATGCATGGTTACAAAAGAGCCTTAAAGATCAAAACTTTACAGACATAGGGACACATTTAGCACTAAGGGCGGCAACCCTAAGCCTAGAAACGAAGTTGAATCATAAAAATCCATTCTTGGGACCTAAGGAGGTCCAAAACTCCATTGACATAGATCTAAGCATTCATGAGGCAAGTTGGAAGCTTTATACATCCAATGAGTGACAAATGGTGAGATAATCTCGGATCCTTGAGCTCAAGATACTCATGTTCTTCTTCTCCAACTTCTCCTTTCTTCTTCAAAGCTCCAAATCTCCAAAGTAAGCTTCACAAGGCCAAAAACACACAAGGATGAAGTATGAAAGGGTTTCTAGGGTTTTTGAATCAAGGTGGCTGGTAAGGAGGCTAGGGTTTGAAGCATAATGTTGCTTTTATATGGCTTAAACCCTAAAAATTAGGGTTTTGAGTCTGCTCGTGTACGTTGCTCGTACTCCTTGGTACGCTGCGCGTACGCGCATGAGCCTTCCGAATCCAATGTTGCACTACGCCCCGCGTACGTCAAGCTTACGCCCAGCGTATGTCTTCCGGTAGCCCAACTGCAACGGCCTACTTTGCTAAAGTCCAACACAATAATCCACTTATCCAATTCATAGCCCAAAAATAAATAATGAGTATTTAAAATAAATAATACCTCAAGTGACGGATGTTACAATTCTCCCCCACTTGAATCAGACTTCGTCCTCGAAGTCCGTTGCGCCTGGAAATAACTCTGGGTAGTGCTCCTTCTTCTCCTCCTCAGGCTCCCAAGTCCACTCTGAGCCCTTGCGGTGCTGCCACTGCACCTTCACCATCTCTACCCTCTTGTTCCTCAGCTCCTTTGTCTTCCTGTCGACTGTCGAGAATGGATACCGGTCTCTCGATGTAGTTCAGGCTGTCATCAACCTGTATATCCTCTAAAGGCACAACTGCGGAGTCATCCACTAAGCACTTCCGCAGCTGACAGACATGAAAAGTACTGTGAATCTGACTGAGGTCTATTAGAAGATCCAAACGATAAGCAACCCGACCTACCCTAGCCAAAACCTTGAACGAACCGATGTACCTGGGGCCCAGCTTGCCCCGCTTCCCGAACCGGATGACACCTTTCCAAGGTGACACCTTCAGGAGAACCATGTCGCCCACCTGAAACTTCAAGTCTGATCATCGCTTGTCGGCATAGCTTTTCTGCCGACTTTGAGCAGTCTGGAGCCTACTTCGGACCTGCTGTATCCTCTCAGTAGTCTTGAGTACTACCTCAGTACTCCCCATGAATCTCTGACTGACCTCGCCCCAACAGATTGGGGTCCTACACTTCCTCCCGTAGAGCATCTGGAAGGGAGGTCGATCTATGGTAGCGTGGTAGCTGTTGTTATACGAAAATTCCGCTAACAGAAGATACATATCCCAACTGCCTCCAAAATCCAATACGCACACACGCAACATGTACTCGAGAGTCTGAATCGTCCTCTCACTTTTCCCGTCAGTCTGAGGGTGGAAAGCGGTGCTGAAGTGAATACGAGTACCCATCTCGTCGTGAAACCGCTTCCAAAATCTGGAAGTGAAACGAACATCTCGGTCTGACACAACCGAAATAGGCACTCCATGACGTGCCACCACCTCGCGAACATAGATCTCGGCTAGCTTCTCAGCCGATATACTCTCCTGGATCGGGATGAAATGAGCACTCTTGGTCAACCGATCCACAATGACCCATATCGAATCTACTCTATGTGCGGTCCTTGGAAGCTTCGTGATGAAATCCATAGTGATATCTTCCTATTTCCACACTCGAATGTCTAACGGCTACATCTTGCCGTGTGGTCGCTGGTGTTCAGCCTTGAATTTCCTGCAAGTCAGGCACCACTCTACGTACCATGCTATGTCCCGCTTCCTGCAGGGCCACCAATAATCAGGGCGAAGATCCCGATACATCTTCGTCGCCCCGGGATGGATGGAGAATCTCGACTTCTGAGCCTCATCCATCAGAACTTGGCGTACCCCGCCATAGTAAGGAACCCAGACCCTCCGATGCAAGGTCAACAATCTACGGTTGTCATAATCAAATGAGGCTACATGGCCTACGATCTGCTCACACTTACATCGCTCTTCCTTCATACCCTCAACCTACGCCTCACTGATCCGCTCCAACAACGGAGTAACCACTGTCATCCTCAGATATATGTCTCGTATCGGTTCCGCCACTGCCTTGCGGCTAAGAGAATCGGCCACCACATTGGCCTTCCTTGGGTGATAAAGGATCTCACAATCGTAATCATTCACCACATCTAACCATCGGCGTTGCCTCATGTTCATATTCCGCTGATCCATGAGGTACCTCAAACTCTTGTGGTCCGTGTAAATGGTACAACGAACCCCATAGAGGTAATTTCGCCAAATCTTGAGGGCGAAAACTACAGCCCCTAGCTCCAAAACGTGCGTCGGATAGTTAGCCTCGTGAGGCTTCAACTGCATCGAAGCGTATGCTATCACGTGACCTCGTTGCATCAACACCGCACCCATGCCTATGATCGAAGCGTCACAGTAAACCATGAAGTCATCGACGCCCTCTAGCAAAGTCAGAATCGGTGCCTCGCATAAACGCTGTCTGAGTGTCTTGAAGGCTGCCTGCTACTCAGGCCCCCAGCGGAATGTCACCAACTTCTTGGTCAGTCGGATCAAAGGAACAACAATCTTGGAGAAATCCTGGATGAATCTCCGATAATAACCAGCCAGACCAAGAAAACTCTGAATCTCAGTTGGAGACCTCATAACCTCCCACTGCATCACGGCCTCTATCTTGGCCGGATCGACCAGAATACCCTTCTGGTTGACAATGTGCCCCAGAAAATGCACCTCGTGCAACCAGAACTTACACTTGGAGAACTTTGCGAAAACTCTCTCCCTCCTCAGTGTCTCCAACACCTCCCTCGGGTGCTCCTCATGCGGCTCCTGAGTCTTGGAATAAACCAAGATGTCATCGATGAAGACTATCACAGACCGGTCCAACATCGGCCTGCACACGCGGTTCATGAGGTCCATGAACGCGGCAGGGACATTGGTGAGCCCAAACGGCATCACCATGAACTCATAGTGACCATAGCGAGTTCGAAAGGTTGTATTCGGCACGTCGTCGTCCCTGACTCGCATCTGGTGATAACCTGATTGCAGATCAATCTTGGAGAACCAAGATGCACCCTGAAGCTGGTCGAATAAATCATCAATCCTCGGGAGGGTATAACGGTTCTTCACCGTTACCTTATTCAGCTCCCGGTAATCTATACACATTCGATGTGACCCGTCCTTCTTCTTCACAAATAGGATCGGGGATCCCCATGGCGAACTGCTCGGCCTGATAAATCCCTTGTCTAACAACTACTGCAGCTGTGTAGACAACTCCTACATCTCGGGAGGTGCCAAACGATATGGTGCCTTGGTTATCGGAGCCGCACCAGGGACTAGGTCAATCCTGAACTCTACCTGCTTCTCTGGAGTTATCCCAAGCAAATCTTCTGGAAACACGTCCGGGTACTCCCGCACGATCCGTACATCATCCACAGTCGCCTTACCCTTATCCCGGGTATCCATAACATAGGCGACATAACCTGCGCAACCCTGTTGAAGGTAGCGCCTCGCTCTTGCTACGGAACATAGAGTTGGTCCACCATGCGACCTCTCACCCTGAATCACTAAACCTCGCCCACTTGGGGTCCGAACAGGCACTAGCTATTGCTCTCAGTCGATCACTGCCCCATTGGGGCTCAACCAGTCCATCCCTAGGATGACCTTATTCCCTCGAAGGGGAATGGGGACTAAGTCCATAGAAAACTGCTCATCAAATAACTACAGTGTACATCCCCGATGAACCCTCGCAAACTGAACGGTCCTATCATCTGCTATCTCTACATCAAGTGGACAGTCCAACTCCCCTGGAGCTCCTACAAATCGCTTGCTGAGCACGAGCGACAAAAAAAATCGGTTAGCCCCCGAATCAAACAATACCAGAGCTGATATATCGTCCACAAGGAACGATCCTATAACGAAACACATAAACATAAGTCATAATCAACATAAATAAAGAGATAAGGAGAAGATACATATCCGTCACCACATTGGGAGCTGCACATGCCTCCTCTGTTGTCAACTGGAAGGCTCTTCTCTTCGCCACTGGCGCCTCCGACCGGCCCTGGCGGTCGTCGGTAATCCTCAATGTAGCAGGAGTGGGTGCCGCCACCTGTCCTGCTGCTGATAAACTCGGGCACTGGGACCGCTTGTGTCCCCTATGATTGCACTGGAAGCAAATCAGATCTGATATTGTGGTGGTAGCAGTACAGTCCCTGCTCACATGTCCTGTTCGGCCGCACTTGAAGCAGCCCGAACTACCCGCCATGCACGCCCCCTCGTGCAACTTGCCGTACTTGCTACAACGGTTGCGGCCCTGATGGCTCCTCGATCGGTGATCTGATACCTTGGGCTTTTCGCTTGCACTCCCTGACTGAACCCCTTCCGGTTTCCTAGTCTTCTCCATCTCCAAATCCAGCTCCCTCTCCCGAGTCCTGGCAATCATATCCCCCAGCTTCTTGCAGCTGGATCTTCACACAAACTGGCGGATGTCACTCCGCATCATCTCATGATACCGGACCTTCTTCATCTCCTCCTCCGCCACGTACTGCGGAACGAGAAGGGCCCTCTCCCTAAACATGGCGGTGATCTCCGTCACCGTCTCAGTCATCTGCTGGAGATCCTAGAACTCCCGAGCAAGCTGTTGCACCTCAATCACATGTGCAAACTCGGCCCTGAACCTGGCCGAAAAGTCACTCCAAGTCATCACATCTAGAGCTGCATCATCTCCAATGGCATGTCCGACCTCCTCCCACCAGTCACATTCTATGTCCTTCAGAAGACAGGAAGCAAGTCGGACCTTGTCCCCCTCGGGACATCGGCTCGTACATAAGGCGTTGGCGACATCAGCCAACCACCTACTGCTAGCAATGGGGTCCCGAGCCCCATGATAGTCTGGAGCTCCACATGCTCAAAACTCCCTGAAAGTCATCGTGTGCGCCCCTAGCATGGCCGCCATCTCGGTGCGGAACGCACCCAACCTCTCATCAAGTATCTCCAAGATGCCCTCCTTGACCGTACCAAAGATCACACGAGCCTGGTCTAAAATACTACGCGTGACCTCAGATGAAATGAACTCTCTCATCTGCATATCAAGCTGCCCGACTCCAAAGCTCGAGCCTGATCCCTCACCGGCTCCCGAAGTGCCAACTGGTCTAGTGCGTAGCGTCACCATTATGAAAATACACCATAACAAACATCAGAATACTCGTCATAAATCGAGGGATCACACACACTACATGTTCCTTGGATTCATCTCAGCCTTCCTTGATTCGAGTACGAATCCTCTGCTTTCATTAGTACGGGCCCATACTACCTTCCACATCTATCCGTACTTTCCTCAAGAACTGCCTTGACTCCACCAAGTCCCTTCTGCTACTACTGTTGTTCTCGTGCTAATCTCATCCTAGGCTTGCCCTAGTTAAATCACCAACCCACTCTCCGCCATCAGCTGCATAAGAAGTACCTGCTATCTCCCACTAACTAGCTCACGAATACCATTACATATCACTAAGACTAGATAATTCTTCGAATGAGAGGTCCCACCCTACAACGGTTGGACTCAAACAAGAGCTGCGAAATAAAGCTAAACCTAACCTTCTGAAATTATTTATTCCTCGTAATATTTAACTTAACATATTCGTTTACTAGTTAGTTAAAGATAACTAGAAGTCCTAAAAGCACAAAGCAAGCAGCATTCGAGCATTGAGCAAACATAATCAAGCATATCCTAATCAGACCATCATATCACTGACTAATCAGTACTAGCATGCAGTTCACAAAGCTCATACTCGTATAACAGGCACATAAGGCATCCTTCCTAGATCCTGAGCCCTAATCTAGCATGCAGATATCATAAACATATTATAACATAAACTTGTATGGGTAATTTGGGAGTACTTACTTGAGCTCGGCTGATTGCATGCACCACACCCTTTTTCTCTTTTAAAATTCCTTTTTATAAAAATGGTTTTTCCTTTGAAAATTTTATACCAAGTCCTTAGTTTGAGTTCAGACACACCCGAGAGTGTACCCGAATGCCTCAAACCAAGGCTCTGATACCAACACGAAACATCCAAAAAATACAGTCCAAAAATTTCATTTTAAATCATTAAGAAAACCATAGTTATCAAACATCATATAAAAATCATAAGTCGTGTATCTCCAAATATCATAAACATCTGTCAAATATATCAGAGTATAAACATCCCAGGCTAAACAAATGGTGTGTGCACTGCAATCATCCCGAGCTCTTCCCCTTGCTACCGGAAGTACCTGAAACCAAAACTGAAAATCATAAGCACGAAGCTTAGTGAGTCTCCCCAAACTACCACATACCATACACATAATCACATAATCACATAATCACATAACATAACATTGGGCCTTGCCCGCTACATCGGGCCCCGCCCAGCATCGGACCGAAGTCCGGCATCGGGCCCCGCCCGACATCGGACCGAAGTCCGACATCGGGCCCCGCCGGCATCGAGCAAAGCTCAGTATACATATCAACATATCAATAATACACATAATAAGCACATAACATAAACATATAAACATTACTCGGGCCCCGCCCGAAATCGGACCGAAATCCGGAAACATATAACATAGCATATAAACATTCCTCAGGCTTTCCCCGACAACGGACCGAAGTTTGGAACATATAAACAAGCACATGCAAGAATCACGAAGACATCAAACATACAAACATTCCTCGGGCTTTCCCCGACATCGGACCGAAGTCCGGAAGCATATAAACACATAAACCTACATCGGCCACTGCCCGACATCAGAACAAAGTCTGGCACATGCTAACATACATAAACGGGCCGATATTGGTGCCTTAGACCCGTTCTTAGGAGGAAACTCACCTCGTACGCTAAGCGTACAACTAGCATGGATTGTACATTGCACGTACTGGCTTGTACGCCCAACGTACTACCCCGTTAAGCCATATTCTTCAAAACTACTTAATCCCTTAAGACATTAAGTCTAAATTACAGATCTGAGTCCATTAACATGTCTTAACTCACAAAGTCGATTACTTGGTGGCTTGCAACCCACCAAATGGACCCAAACTTGGAATATAACAACTAACTTCCATGGAAATGACTAGAACTCATGCATGGTCACAAAAGAGCCTTAAAGATGAAAACTTTATTGACATAGGGACACATTTATCACTAAGGGTGGCAACCCTAAGCCTAGAAACAAAGTTGAATCATAAAAATCCATTCTTGGGACCTAAGGAGGTCCAAAACTCCATTAACATATATCTAAGCATTCATGAGGCAAGTTGGAAGCTTTATACCTCCAATGAGTGCCAAATGGTGAGATAATCTCGGATCCTTGAGCTCAAGATACTCAAGTTCTTCTTCTCCAACTTCTCCTTTCTTCTTCCAAGCTCCATATCACCAAAGTAAGCTTCACATGGCGAAATACACTCAAGGATGAAGTATGAAAGGGTTTCTAGGGTTTTTGAATCGAGGTGGCTGGTAAGGAGGCTAGGATTTGGAGCAGAATGTTGCTTTTATATGGCTTAAACCCTAAAAATTAGGGTTTTGAGTCTGCTCGCGTACGCTGCGCGTACTCATTGGTACGTTGCACGTACGCGCATGAGCCCCCCGAATCCAACGCTGCACTACGCCCCGCATACGCCAAGCTTATGCCCATCGTACGTCTTCGGGTAGCCCAACTACAACGACCCACTTTCCTAAAGTCCAACTCAATAATCCACTTATCCAATTCATAGTCCAACAATAAATAATGAGTATTTAAAATAAATAATACCTCAAGTGACGGATGTTACACGAATCCCTTAAACTAAGGCTCTGATACCAACTTGTAACAGCCCAAACTTCCAATAAATTTTTTCGTTTTTTTAAAACAAAATCATTTGCAATAAACATGAGATACTAATCACAATTGTTTTCAAAATCCATAACATCAAACATTTTATTCATAATATCAGAGTGTCCCCAAATAAAACGCCGGAGAGTACACGCCGTACCATCATGCCAGGCTCTTGCCCTTAGATCCTGAAGTACCTGAAACAACTAACAAATTGTAAGCTAATGCTTAATGACTTCCCCAAAGCATACCCCACACAATCCACATAATCACAAAATCCATATTAGCTATATCAGCTACATAAACCACATAAGCCACACATACAAAGATATAAGGATGCCATGGAAACCCTCCAAGGTATTACTCCAGGATGTTGTGGGCTCCCCCAGGGTCTTATACCTACATGCCATGGGCTCCCCCCATGGTCATTACCTGGAATTCCATGGGCTCCCCCATGGTCTGATATCTAACTGCCACGGGCTCCCCCTAGGGTCTTCCATGTAAAGGACACAGAGTCAACAAGCATACCACATGTCACAGAACATAACTATCATACTACACAACACATATATAAACATATAGGGATGCCCTGGACTTCTTCGAGGGTCTTACTCCAGGATGCCGTGGGCTCCCCCTAGGGTCTTATACTTATGTTCCATGGGCTCCCCCACATGGTCTTAACTACTTGACATGAGCTCCCCCATGGTCTTTACCTGGTATGCCATGGGCTCCCCCATGGTCTAATATCCAACTGCCATGGGCTCCCCCCGGGGTCTTCACATATCTAGTCAATAAAATACTAGCACATTCACATATACATGCATACCATACATATCAGTAGTGAATCCACAATAAACACTACAACTAACTGAATGGGCCGGCCTTGGTGCCTTAGACCCATTGGTATGGTGAGGAGACTCACCTCTCAAGAAATGTTGAACTGATAAGATCAATCCTAACTCGCAGCTCCAACTCAACTACCTACAATCATAACGTGACTAACTTTGTCAAAATCCCGAAATACCAAAAATACCCTCAAAGTCAAACTTGGTCAACCATGGTCAAAGTCAAAGTCAAAAGTCAATGTCAACAGTCCATGTTGGCCCAACTCGTCGAGTGCATCTAGAAACTCATCGAGTTCCTTCAGTGTTCAGAAAACCGGGAAAAACCCTAGCCAACTCGCCGAGTTATCTCATCAACTCACCGAGTTCGCTCAGTATCCAGAAAACAGGAAAAGCTGATCCAACTCGTCGAGTTTTCCCAGTCTTAACATATTCAGCCCTTTCTAGTCGAATGTAAATCCCCAAACTACAGATCCCTAACCATAGAGACGTCTATAAGGGTAAAGTTTCCAACTTTACCCCTAAAGACCATCTAATAAGCTTTAAACCCAAACCCTAGTTCCTTTGAGGAAGGTCTTGACTCATTAAGCCCTTAAACTCTCATCCCATCGTCCCAAAACACATATCTGATGTCCAAAGGTGGACAAATCACGTAAAGTTTCTAACTTTACGTCCATGCATGCGTGAAATACTCTCCAAGGTCATTTTAGGCTTCATTGTGGACATATTGCATGAATGAGACATGGAGGCTATTAAAGTTTGCAACTTTAATCCTCTAGAGGTCTTATAGAGGCCAGATCTACACCCCCAACCTCTGGAAACCTCTTTTCTTTGGACATCCAAGCCAAAGTCCCAAAACCAAGCCCTAGACTACAAAAGATAAGATCTAATGAGCTACATGTCAAGGTTATGACTTTATACCTCCAAGATGCAATCTTTGATGTAGAGTTTCTGGATCCAAGATCTCTCTTCCAAGCTTGATACTTCTTTCTTCAAAACTCCCTTCAAAATCTCCAAAAATCACTCAACACTCACCAAAACTCAATGAACAAGAAGGGGAGGCGGTTCTAGGGTTTTCTCTGAGTAAGGAGGCTGGTAAGGAGGCCAACCCTAGAGGTTAAGTCCTTTAAATAGGGTACAAATCGCGAAAAATTAGGGTTTTCATCCCCAACGTCAACTCGTCGAGTTGGGGCCTTCCAACTCATCGAGTAGACCCTTAATCCCGCGTCCAAAAAGATCCCTACACGACGAGTTGGAGCTCCCCAACTCGTCGGGTTCCAGTCCAAAACCTTAAAATGTTGAGAAATAAATGATACCTGAATCAAGCGTTACAATACATCATCATCGGAATGTTACATGGATCCATGTCAATACATAAAAAGAGAAGAATTTACGTAGTTATGAGAGAAGCCGATATTATTGATGAACGAGAAGTGATTCGTACAAAACAATAACGGGGCGAAGTGGTGAAACCATGCATGACATGTTTAAGGCCATATAAGGATCGTTACAGGTCAACATACATGGTTAAGAGATCTTAGGTCTCTAAAACCATGTGGTTTTTGCATGTAGACCATTTCCTGAAGGTGCTCATGAAGAAATAAGTTATTCATATTAAGTTGGTGAACCGACTTGTGACGAGAGACGACAAGACTAAAGAGAGACAACAAGATAGAACCATATGAATGATGAATGGTTTTACAGTGGGACTAAATGTATCATCAAGTAGATTATTGGACTTTGACTCTCGTCATTATCCATAAAACGATCTTTATATCAGGAAAAAGAGCCATTCATATTGTTTCTTTTTTAAATAACCAAATGGAGTTAACAATATTTTCCTTATCAGCCAAGGAGCAAACATCGAAGAAGTTTTATTAGTAATAAATACATTAAACCCATATTTCATTGCATTAAACAAGTTAGGATCTTTAACAGCTTAGACATAATTAAGGGGAACTATGTATGAGAAATCAAAATGAAGGTTGAGTCTTTGAATGGATTTGGTTATATCAAGCTTAGGGGTAGTCATAGGATGAACGAATGTGGTTTGAGGATCACCCAAGGGGTTGTTCGATTTATTAGGAGATAATGGGACAACCAAGTTCGAGCTATTAAGAGGAGGTCTAGTAGTAGCCGAAGTGGCTGTAGGAGACCCGGGTATTATTGGAGGTGGAACAGAGGCTACTATGAAGCAACCTCGGTAATGGGGAGCTTTTGAGGCAAGGGGTACGAATGGGGTGTGGAGAAAGTGAAAAGAGTAAGGAATGGATCATTAAGGTCCCCAACAAACACGTATGAGTGAGGGGTAATGACTATCATGGAACCAAACAGGAAGATAGATTCGTCAAAAATCACATGTCATGAGATGATTATCTTGTTTTTTTGTTTCGGATTTTCAAAAAATTTAGGGGTTTTAATCAATAAAATCAAGGAAGAAATTAGGTTTTTGAATGAAATATCAACATTGAAGCTTTGAACAAAACCCAAACTTTAATGCTTTGAATTAAATCAACCTATTCCTTTTCGATTGGAGAATAATGATGAAAATTTCAACGAAGATGATGCTTTTTTTTCATGAAGTTTTCCCGGTAAATCACATCTTTTGTAAACTATAAAGATATTCAAATTTTAGATGCACATCCACATTATGTCAGTTTAATTTGTTATTGGTCATTAATGATAGCCACTAGAGAAGATGAATGAAGTGGAGTAGGACATGAAAGGGATGGTGGTCATTTACCAAAATAAGAATAGAAAATGTTTGAATGACTTAGAAAACTTTAGTCCAAATCTGCGTAAAAACAAAAGAAACGCAAATCTTTTTAGGTTTACGGTATTCTAAAAAATAAACAGTCTATATAGGCTAATGTCTCTATATGGTCTACAACCCACATATAAAAGAAGAAAAAAAATGCAAGACAAAAAAACAAACACAACCTTATTTCCAAGCAAAATTTTAAAACCATAAAACTAGGATGTAGCGTTTTACAAAGTTGTCTTAAAATTGTTAATTTTTGAAACTAGAAGGACCATTCGCCAAATTTTGTCTTATTAACACTCGCTTGTTTCAAGTTCTTTCTGTTGGTTTAAATAGTCAACCCCCCCCAATTCTCTTCAGAACCAAGATTTCTCGACTCCTTTACCTTTTTTCTTGATCTCGTTTATGTTTTGGCTCTGGTAAATCTTCTTATATTCAACGAAAGCTACTTTTTTGTTTTATGCTTCGTATGTCTATGTATTACTGTTGATCCTTTGATTTACAAATGATTTAGGGTTTTAACTTTTATGAAGCAATTTCCTTTCGTATTTGATTCCATTTGTTCCGACTAATTTTATAAAATGAAAACCATGGAACTCGCTTAGCATCTGTTGATATTCATTTACTTCAGCTGTTGCTAATTTAAGTTAATGAAATCTCTACTTCTTTTCCATTTTAATGTTAAAATCCGACGTAATTAAGTATTTTGAAGTTTCAATTTGTTTTGTTTTTCAGGGATTTAGGTTATATGGTTTTGAATAGATGGTCATGGATGGGCGATTGAAGGTTGAATACGGTTCATTAAATTTGAATACGATGAAATGCAACGAATATGCTTCAATTCTATCGGATCAGAATTTTCTAAACGCAATGAATCTAAACGAGTCATCTATAGATTGGAACTCCATTACAAGCTTACCTGATTCAGCCACTAGTAATCATACCCTTCCATCTTCCTTGAACGATAAAGGAGATCATCATGAAGATCTCGATTTCAGTGACTTAGTTCTCAAGTACATAAACCAGATGCTTATGGAAGAAGATATAGAAGAGAAGAACTGCACGCTTCAAAAAACCGCTGCTCTTCACGCCACAGAGAAATCTTTCTATGATGCTCTTATGAAAAAAGAAGTTCCGTATGATAAATATGCTACATCAGAATCCATCACTTACATTAATGGTAGAGATCTTAGCTGTGATGTTACTGATTCTCCTCTTTTACCTAATCCTCTGATCGATTTTGATTCACAGTCTAGATTCCATCCCTCGTTAAGCAGTACTAGTAATGTCGTGGACTCACCTGTGAGTATTCTAAGTTTTCCTGATATAGTCAAGGTAGAGATCAAACATGAAATCAATTCCATTCGAGATGAATCAAGAGGAAAGAAGAATCATCATTCCAAAGATCATTCAGATGATGAAAGAACTTCCAAACAATCTGCAGTTTATGCTGAACCAACTGTTAGATCAAAGATGTTTGATGAAATCCTACTATATGGTGGTGGAAACAAAACTCATCCTTTCAAAAGTCAACCAAAGGAACCAAAACCGGTCAAATCCCGTGGTAAGAAACAAGGTAGTAAAAAAGAAGTAGTAGATTTAAGAACACTTTTAACCCTCTGTGCACAATCCGTTTCCACAAATGACCAAATTGGTGTAACCGATTTACTAAAGAAAATAAAACAACACGCTTCACCAACAGGAGACGGAATGCAAAGATTAGCCCATTACTTTTCCATCGGTCTCGAAGCAAGAATGGCTGGCTCCGGAACCGGAATCTACAATTCCCTCATCTCCAAACCCACATCAGCAATCGACATCTTAAAAGCTTACCATTTATTCCTCGGAATCCTCCCCTTCACTAAACTCTCACATTTCGTTTCCAACAAAACCATCATCCAAACATCCCAAAACAAAACAAAACTCCATATTATAGATTTCGGAATCTTTTACGGATTCCAATGGCCTTCTGTAATCCAAAGTCTCTCGTCTAGACCGGGTGGCCCACCGGAATTGCGCATCACCGGAATCGACTTCCCCTGTCCCGGATTCCGACCTTCACAACGGGTCGAAGAAACCGGGTCCCGGTTATCCAATTACGCGGAAACGTTCGGTGTAAAGTTCAAATTCAAAGCCATAGCTCAAAAATGGGAAACAATTACACTCCAAGATCTTGAACTTGATAGTGAAGAAACCCTAATTGTGAATTGTCCTTACAGGTTAAGAAACTTACTTGATGAGACAGTAATGGCGGATAATGATAGCCCGAGGAATAAGGTTTTGAAACTAATTAAAGAAACGAATCCAGAAATCTTTATACAAGGGATTGTGAATGGATCATATAACGCGCCTTTTTTTGTGACAAGATTTAGAGAGGCTTTGTTTTTCTTTTCATCTTTGTTTGATTTGCTTGAGGCGAATGTGGGGCGTGAGGTTGAAGAAAGGATGTTGATTGAGAGGACGATTTGGGGACGTGAAGCCATGAATGTGATTGCGTGTGAAGGTGGTGAAAGGATTGAGAGACCTGAGACTTATAAACAATGGCAGGTGAGGAATCAACGGATGGGGTTTCGCCAGGTGGCGTTTGATCGGAAGATTTTGGAGGTGGCTAAAGAGAAGACGAGGTTGTTAGGGTATCATAAAGATTTTGTGATTGATGAAGATGGTGGTTGGATGTTGCAGGGGTGGAAAGGAAGGATTTTGTATGCGATTTCTTGTTGGAAACCATGTTGATTATTGAATGGGGTTGTATATGAATATGAATATGAATATGATTATGAAGAAGGGAAGATGGTAGGTTGTAGTTGTTTAGAATGGAGTTAAAGTGACATTTGGGGTAATGAATAATTATGTAATAGTGCCAAACTTAATGTACAAACTCGTATTTCAGAATAATTAATGAACAAGATTCCGATGTGTTATAGCATTTAATAAGCAATATATAACAATAACTAAGAGACTACAACAAACGAATTGTTGGAGAAATAGTCTCCAACATGATCTGATGTAAATTTCAGAATTTATTTTTCATAACCAAATCTTTGAAACTAATTTTTCATAGAAAATGAGTTCGAAACTAACCACTTTTCAAACGCGGTTATTTCCAAAAAAATTAAAAAATTGGGCAACTTTCTTAAATGTATTTATGGAATGTGGTCATTTTTTATTATTGTTTTAGATTATTTTAAAATGGGTTGGAAATATAATCGGTCCGGATAATACCGGTTCTAAATAGAGCTCGGTTAAAAAACGGTCTTAAAAAAATCTGATTTTGTCTGAACCGGTTTCGGTTATAATCAAGATTTTTTGAAGTGAAATTTTGTTCAAAAAACCAGTCCGGTTCACTTTTTTTTTTTTAAAAAACACAAAAAAAAAAAAAAAAAAAACAGATTTCATTTTTTTTAAAAAGCTATATCAAACTGACAATTTGGTTAACCCATGGTTGTTAAAATCGCGACCTGATCGTACGATCCTACGATCCTAGGTATGAAAAACGATCCGGATCGTAAACGGATCGTATTTCGGGTAAGATCGCAGGTAGGATCGTAAGATCGTAGGATCGAGATCCGATCCGATCCTACCTTCCTTGATTTTTTTTTTTTTTTTTTTTTTACCATTTTATGTCTTTTACCCTTTACCAATTTACCATTTATCATTTTGTGTTGTGACTTATAACTAATATTTTGAAGTTTTTATAACTTTTGAACGAAAAATTGAATGTTTGAAATATTTTTCATGATTAAAAATTATAAGTTAAAATTATATTTTATTTTGTGGGATCTTAGAATCCCGATCTCGATCTTACGATCCCGATCTTGCAAACCAAAAAAACGATCCTACGTAGGATCCTGATCTTGACAACCTTGGGTTAACCTAATTGGTTCTCAATAAAACCAATTCGGGTTTTTGACCACAGTTAAAAAAACCGATTTAACATTCATTACTCATCATTAGGGTACTAATGGAAGTAACCGAAAGCAATTCCAGAACCGATAAACCAAGATGCAAAGAGGTGAAATAAATGATTCGGGGTACCACAAGGCTCGTGCGAGCTTCCTATAAAAACATACACCCCATATGCATTAGTCACACAACCAACATATGTATATTTTTCTCTCTTAGGCATTGTACTTTGAATGAGGTTCCAATGCTTCAAAGGTGACACCAATAGACTCTTAAGCACCTAATGATGAATAAGTTACTTCTAAAAATAACTCTTAGCATGATTAACATGAAATTAACATCCATAAATTGGATATTAGATGACTATAAACTCTAAATACTCAATAGAAACAACAATGGAGACATAGTCGTAAGATTGGTATTTCTACAACATGTGACCAATGATTTTCTATCAAATGACACCAAAACATGATATATAACTTATTTCACATAAGATTAAGATGTTATGAAGGTCTACGACTTAATTGTTGGTTGACATTAAGTCCCAAGTATTTAATGACACACAAGGAGGTCAAAAATCCACCAAGAGCGAAATAGACACCAATGGAAGTACGATTCACAAGTTAAAGTAAATAATTGATAAATTATCACAAGTTAAGCTACAAAATACTATCATACCATCAAAGGAAACACGAAATTCGGTAACCATGGAAACTAGGCTAGAAAATCCTCAAAACAACTCCATGGAAGCTTGAATTTCTACAAATTCAAAGCCATAGCTCAAAATGGGAAACAATTAAATCCAACGTCTTGAACTTGATTGTGAAGAAACCCTAATTGTGAATTATCCTTTGAGAAACGTGATGAGACAACAATGGCAGATAATGATAGCCCTAGGAATAAAGTTTTGAAACTTATTAAGGAAGAGAGTCCACAAATCTTTATACATGTGATTGTGAATGGTTCATATAATGCGCCTTTTTGTGACAAGATTTAGGTCCCGTTTGATAGTTGCTGTCCGGGAAAGTGTTGTCTGGAAAAATGCTGTCTGGGAAAGTTTTCTATCTTGGAAAGAAACCATGCTGTTTGATTTAACATCTGAATAACTATGCTGAATGATGAAAAATGACCAAATTACCCTGCAACCATAAATCAATTAAAATCCAAATAGAAACATACTAATTTGCATACAACATTGAAAAACAGCAATAACTATGAAATTTCAGCATATATATTAAAAAAAACAACATGTATATACACAATTCAGCGTATATATGAAATTCAACATGTATATTAAAAAAACAGCATATATATACACAAATCAACATGTATTTTCAAAAAACAATATATATATATATATATATATATATATATATACACACACACACACACACAATTCAACATGAATTTTCATAAATTCAGCACCTATGTAAAAAATACAGCATATATCGGCAGAAAAAAAAACAAAAAACAACATGTTTCAACATTTTTCTTCAACTTTCCGAATCAACATGTATTTTCTTCACCTATGCACGAAAATCAGAAGAAAAAAGAAAACAATATGAAAAACATGAAACAAATTCTGATTTTGATACAAAAAGATGAACAAAAATCAGATTTTTAACATACAACTGAAAGAGATGAAGCATAAAAATCAGAAGAAAAAAAGATAACACGGATGAAACATACAATCGAAATACAATCAAAAGAAATCATAATTTCTGATTTTAATCCCCAGAAGAAATCGACAAGAAATCGGCAGAAAAAAAGGAAGAGATTACCTGTGGGCGGAGGTGCAGGGCGGAGACGATGGCGATGGAGGCTGCTTGGCGGGGGGAGGCTGGCCGGAGAAGACGAGTGATGAAAATCGACGAAGGGAAGACGATGATGGCGGATGGAGGCGACGCAGGGAATACGCTTTTTTTTCTAGGGCATATTTGTCCAACGCGTTTTCTTTTCCATCCAAACTTGGGTTTATTGCTTTGTGGGAAAGACCCATCTTACCGAGAAAGATGATTTTTTTGGTCCAAATCCAACGGTCTTTCCGACCCATTCAGCTGGAAAGATCTTTATGGGTCTGGAAAGACGTTTATCAAACGGGACCTTAGAGAGCATTTGTTTTTCTTTTCATCTTTGTTTGATTTGCTTGAGGCGAATATGGGAGGCATGCGGTTGAAGAAAGGATGTTGATTAAAAGGACAATTTGGGGACGTGAAGCAATGAATGTGATTGCGTGTGAAGGTGGTCAGAGGATTGAAAGACTTGAGACTTATAAACAATGGCATGTAAGGAATCAACATTTGGGGTTTCCCCAATGGCGTTTGATCAAGAGATTTTGGAGGTGGCTAAAGAGAAGACAATTAATAGGGTATCATGAACTTATTATGGAGGTAGTTAAATATCACAATAGAAAAAGTAAATATTTATTTATTTATTTTTTCTATCTATTCTCTTACCATTTTTAGATGATGATAAGCGTAATAAAAATTTATTAATTTTATTAAATATGACAGATGACAGATGTTATAATCTTAAGTGTAGAAAGATGATAGAAATAAACAATACGAAAATATGTAATTAACTTATTACGACACTTCCTTTGTGCTAACGAACTTGCTATATATTATTCGGCAACATATTAAGTGCATGACATGATATCATTCACAACTTTTGAAATTCGATTATTTGATGAGTCCTCTCCTAATTCGACGTCTTCATTTTCTAACATTAAAAGTTAAAACACACACAAAAAAAAAAAAAAACCATATATGTGATAAAATAAAAGCGCCAAAAAGTCCTGAGTCCCCACATTCGAATGTCACCATCTTCTCCTACCCAATCCCACCCCGACACTGTACACCGACTCAGCAGATCAACACGGTTTCTGATTCCAGCTAGGATCCACGTCACACTGATCCCGCGTATTTCAATGTCAAAATTCCAGCTTCCGGAAGAAGTTAGCATTCATATAATCCTATCATATGTGATATGTTCCGAGTTCCCACCCCATTGAAACTCACCACCAAATTACTCTCTCAAACAAAAATCAGAACCCATTGATTTCGATTTAATGGAGGTAGACGGTGGTTATGTGTCGACTGAGGATGGTTGCAGGACGCCGAAACAAAGTGGGTGTAGGATTCCGGCGACATGCCCTCCAGCGCCGAGGAAGAAACAGGCGTATTTGAAGCAGAGGAGCCCGCCGGAAAATGGATATTTTCAGCCACCTGATCTCGAGATTCTGTTTGCGATGCCACCCACACCCATACGAGAAGCTTGCATTTGATAATTATGATTAAAACTCAGTACTAATATGTTGTTCGTTAATTTCCCATGTTACTCGTCAATTTGTTCTTATTCGAATTGAATTCTTGTAATTAATTCTTCATTATTTAGTAAATGTAAAAAGATTGAGGAATTGCTTATCTTTTTTTTCTTTATTAGATTATAGAACATGTTGCATCTTCTTTTTGAATAGCGTATCCCAAATTAATGTAAACGATTGGTGGTGGTTCAGTTATGGTTGAAGTATTGAACCCTTGGTAAATGGTGGAGCGAGAAGGATTTACGTATTAGTATTTTCTAAGACATTTTCATGAATGATTTGTTATCAAAGTTTATAAATAAAATCAATTCTTGGAGTTCATAGCCAGGCCCAGGCTGTTCACGTAAGCCCAAATTACCATACTTAGGCCCAATAAGTTAACTAGTTATGTTAGATTATAAGAGTGTGTATGGGGCGGTTTGGTTCGGTTATTGGTCAAAACCGAACCATAACCATTATAATTGGTTAATGCATTTTGGTAGCCATTGGGTATGGTTAATATTGGTTATGGTTAATGGTTTTTGTCGGTTAACGGTTTTGGTTAATGGTTAATATTAGGTAACCATAATGTTCAAAATAATATAAATGACGAAAGTATATTGACATAAAAAATGAAAACGGAATACAAAAAAATCCTCGACGCCAATGTTTGTAACCTAGCTTATAGTAATAGAATAAAATGTGTACCTTGATACTCATAGTGAGATAACACATAGTCACATTTAAAATAAAAAACATTCAATAAAAATATAAAACTTTTAAAAAAAATGACATTAATAATTTCATATATTGATAATTGATATTAACATTAAAATAAAGTCAAACATTCATACACATTCAATGCGATTAAATCAAAAACTATAAAATAAAATAGCCAGACATTTATATTATGTGTTATTTGGATAAAAAAAAATCCAATCACTCATATACATTCAATGTGATTAAGTCAAAAAAATCCTTCGAATAGGTCTATAAAGTCAAAACAATCTTTGATTAGGATTAACGGTGTGAGAAACATCCATTTATGATTATGAGTGTGAAGATTAAACTAATTGTGAATAATGTTACAAATTGTAGAATTAGCCGATTAGGAATTACAACATTAATGAATAATCTAACTATTGGCTTGATTGGAAGATTGTGTGTGTCTGCGTGATCAGTCTTTTATGGTTTGATTGTTCGTTCGTCTCCTGATAAGTGAGGATTAATGAATTATATTTTGGAATTTTAATGGGTCTTAAATAAGTTTTACTATATTATTTTATATATAATCTATAATTTTAATATATTAAAATACAAAGTTAGCGGTTTGGTTAATAATGGTTCGGTTAACCTATAAAACCATAACCAAACCGTTAGTTATCGGTTAACAAAAATTAGAAATCGAACCAACGGTTTTTAAAATGGTTCGGTTATATCGGTTAATTTGGTTTTGGTTCGGTTTTTCGGTTATTATGCTCACCCCTAGATTATGCGGCCATCAAGAACGGACACCGTCCTATGTAGGGTTTAATATCATTTATTTTTCTTCATACCATACACCGTTTCAACTATAGTTGATATAAAAAAATTCAAATCACATACCGTTTTAACTATAGTTGATACAAAAAAATTGTTACTAGTACTATACCAAATATATACTTAGTACTAACTTGTTTGGCTACCAACATGTTTGGTTGGCATAAATTAAGTTATATACCAATTTCTTTGTAATTTTTAATTGTAATAGTTAAAACTAGCAACGACTTGAGAATCATAAAAACTCCATATCACCCTTATAGAGGATTTAATTTTCTAAACAAATTAATTTTAGAGTAAATTACACGAATGGTCCTTGTGTTATGGTGGTACTTGCACACTTAGTCTCTACGTCGGGTTTTCCATCTGTGGAGTCCTTAAAAGCAAAATGTGTTGCACACTTTGTCCTTATTCTAACCATGTGTCAAGTGTTGTTGTTAGTGACCCCCATAGGTGGGGGTAATTTAGTCAATTTAGGATTGGGGTTTCTTTTTCCCATGATCAACAACTCCTCTTGTTTGTTCCCTTCTTGTTTTTTTCTTTGGAATTATCTGTAGACAAATTGAAGATGAAGGATCCGATTAATATGGTGGCATGCTCTTCTAGATGTGATGCTATAATATGAACCTCATGCATTCCGAACAACCCCATAAGACCCTTTTATGCTTGTCCAAAAAAAGTACATTGTGATTTCAATTTCGTCAACTACAGCCCTAAATCATTGAAGGGTAATTCGACTCTTAGTCTCTCAGTCTCAAAACATTTATGTCAAGGACCCCGTAGTGGATTTATTTGTTGGGTGAAAAAAGAGAATACAATTCGTGAAGCATTGATGATTTGCAAGTATGGTTAGGTTAAACAAAAGCTTCAAACAAAGAATTTGAAGCTTAAGATATGGTTAATTTTTAGTTAACTTGTCTTCTTGGGCATAATAGTTTACAAGTTGTAAGGGTTTGGTAATGACACTTAATTGGCTTGTCTTCTTGTCATATTTTTTCAAAAACTAGTTATCTTCTTGTTTCTGTAGCATGGAGTTTCACATTCTCTTTAACCTCTTTAGCTAAGTTAAAAGTTTGAAAAAGGTAAAATGACTCACTCAGAAGGACATTCTCATTTGCAAGTGCTCTATGAATATTTTTAATCGATTTCTTTCTTATGTTACTTTCTCATTCATCTTATGAAGATCCTGATATCAAGTCATCATTGTTTTGAAAGACCTATATGTCCAAGAATCATTATAGAATGATATTTGCTAATGATATATGATCCTACAGGGTCACACATTCTAGCAAGTTATCACTAATTTATTAGTAATTTGATTATTAATAATATTATCAACACTTGTATTTAATTGGAAAATTATTATTTATGAAAATAATATTATTCTAGAGAGAAAAAAACTAGTAAATCATAAGGTATGAGTTTATATGTTGTGTACATCTTTTCGGACCTATTGAAGTCCATTTATATAAAGCTAGTTTATTTAAATGAAAGATACACATGCTAGTATTAAGTTAGAGTAAAAGACACTCTAAAGTCTCTTCTCTTTGTACCAAAACTGTAAGGATCGTAAGGGTATGGGGATTGCTTGTTTGACTTGCATCTTACACACCATACATCTTACAAAGAAATATGCTTTCATTTATTAGAAGTATGGTCCATAATACTTGCATGCGACTATATAAAGAAAAGAATATCTAGTGAAATGGTTGCATTTTATTTTCTTCCTCTTTTCCTCTAAAATACTGTGGGTTTTTCATGGCATTCCCTCTACTCCCTCTTGCAATGTGTTGTGTAGTCTAAGTGCTCTAAGTTGCTTCTCCTTTAAGGCTTATTTTGTATAAGTTCTTTAAGGCGTAATAAGTGCTTAATAAAAGCGAAGTATAACATCTTTAAGTGGTTTACTCTTGATTAGTCGATACTAGTAGATGAACCCTCCTTTGTGTTCTTGTCATCTTCATCAACTTCCAATCTCTCGAGAGAAATCAAAGTCTTCAAACGTTGTAATTCTTTTTCCTTCTACATTTGTTTTAATCTTTCTATGATTGCAAAATGATCATTGGTGGGCATAAAATAGTTTTATTATTATTCAAATTTTAATGCGTCCGTTGCTAAACTCGTATATAGTTTTTATAGAATATTTTTGAATAAAAACCAACAATTGGTATTCGAGCCATTTTTGCAAGCTTGGTTTCGATTATTATATTCTTTGGTATCATCTTTGTTTTTGGAAAACATGCTTGATTTTCTTTTATAAAAAAATATCGTACATATTTTCTATGTCAACTTTAAAATGTTTATAATTATTATTTTTATGACTAAAGTTTTCATGCATTGATTTAGCCATAAAAGTTGTCTTAGGAAAACAAAGTGTTGTTATATATATATATATATATATATATATATATATATATATATATATATATATATATATATATAAGGTCCGGTTCCGGTGAGGACTCTTTTTAAAGTGGGGACTCGTGAGGACACCTTAAAAAATTGAAAAAAAATCTAGAAAAAATACAAATCATAAAATCGAGCATAGTACTATATCCAGGAGATTTTTTTTCATCATTAAAATTGAATCATTGATCATAAAAATTGAATCATGGATCATAAAAATGATCCATTCTTCAATTTTAATGATCCAATTTTTTTTTCTCTCCGATGTAGTACTATGCTCGATTTTATGATTTGTATTTTTTTAGATTTTTTTTTCAATTTTTTAAGGTGTCCTCATGAGTCCTCGCTTTAAAAAGAGTCCTCACCCGATCTTATCTCTCTATCTCTCTCTCTTTATATATATATATATATATATATATATATATATATATATATATATATATATATATATATATATATATATATATATATATATATATATGGCTGGGTTATTGTGAGAACTAAAAAAACGTGTGAACTTGCGAACTCATAATCAAATAATCATTTTTCAAAACCAAAAACACCAATCTTCTTCAAATGGTGCGTCTAAGCCATATCTAGGCTCAAAAAAAGATTTGACAATTTTTTTTGTTTATTTTCGAAATTAGCATGTATGCACAATCAACAGTCATATGAACTTCTGATGAACACAATCAGCAATCATATGGACTGTGGATGTGCACAATCAACAATCCATATGACAGTTGATTGTGCTCATCAGCAGTCATACAAAAAAACAAAAAAATCGTCAATTTTTTTTGAGACTAGATATGACTAAGAGGCACCATTTGGAGAAGATTGATGTTTTTGGTGTTGAAAAATGATGAGCTGATTATGAGTTCGCAAGTTCTCACAAATCTTTTGGTTCTGAAAAGAATCCGACTCTCTCTCTCTCTATTTCTCTCTCTCTCTCTCTCTCTCTATATATATATATATATATATATATATATATATATATATATATATATATGTATATATATATATATATATATATATATATATATATATATATATATATATATATATATATATGTGTGTGTGTGTGTGTGTGTGTGTGTGTAATGTGCATAAACTAGCTATTGACCATTTATGATGTTATTTGTGTTGATTTGTTAAAATAGTTGTAATATTTATTTATTCATATGGTATGTAATAATTAAATAGATAATTTGCATTTTGTTTATTTTTGTAGGTAATAGGTTAGGTATAATAGTTTATTTTTATAAAAATGTAACAATAATGAAGACGGTGACCATTTTGAAGATCAAAAGCTCATGCACTTAATTTATTAAAGTTTTATAAACTTTATAAAATTATATTTTATGAACTTGATACAAGGTGTTGAAGCAAGTGGGAACATGAAGCCACCACAAGAAGATTTGGTCCCTTAGGAATGGACTTGCCTATTTTGTGATGACTCACAAAATGTAACTAGTTTATCGTTGGTTTATACACATATATTTTATGTTTTGTGATGCCTATTCTATGTTATATTATACATGTTTGTAAAATTAGAATTTAAAATGCTATGTAATATTTTAAACATAAAATGATCACATAGAGTTTTAGTTTTAATCAAATTTGTCTTTTAACATAAGATGGTAAAATGGTTTTAAATATAAAATCAACTTTATCTTTTAAAACTAGCTAACGAAAAATTTAGCCAATCAAAATGTTATAAGTTTAAAATTGGGATTTTAGATACTTCTCAAACTCTAAACCTTATATTATAAATGGAATTTTTATTAAAAGATTTATAAATGTTGTTTAGCGCTCAAACGTCAAACCTTAATACTAGATATTAAATTTAATTGATCATCAAAAAGGAAGAAAAAAATATGATCGAGAGTGGAGGGAATGATGGGGTAGTGAATACGTGTGTGAGGGAGAGAGTAGCGAGCCGATATGGAAGGGTAGGAAGGAAGATTGTGGTTATCGATTGTTGTGGGCTCAATTGAAGTTAGGAATTGATCAACACCCTTGGTAAGTACTTGATTCTGCTTTATCTTGTGTCCATGCTCCAGTTACTAGTGTTTTGGTAAAATACTCTTATCCCTTTCACTTCAATTCATGTGATTTTTTGTGATAAATTTCCAACCACATTAGGTGTGTTATTGGCTTGTTTTTGCTGTCAAAATTAATGTAAAAACACTCTCATCGATGTTATTGGGGGTAAGAATTGGTTGGAATAGTAGATCAATTGTATTACGGTTGGTGTCATAATCATTGTTTCTTTTACCTCCAATTCTAGTGATTTCATGTGTGATATTTTTCTGCATAAAGAACTTGTTTTGAACCATTCAAAAGGTTCTCAAAACATCCCCTTATGTATCTCATTATGTTGTGTTTTGCTAGCAAAAATATGCCAACTTCTAGCTTGAAAAGTCTTGTAATTCTTGTTTGTTATGCCGTGTATTTTTCAACCGTAAAACCACATCGTGAGGGCTGAAATACCAATCTTATTTATCATCCAACTCTTGTCTAAAAGTCCATCCAAGAGATATCCTAGTAGGTGTTTTAAATTGGTGCATAATGAAGTCTTGATTTGGTGAGTGTATGATTTTGTGTTTGGTGTGATAAATGCATTCTACTTTCAACATTGGTGTGTCATCTCTTTGGTATTTCCATTAAATACTCACTTGATGTATTAAAACCTTCATTTCAAGACTAACTGTGTGCAAGGTTTATTGTCTTCAAGTCCTTCTCTCAAGTCTTGAAGTATATGATGATGTTTGGCTAAAATTACAAATTTGGACATATTCGTTGACCTGTCTTGCGAGGGCGGTAGAGGCCATTATAGTCCGAAATAGAGAAAATCACTACAAGATTAAATATGCAGGAAATTGAATGGATTTTACAGAAAGTCTGATATCATCTCGTTTGGAGTTGTGGATTCTGTTTATTCTCAAAACACTGAACATGGGTCAACATGGGAAATTCTAAAACTTGAATAAAAATAAGCATTCACCTAATTGTAATGCTAACATAATATTTGTGAAAGTAGTGAACTTGAAAACACATAGTAATATGATTGTTTGTGTTGTATTAGGGATGCTTCTGATAATCTCAAGTGTTTACGAGTTTGGGAATGGGAAAGAGCATCTTCGTGACAAAATCCTTGTGGGAAGCTAAGTACTTTGTTAGGAATTCGACATCTTAGAGGGATTGGAATGAACCTAGAATGTTGTAGTATGAATGTGCTCTATTTGAGGTTGATTTATATGTTGTGTATGTGGTATTTGTCTATGATTTGAAGTTTAGAATGTATTGCATGCTAGACTTCATTAAATGGTAATTTGAAGTGTGAGGTGTGATAGGTTCATGCTATAAAGAGGGTTTGTATTGTTTGTAAATGATGAATGCATGCTCTGATTTTTAAAAAGTTTTTTTCTATGATGATTAGGACAAAGCATGCTAGTAATATGATATGCCATAATGATGAAGTGATGATATGTGCATGATATTGTAGGACAATGTAAAATGCTATAACGTGTATTGAATTGGTTGCATGTTTGCATAATGAGAAACTTATGAAGTAATATGCTCTTGAAGATAATAATAATTGTGAATAATTACTTAGGGAGATTTAATGTGTAATCATTGTATGATGAATTAATTACATATTAATTAAAAAAAAGGAATACACTTAGTGGGGGCAAGGGTAGGAACCTAGAAATATGTGTATACCCTATCCGAATTGTATGATGGCCTAGGGAGGTTTAATGTGTAATCCTTGTATGATGAATTGATTAAATATTAATTAAAAATCATGTGGGATTTGGGAGGTGTAACTTGATTAAATTGGCACCGTTTGTACCGATCCTTAACGACAACACGTGTACTAGTATATGCAACGTTGGAGTAGCGAATGCAACAAAAACTGAAGGCAATGTTACGGGTGAGCGTCGCCCCTCAGTTAGTGCATTGGGTCGAGTCGCTCATGTTAGTAACGAACAAAATACTTACCTTAGGGGTTACTGATGAATATATAGACCTGTAAATAGGAAGTATTATGATAATAATTTCAAAGGTGATTAGAGGAGAGTAATTATTAATGATGAAAATGAAGATTAATATTATACTATAATATTATAATGATGAATGAAGTAATAACTGTTGGATTAGGTGTCTAAGCCCATAACTATAATTGGTATGTACTTGACCCGAGAGTAGCATGGTCTATTTGGGTTGCATATCATCAGGACAATTCGCTAGGATGAACTTTTGAGAAGAGGTTATTTATGGTTTATTAATATATTAGAAGTTCTAATATATTAATATGAAATCATATGATTTAATTAGTATTGATCAAGAATTAGTTTGGAATTAATTTAGTGATCAAAAGAGACTAATTAAATCAATGGGGACTAATTGTGTAAATTAGTTATATTTATATGTTGGGCTTATGATCCATGTTGGACTAAGTTTATGTATGGACACATAAAGAGTTGGGCCACATGAACCATGTATCATAAACCCATGGGTATGAGTTAGGGTTAACCCATGACCTTTGGAATTCCACATATAAATATGTTACTCCATAGCCAAAATCACTATCAATGTTCTTGGAGTTCATATGGACGGTTTTGGTGTATGAAGATTCTCTCTCAAAATGTCATCCTTTGTCCATGGTGTGTTGTGATTCCATTTGAGGCATCCACACTATTGGTGCTAAGTTCTTAAAGGCCAAAAGCTTCAAGGTTTTCAAGCCACAAGAAAAGGTATGTTATCTAACTAGTTTTATTACTCAAGTATCAAAGTTTTGTATGCTAGTTAGGGTAATACCTTGGAAAGATCAAGTTTGCATGTATATCAGAGAAAACATAGATCCAGGGTATTTGGGGTTGCATGTACACCTTAGGAGTGTTAGATTGCTCAAAACCCATCAGTGGTATCAGAGTCTAGGCTTGTTTTATTATATACTTGATGCAAATTGATTGAAAATGCTTTAAAAATCGATTTTCTGCTGTTCTGGACAGTGGACCGAGTCCACTGGGGGGCTCGCCGAGTCCAAGCACAAATTCAACTTAACTCGCCGAGTTGGTTCATACACTCGACGAGTTGGTGCCCCATATTGCAGTTTTTCGAGTTTTTTGGCTGGAATTGGACTAGGATCATTACCCTAAACTATTTTTGATCTTATAAACCTGTTTTTGATGTGGTAATGATCATGTTTATCCAATTTATAAGATAATTGTCAAAGTTTCATGTTTTGTATTAGTTTATATGGTTAGGCTAATTACATGAAATTTGTTTGATGTGAATTGTCTTGTTCTTATGAGTTTAATTTAGATCATAGACAAATTGTTTGATTTTGTTGTTAGAATTTTTGATCTAAATGATTTTGATGGATTCCATAACTTGTCCTCAAGTTATGGAAAATGAAAAGTTTTTCATTTAAATGGATCATTAAAAGTCATAGGTTATAGAAAAATGAAGAGTCCTTTTCATAAATGGTTTTATGGACTCCATAACTTGTCCTCAAGTTATGGATTTTTAAGAGTCTTTTCATTAAAACCTATATTAAACTCATGAGTTATGAATTTGAATGTGACATCCCCAAAATCACGGCCAAAAAAGACCGGTTTCATTTATGCTTTTAAAATAATTTCAGAGTAAATCCATTGATTTAAAAGAGTTGCGGAAATTTGTCCCCAAAACAAAACATGATAAAATAAAGTTTATCAAAGCATTTCTTAAAGAAATGTATTTTCATTATATATCAAAACTCGGGATGTCATGTTCTGATACAGACCAAAAGCATAAACAATACAATATAGACCTTACAATAGTTACATATAACTACTGGTTTATAATCCACAAATATCTTGACAATGTCATCCAACTTATGCTCTCGCGCCACTACCTGTAATACAAAGAAACTGAGTGGGTCAGGCTTGGGAGCCTGGTGAGCATATAGGGTTTTCAACCCACAATAAATAAATATATTTAGTTCATCAACCAACAATAACCCGATTACCCATTCCCTTTATCCTCACTTTATGTCCCTAAAACAACAACTATTACAAGGGACCTAATCTAGGATTTTCATCGGGACAGACATTACTGCAAAGGGGTTTCCTTAACAATAGATGTCCTAAAGGCAACCATGAGGGGGATGAAGTACAGCAAATGAACACCCAAGTTCATTAACACCTACAGGTAATGAGCCTGCTAGCGTTCCACTGGACTGTCTAGAAAAGTCTGTGGTCGTCATCTAAACTCCGCTAGATGACTGAATCAACAACAACAACGAGACCTCTCATCATTTTATTTTATCACACACCAACTGTCTACCCATGTTCTACCCAACATATTAGTAGATAAAATATATGCGTTTATATACTGTTTAAAACCTGTATAAAACATCCATTCAACAACTAGTTCAAATAAACAATTAATATATAAACACATAACACGTATTTTATAAAGAATACTTCATATCTATGTGTTAGAAGAAAACGAATATACACTCACATGATAAGACGATGATTGGACAGCACCTCGTCTCTTAAAATAATCTTTTCCGATAAAACCGGGATGTTTTTCTTGAAAACCGGGCTTCTTGCGGGTAGAGTTTTCGGCTCGGAAACTTCACTTCTCGGGATCTTCGGGGCTTCGGAACTTGCCTCGGGTCTCGGGAATAATACCGGGGCTTCGGGGTATTTCTTGCACGCAAAACGAGGAAAATTGGGGAGAGAAAGAAAGAATTTTGGCAAAAGAAGTCGGCAGCCTCGCATGCCCTTTTATAGCAGCGAGACCTCGGACTACGCTGGGCGTACCGAGGCCCTACGTTGGGCGTACTTCGGATAAGGCTTCCACGTGGCGAAGTCTCGGTGGAGGAACGTTGCCTCTTCTGGACCGAGAAAAGCAACAGTACGCTGCGCGTACCCATCTCGTACGCAGGGCGTACCTCCTTGTACGTTGGGCGTACCTCGCATCCCCAGGCTCTCTTCGGATAAGCTTTGGTATGTGTGCCACGATCTTCAAAAATTCATAACTTTCGCATACGACCTCCGTTTTCAACGTTCTTTATATCCACGCGTAGGTGAGACTATGCTCTACAACTTTCATTTAGACTTTGTCGGATAATTTTGAATTTATTTTTATTATATTATTTTTAGTAGGCCGGGACAGGAAAACTCCGTTATAAAATCATAACTTCTTCATCCGACATCCGTTTTCGTCTGTCTTTTTACCGATGGACTACTAACAACGAGATCTTAGATTCTTGTTTAGATTGTTTCGGCCAATTATCACTCGATCTTGATTTCGAGATTTCGGGCTGCATACCGCTCAGTCGAAATTTAGAAAAATCATAACTTCCTCATACGAAGTCAGATTTAGACGTTCTTTTTATGCACGCTCTCGGTTTAACGCATTCTACAACTTTCGTTTAGATAACTAAGGCTAGATATCGCTCTATCTTAAATTCATATTTTACGTCCTTCAGCGTCGTGCCGGTTCCGTCGCGAAACTTCGACAAGTCATAACTTCTTCGTTATAACTCGGATTTCAGCATTCTTTATATATTCGGAAACCTTGCTACGGCCAATACAACTTCCTTCATAGATATCGAGCTTATCTAATATTTTATTTTTTTACATTTATTTTTATTCTTAATTCAATTAAGCCATATAATTTAGCATAAAACACATAATACTCAAATAACACATTCTTATTATTTCAAAATGAGTTACAAAGGTTAACCTAGACTATTATAACAACATTAATGCCTAGCCCAGAAACACGGACGTTACATTGAAAAGTTTTGAAAGTTACAAAACTTGCCCTCAAGTTTTGTAATTTGTAAAGTCACACATTAAAACTTTAATTCCAAACCCTAGAATTTTAAAAGTTTAAAATTCAACCCTTATACTATTATAATATTATAAGTTTAATAATATATATATATATATATATATATATATATATATATATATATATATATATATAAGAACAAGTCATTCTTACCGTTAGTAGGCCTCATTCACGAAGCCAGTCTATAAGGGGGGGTATAAGGTTACTGGCTATAAAATGACAGTTTAATGGGTGTCCACTCTCACCCACCACTTCCTTGACTGGTGGAGGGTCGTTAGTCGAACGGGTTTGACAGGACATTTAAATTCTCATTAGAAGTATAATGAAATACTAAGTAACTAAACACTTATAAATTCCCAATCTAAGTTACTTAGGAAAATGTGAATATGGTGCTAACTCATGAAATTGCACTTTGCACCTTGTTAAGTCGTTAGTGGAGCGTGTGTGGTTAACCGACACACTAATCTGGGACTGACAATGCGTGGAAAATGGTAGGTTGATGTTAATCATAGGTCAATGGAGCGTGTGTGGTTAACCGGCACATTGATTAGGTGGTTGTAACATTGAGTGTACCAAGCTAATTTGCATGATTATTCACACCTTGTTTGTGATCCTCGGCATCCCAGTCACAAACTTGAAGGGCGCAATCTAGATTTTAACATGCCATTGAATTGTTCAATGAGTCTCAAAGGATCTAGGAATTTCAATTCACTTAAAACCTAAAGTTCCTTTTTCTTTTTTCGTGGTGGAAATTGGTAAATCGTCATTTACCTACCTTCAAATATTTTGCAATAGGATTACGACATCCCTCTTCCGAATTGTAAAATATTGTGTTGGGTCCTAGGCTTAATATTTCATTTGAGTGTTATATTAAGGACTAAAATCAACTAAACTTGAATTTATCCCGTCATAAATGTCTAAGTTCAGATAACCATGGTCTTCCCAAATCTTTTGAATAAACTTTCTTTATAAAGATGATTTTCCACAAGGCGATCAAGGTGAAAGATTAATCCCTTCTTCGTGATGTAGTGGAACTTCACTTCCTTTAACTCCTCCAATAATTCTCCCTAACCCACAAGTTCTAGGTTACTCAAAGCCCTATTGGCAGGAAGGAAAGTCTGTATGTGCTCACGTCTTGGAGTTGAAGTTACATATTGACAAGCTGGGAGAGATGGGTGTCGAAGTCTCAAGGAAGTTGGCGGTTGAATGGGTTCTTCAATCACTTCCTAAGTCATATAGCGGGTTCCCTTAAGGACTACTATATGGGAGACCACGACATGACCCTTATTGATCTAACATATTTTCTTGTTGCTGCTGAATCATAAATGAGTTGGCGCACTGGTAAAGCAAATTTGATTGGAAGGTATACTCCCCAAACTTACATGGACATTGACAATGGTGACATTGGAAGTCCAGAAAAGCTTTCTCTTCCCATTGGAAAGGGATTGGCCATGGTCAAGTCATTTGACCAAATGGTAAAGAGAAAGGCTAAGTCTGAGATAGTTCCGTGCACCATTCCAGAGAGTCCATAGGTTTCTATTGCCAAGAGAAGGGGCATTGGTTGCGAAGCTGCCGTATCTACCTTAAGGACCATAAGGATGGTAAAGTCAGCGAGTATGACTCTGCTTCAGGTAAGTCCACTATCTAACTCTATTAAGTTCCTATTTGGAGATTCTTAATACATGATGTAATGTAATTACATTTTGATGTTTTGAAGAATCGAAGAAAAGAAAGGAAGCTTAAAGGAAGAATAAGCTAATTCTGATCGTGAAGAGATGGATTTCTTTCGCATGATCTGAAGATCAGAATTTTGAGCTGCTGCTAAGAGTTATGATAGATTGCTTAGCAATGGATAACAACATAGTTTTCATGTGTATTTGCATTGTAAGGATAAGTTTTTCCGCAACTTTAAAATAAAAGAAAATTTTTGATTTTATTTATTTTAAGTATCCTTGCAATGGGATTTGTGAAAATTGTTGTTTATATGATTCCATTGATAGCAATATTGGAAAATGGATTTGATTCGTTCGTTTGTGGTAGTGTCGAGAATTTTCCGAATAAGGAAAGATTCTCATCACCCAAGTTTCAGTTGGATAGAAACTTGGAATCATGCAACTTGTGTGATGAATGAGAGTTATCATCTTTGGAAAATTAAGACTAATTCTTTGGTCACATGTATATGTGAGTCAAGTGAAGGACTAGGGGATCGGGTACACTTGGTTGTGCACTGGTCAAGTCCACCATAAAGATCGATAAGACTATTCGTCATGTTTTACTAAAGTTTAGTAAATATGGTTATGCTTACAAGTTTAAGTGTAATTCTGAAACATTGGAAAAGTTTCAATGTATGGCAGAATGAATGAGAAGAATTAAATTGGGCAGAAAGATAAAAGTTTCTCCAATCTGAAAAGATGGGAGAGTACTTGAGTATCATGTTTTATGATCATCTCAATGATTATAGAAAACCATATCACAATTGATCCTCTAAAGACATCTTAGTGCATTTGTATGGCTAAGAAGAGGAATCGTGAATTGTTGAAATAGTTTAAATCAAGAAGATGAGTCATACTTCGTTCCTAAAACAAGTCTTAGAGTCATACTCCAAGATTGTAACCTTGAGTGACATAATCTTAAGAAGGGTTTAAAACACTTATCAAATGTAGAGTAAAAGTTTTCTACTCTTGTACATTTGAAATTGGTAAGTTGTGATGTTTTGGATAAAACAAAGACCAACTAAGGCCAATTGTGTGAAGTGTTTGTCTTGATTATAATCCGCACTAACTCTTGAGTATTGGTTTGTCAAGTAATGTTCCTTGACAAAGTGAATCATATATGTCAAGAGGTCAGTGGGAGTCTTAAAGATCTTGACAAGTTTTAAGAACTAATCAAGAATAAACCTATTGTTAGACACTAGCACACGACTTGAGGTTTGTAACCTATCATGTTGACATATTCTTGTTTCTGTGCCCATTCCAGTTAAAGTTGACTATGCATGAGAGTTCTATGTGTTCTCAGCTGTTTGCATAACAACTTGGAAACAATGGTAGGCCCTTGTGCTGCCAAGTGGCAAGAAATTAAGATTGAACAAGTTCAATCCATATGAGTTTGGATTTGTCACTAACCTTGTCTTTTGATTATGGTGTGACAAATTCACATGGATAGGAACACATACACCATAAAATTTAAGTGTCATAAGGTTTCTCTCCGATTCGTGAAAATGATGGTGAGGAAACGCTTTCACTAAGTAGATAGCAGTTATGATATTTGCATTCTCAAATTTGATTATGATTACATCATACCTTTTCATAATTCGAATTGTGAGGAATAGCAAAAAGTCTAAACATTTGAGACTTATTGTTGTAAGTTCTTAAATTGTTTAGACACACATGTGAGCTATCTAAGGAAAGGTGTATGATTTTGAGAAGCCTAGATAAAGTCTTATCAAAGCATCTCGTATCAGAAATCTGAACTTTGGTAATGAAAGTCAATAAGTATTGATTTCTAGAAGTCCAGCTGATTTCTGGGTAAATGTCAAAGCTAGTGGGAGCAAAAAAGTTATGCTAGTAAAAGTAATGATTATTATGCTTGTGGGAGCATAATCAATTATGATGAATGTTGCAAGTTAGCAATGTTAATTATAGAAAAAAAAGTTTCAATTCGCAAGTTGCAGGGTTTGTAAAGTTGTTTTACTATAATTAAGGGAGAGGAATTCATACTTCATTTCAAATCTAAAAGTTTAGATTGAGATTTTAATCAGATTTAGTCATATATATATATATATATATATATATATATACATGAGTATTATGTTGGAATGGTTCAACAGAAGGAAATTCTATATATGGATGTGTTAATTGCGTTCTCAAAATTCGACTATGATTACGACATCCCTTTTCATAATTCGAATGATGAGAACATGGCAAATAGAAATATTATAGCAAAAGACTAGTCAAGTATCATGTATTTTTGTAAGACATCATGAATTGTGTCCTATATGCTTCGGTATAGGATCGATTACATGTGTTATAATATTCATCCATTCTAATTTTCCAAATGCCTAGGGCATTAAGAGGGAAAAAGGTCTAGAACCGGATATGACTAAAATGGTTAAGCAATTGTCGAGGACAATCTGAGGTTTACCAAAGATTGGTTGCTCATGGACAGTTGGAAGTATATTTTAAAATTTTGGAAAGGACCATATTGACATACTCTGAGAAGAGGTAACTCTTGTTCATAAGTGATGGTCAAAATGGGAATATGGAAATGTTTCCATAAGTGGAAGTTATTCTTTAAATCTGTGTAAGATTAGAAAACTTAATGCAAGAAGGATGTTCAAAGGAATGTACTTTGAATTTGTGACTTCGTTTCCATGGAATTGCTCTCCATTGGAATACTTTGTAATGTCAGTTGTCAAGTCTCCGTGACTTTTGGTACCCAGACATTACAAAGGAATCATTGCATGATAGTTTAGAATCGAACACATTCTGACAATGACAAGAATTCAGAATTCTTACACTGGTAATAAAGATTTGGAATTGTGAAGTAAGTTTCATTGAAGATGTGTTCAATTGATCTATTTCACAAAGTAAGGACCATAGACAAACATAGTGTGCATGCTTGGAGCATGGCATAGCTATTGTTTTAATTCAAGTATTAAGTTGATTATTTGAAACATTATACAATGAATAATGAGTAATCAATATGACTCAAAAGTTTTTTGGCCATATAGGATTAGTATTATTATTGTGTTTCACTTTGCATGTTTTAACTTCCCGAATAAGTAGGTTATTTAAACCATCCACAGTCGATCATACGTTGGAAGTAGGTATTGAGGCAAGACTGTCATGAATGGGTCTGTAGTTTGTCTAGGACAAGGTGGCTGCAGTGTTCATGAGTGCTCCTTGAATAAGATTCGAGTATTGGATTCAACCCACGCTCATTTGAATCACTTCATGGATTTATCACGAGTGATCATGAGACGATAATATCTTATATTCTTCAAATGGAGAGGTATAGGTTGAAGTTTACAAGTCGGTTGCACATTGATGATATGTAAACGCACCGGTAACTCGGTGTTATAAAACATATCATTGTGTGTGATTTGATGAGTAGATAGAGTAAGCATACAAGTTGAAGTTTATCCATTCCTTTTACCCTTGGAGGGATAAAAGCGATATCTGTGGGCCCCTCGATGATTTAGTGATGACAACCTTAAGTGCTCGGCCGGGCCTGGACTGATTTGATTTGTTCAATTAGTCGGTCGTCATAAATCGGAAATCGGGAAACAACAGATGGACAAATAAAATGATTATAATCCATGTCTCAGTCCATATGATATCTTGTTGAATGGAGGAATATATGATCCCTTATCTAATGGACGCGTCATTGACTAGGTCAGCGTTCGACAACGCCTTTTAAGAGCTACGATTGCTAGTCGGGATTTTGGAGTCATACTTGCAATAATAGTTATTAGACTTATCCAAGTGGGAGACTGTTGGATTAGGTGTCTAAGCCCATAACTATAATTGGTATGTACTTGACCCGAGAGTATCATGGTCCATTTGGGTTGCATATCATCAGGACAATTTGTTAGGATGAACTTTTGAGAAGAGGTTATTTATGGTTTATTAATATATTATAAGTTCTAATATATTAATATGAAATCATATGATTTAATTAGTATTGATCAAGAATTAGTTTGGAATTAATTTAGTGATCAAACGAGACTAATTAAATCAATGGGGACTAATTGTGTAAATTTGTTATATTTATATGTTGGGTTTATGATCCATGCTGGATTAAGTTTATGTATGGACACATAAAGAGTTGGGCCACATGAACCATGGATCATAAACCCATGGGTATGGGTTAGGGTTAACCCATGACCTTTGGAATTCCACATATAAATATGTTACTCCATAGCCAAAATCACTGTCAATGTTCTTGGAGTTCATAAGGACGGTTTTGGTGTATGAAGATTCTCTCTCAAAATGTCATCCTTTGTGCATGGTGTGTTGTGATTCCATTTGAGGCATCTACACTATTGGTGATAAGTTCTTAAAGGCCAAAAGCTTCAAGGTTTTCAAGCCACAAGAAAAGGTATGTTATCTAACTAGTTTTATTACTCAAGTATCAGAGTTTTGTATGCTAGTTAGGGTAATACCTTGGAAAGATCAAGTTTGCATGTATAATAGAGAAAACATAGATCCAAGGTATTTAGGGTTGAATGTACACCTTAGGAGTGTTAGATTGCTCAAAACCCATCAATAACTAGTTACAAAGATGAATAAATAATTGTAACTAAATATAAAGGCACTACAGAAGAATAATATTTAAACATTATCGTGTTGGTTATATGATGTATCAGATGCCATGCTATATGAATGTCTGGATGAATGTTTATATGGTGTATCTAATGACATGCTATGTGAGTGTTTGAATACATGTTTATATGATGTTTTGTTTGACCCATTTGGGATATGTACGTTCCATAACACCTCACTTAGCATATGCTAACACTTGTTTCTTTGCTTGTTGCTTTTGCCTTGCATTGGTATAGGTAGCATGATTTGATGGTTTGGTGAGGATGGGGACTTTTCTGGATAGTTACATTTAGTATTACTTTAGTGATGATATCACTTTGGATATGTCATTGAGTTTTCATTTACACTTGAGAATTTGTTTTAGGTTGGTTTCATGAACTTTAATTTTGAGTAAGGGTGTTTTTGGTAATAAAGTAACATTGATGATGTTTTTGTAATAATTAAAATAAGACTTTTGCTAACATATTATGGTTACAAAGTGTTTAGAATAAAAAGAAAATTTTAGGTGAAAAATCATGGTGTTGCAAGTTGGTATCAGAGCCATGATGCGAGAAAACTAAATATAGAGGTTGGTGTCCAAACTCACAATGTAGATTATCTTAGTTAGGTTGCTTTAGATTCTTAAGGGGAGAGGGTGTGTGATGAATGTTTTATGTTCTTAATAGCTTACTCACCTTTAGAATGTTTATCCCTCCTTATTTTATTGGAATTATTCCTTTTGTTATCTAGTAAATTCTAAATCTTTTCGTCGCTCAAAAATATATCTTCGCTGCGAGAGAAGATTGGTGCAAGAGACAGTTAGAGTGACCAATGTTATCATAGAGGGTATGTGTCCTAAATGCTTCAGCTAGATCAGGAACCTCAAGTGCGGACGCTTAAGGGAGTTCATATTCCATTCATGGTTGCATGTGAGAAACCGGAGGAAGAAAATAAAGTTCAGGGGGTCGGATAGAGGAGATGCAATAGGTTCTACGAGCTACAGGTATGATGTTTGACGATGTTGGAACTACTAAGGACGTCATGAACTTGAAGCGCACAGTTTCAGGGTGGATCTCTTTCCTCGAAATCGTGACGTCATGCATGGTGTGGGAAAATGAAAGGTTGAGGGCCAAATTGAGTCCTCAAAGAAGAAGAATAAGGGTCACCAGGTTGTGAAGAGTGAAAATGTGAGCTTTTATATGAAGTGTCACTCCTCACACTAGAGGTTGTGTAGTAGGAGTGCTGTTGCTTGTAGGCATTATGGCGAACTGGGCCATAAGCAGGTGGATTGTAGGAGCCATAATTAGGTATGCTATAATTGCAGATAGATGGGTTACATCAGTGGCCAGTGCCCGAACCCGAAGTTTCAAGCTGGTACAAGTGGTAAGAAGAATGAGGCACCTAAATCCCCAGCTCACACATTTTACTTGATTAAGGGGGAGACCAGACGCGATAATGAGGTATTCTCAGAACTTTTATAGCCAAATACTTTTTCTGATATGTATTATTTGTGTATGATGCTAGCGGTAGTACATCACTTGTATTTGATGCTTCATGTGCTTCTTTTTAGTTACTTCAGAGCTCTCTAATTTGTTGTGTTAGACATAGTGATAGAGGTAACGAATATTGTTTTGCTATTTGGGGAAATGTTCGATGAGTCTTATATTGTGATGGTTGGACACACTTTTTCCTTTGGAATTGTATTCCGATTGGGATCAATTTGTGCGATGTTGTCATTTATATGTTTTGGCTGTCTGCCAGTTAGACTGAGATTCTATGTGTTGAAAGGCATGTGTGTATTCCATATTTCATGTGAGGGTATGTCTACTACGGGAAGATAAAATTATAATGTTCATTTCTTTCATTATTGGTAGGAGATCACACGAGTATTTAGCGATAAGGTGCGATGTTTTCTTATCTCAGTCGGTGGAGGGTTCAAGGAAGTAAGCGGGTCTCTCTTATATGGAGGTAGTCAAGGAGTTTAGTGATGTTTCCTTGATGGTTTTTTAGGGATGCCACCACCATGCCATGTAGGGTTTTATGTCAAGGAACTTTCGACTGTACGCCTTTGAGGTGGGTGAAAAAGTGATGCTGGAAGACTCCTTGGTTGAGAATTTCTTTGTTTTAGCAATCGGGATACGTTGAGAGCCGAGTGTCTTGCTGAAAGATAGGTTTCAAGTTTATGAATTAGTGTATGTGATGGAAGAGTTAGTAGATATTTTGGTTAGAGATATCAAGAATTAGGGGAAGAAATGAGTCAAACACGTCAAAGTCTAATGGAGGGACGGATACGAGTCAGAAGGGACCTAGGTAGTCGAGGAAGACATGAAGGTTTGTTATCCTATGTTGTTCATACTAGTATCTGATTCCGAGGACGGAATGATTTTAAGGGCTAACATCGTGATTTTTCACCCAATCTTTTTTATTTTTAAAACATCTATTTAAACAGAATACGTTAGCAGAAGTCTTATTTTGAATTTTATGAAAACATCACCAATGTTAATTTTATTACCAAAAACACCATTCATCAAAATAAAGTTCACAAACCAAATCAAAACAAGTTCTCAAAAAAAAAACAAGTAGTAAGAAAGCTCAACGACATGTCCAAATGGTATGAATACTAAGACATAAATTGGAATGTAACTACCTAGAAGCCCGCTCCTCACCAAGCTGACAAACTATGCTACCTATACCAATGCAAGGCAACAAAAAGCAAAGAAACAAGTGTCAACAAATGCTAAGTGAGTAAACCATAAGTACAATGTCCGGAAAATACACATAACATATCATCACGTACATTACATGCATCATATACATCGCATACATCACACACATCATATACATTACATGTTCATCACTGGAGTATCGTTAGGGTCTACTGTTATTATTTATATTTTAATATTAGATAAATATTAATTAATCCTAACCTAGCCCTGGGTCCATCACTAACCCTCAAGGTATATTCCCCATACAAGGGTCCATTACTAACCCGTAAGGAAGACACCCCACATGTAGGTCCATCACTAACCAGAAGGAAAAACCCGTTCACCACTAAGCGACCAGCCCAACCCTACCCCAATGGGTCCATAATTAACCCTGGGTCAATCACTAACCCAAGATGTAAAAAAGCCTCATTCACTACGAACATGACCGGTTCAACCCAATGCACTAAGTGAGGCGCAACTCTTACTCGTAAATTGCTTCCGGTTCGCTGCGTTCGCTACTCCAATGTTGCACATACAAGTATGCACGTCGTCATTCGAGAGTGGTACTTGTCATTATTTCCCATCACTAGAAACTTCCCATATAAACATGATATTTGATCTGGTGCCATCACTACGCCAATATCACTCCAGTCCTCGAACACCTTAGTGTCCATGAACCATGTCTCGAGTCTAGGTTGCTACCCTTTACGCCCCACTAAGTGTATTCCCCTTTTAAATTAATAAATTATTAATTCATCACATAAGGATTACACTACAAACCTCCTTAAGTAATCATGCTAAATTTCAATTAATAATATTAAATGACATATTACTTCCATACTTCACATTATGTAAACATGCAAAAAGGTATCACAAGTTAAGGCATTTTACATCTTTTATATAATCATGCTCATATAATCTCTTCATCATTAAGGCATATTATATCACTAGCATGCATTTTTCTAACCAACATAGACAAATATTACTAATAAATTATTGCATGCATATATTGACACACAATCAACACAAATCTCTCATTCTACCATGGACCTATCACACCCCTCACATCAAAATAACAACCAAAAAGTATAGCATGAAGGAAACATCATTGAAATCAAAATATCATTCACAATTTGGGTACATTCAACCTAAACAAACTAGGTTCATTCCAATCCCTCTAAGATGTGGAGTCCCTAACAAGTACTTTAGATAACCACAAAGATTGACTCACCCTTGTCAAACAAACACCCTTTCCTCACTTGAAATCTTGTTGTAACTGAAGTTTCAAACATTCCCCTAGTCAAATACAAATATATGGATTATTATAAGTTTACATGAACAAAGAATGGCAATTTACTACCCAAACATGCAAATTGGTTATTAGGTCAAATTCTTAGTTTTTGCCCTAAAACATCAGCCTGTTCAAGGACACTTTAGCCCCACTTATACCTGAATAAGTTGCAATATATTTTCATATTCCTAGAGATTATACTTTTAGCTTTCCAGAAAGTGCTCGCACAAGTCAATATGATGTTTTTAGAATTTTCTATGAATTTTACAAAACAGGATGTCCGTGCAACTAATTTCTGACCAAAAAATGAAAAAGACGATTTTTACCTTGGTTAGGGACAATATATCAAATCTTGGGAAAATAATGGATAAACCAGACTCAAAATTCAAACTTTTAGTGTTTACGGATCCCCAATCTGACTCCTGATGATTTTTCTAGATTTTTTTCAAAACAAGGACATATTGGTATTTTTTTTTAGAATTTCCTAACATTGCATTTTAAGGGTTAATTGGCAACTTAACCCATTAATCCATAACCTAAATAAACTATAAAGATGGAAATTGAGTTCTTAACAGTATCAACATGACAAGAAGTTAAATTAACAATTTCAACCTCAAGCCATGATTCAAAGTACATTGCTTTTATGGGAAAACAAAGTTCATTGCTAAAAGAGAAACCACCACTAGGGATTGAGTTTCCTCCACCATTAAGCCTCATATTAAGACCTTTACGGACTGTTTTGAATGGATCAAAACATGGTCTTTTACAAAAAAACTACCCCCTTGAATTAAGATAGCAATAACATGAGTTTTTATCAATCACCAAGGAATACAATGTTCTAAAAATCTTGGAGTATTTCAAGAACATGAAGCATAACATTCTTGGGATAGTTCATACTTGAAATTGAAAACAACAAAACATCAAATTTCTCACAATAAACTAGAATTAAACTATATGAACACTCGAATATTATAAGGAGGACAAAGATATGATCATTAACATCAAAATTGATTCACCAATTCCCCAATCCTCAAGAAATTAAGATGAAAACATGAGAAGAATAAGTAAGGAGTTTTACCAAGATCAGGATTGATTTCAAAGCTTCAAAAAGACCTCCTAGGATCGACGATTGCTTCCCTTTTCCCCATCTCTTCTCGGCTCTTGCCTCCCCTCTCCAACCCAAGTCGCCGTTTTTTTCTTGCTTCTGTTCGTACGTTGCAACTCAAGGGAATAGCCAATAATTGATTTTTTTTTATATTTTTGAGTTAGCTTCTTAATCCCGTGCATAATGAGTAGGAGGAACGAACGTAGGGAGGAGGATCGATCCTCCTCCTCAGAAGTTAAACCACAATTTTACAAATTGGTCCATCTAATATCACAATTTATTTCCAAGCTTCCCTAACCCTAATAATCTAACATTTAAGGTTTCCTTTTTATGACCCCTTGGCCCCCCACTTCATAATAAACCTTTTAATGACTAGAAATGACCTCAATATCCTACCAAAAATCATTTAATTAAATTATATGCTCGTTAAATATAAATTACTTTTTCTAGATATTAATTAATATCTTTTTAATTATTCCTTTTTAATACTCGCATAATTAAAATAGATTTATACAATTAATTCTCGAGTAACGGAAGGTTAGAGTCATTAACGGAAGGATTTTTGGGTCCTTACCATTCTCCCCTCCTTAAAATGATTTCGTCCTCGGAATCTGATATCGGTACGAAAAACTTAGGGTAACGAAAGTTCATGTCTCCTCCGACCCCCTAGGTCACTTCTGACCTGTATCCGTCCTCCATTAGAAATTAATGATCGTGAATTGTTTCACGCAATGTTTTTGGTCTCTCTCTAATCAGGGTATCTACCAGCTCTTCCACCTCTTGCGTCAACTAGTCGAGTCACAACTTGTCTAAAAACAGGACACTCGGCTCTTAACTTGCCTCGATTGTCAAAGCAAATACTTCTCACCCAATGAGAGTATGTCAATGTCACCCTTCGATGGTATACAGTTGAAAATCCTTGACCACCCCGACAAAAAGGTAGCCACTGACTTCCTTGATCCCTCCATCGCATGAGTCGAGGAAATCTCGCACTTCTTTGCTAGACACTTATTCGACCCAAAGTACAGATGATGGAAACGAATCTTAGATTTCTCTCATCATAAAGTAGACATAACCTTACACAAAAAACAAAACTCGCACACGCTTTTAGCGTAGAGAATCTTAGTCTAACTAGCAGGCAGCTAAAACAAATCATTGACGACATCGCACGACTTGATCCTAATCGGAGTACAAGTCAAAGGGAAAATCGTGTCTAACCATCACAATATGACACTCATCGAATATTTCCACAAGAACGAAAACAAGATTCCCTACCGCTATCACAATGTCTACACAAAAGTTCAGAAAAACTCTAAATTAAGACCAAACAAGCACATAAAGTGGCAAATACAAATGATCTACCACTTTTAGCAACAAACAAACTTACACATAACAAACAAAACACATAGATGAAAAAGTTATGAGAGTACCTCACCATTGCGTCTGGCCTACTCGACGATCATCTGAAATGATCACACTTACACTTTTGGTGCATCAGTCTTCTCACCATTGCCATTTGGATACACTTTAGGATTTATGCACTGCCCACTCATGTGCCCTTTTTGATGACATTTAAATCAAAGTGGGTCAACATTATTACACTCTAACTGCTTGTGGCCTAATTTTCCACAACGTTTGCAACTTATAGTACTATCACTGCACTACCCCTTGTGTGAGGAATGACACCTCATACAGAAGCTCAACATGTTATACTTCTTGTCTTGGTGACCCTTATTTGTCTGAGGGGATTCAGACGAACCCTCACACTTCCTCTTCTCCCCATTCTTTGCAAAAGAATGCCCTGGTGTAGCCATATCAACTTTAATCCGAATAGCCTCATCCATGGCAGCCGCCAAAGAATGTGTTGCCTCACATTAGCTCGATAATCAGCCGGTAACCCATCAACATAGTGTTGTCGGGTTTTCAAAACTACAACATCCTATGGTGCACATACAACCCTATAAACCTTGGATATATGTTTTCTCTATTATACATGCAAATATTCAATATTCCAAGGTTACATCCTAACTAGCATAATATGAAGTATATACAATATAAGAATCTAGTAGAATGACACACCTCTTTGTTGTAGCTTGATTCCATGGACCTTAAAAGCCTAGTGCCCCAAATGTGACACCTCAAATGGCTCACACAACAACACCAACAACTTGGAATAACTTGAGAGAAAATTTCTTATGCTCAAAATCGGCTAGCCCTCTCATGTAAATCCTTAGAGCCGATTTCTTGAGCTATGGGGTCTTTATATATTGTGGCTATTAGGGTTACACCATGTAACTCATGACTTTCCATATTCCTCATGATCCATGGGTTTTAACCTCCATGGAGTATCCATGGGTTACCCCATGGGTTTAGCCCAACATGAAGAACTATGGATCATAATCCCACATATATAAGAATGAATGATTTACATAATCAATCCCCATATATTTAGTTAGTCTCTTTTGATCACAGAATTAATTCCAAATTAATTCTTGATCAATACTAATTAAATAATATGATTTCATATTAATATATTAGAACTTATAATATATTAATAAATCATAAATATCATTTTCTCACAAAAGTCTATCCAAATTGTTCTGATACCATGCAACCCAAATGGACCATGCCAAATCGGGTCAAGTACATACCAATTATAGTTATGGACTTAGATACTAATCCAACAAGTGTTCCACCTGTTTTGCCTCGGTGGGTTAGTAATTCTTCCTGAACTGTAGCTTCTCAGAGAACTAAAAATTATATTACACAACATAAATAGTTCCTTTTTCTAATGTAAGGAACTCCCGCTCGATCCTCCTCATCTACCTCGATGGATAGAAAAGCTCCTGAAGCCTTTGGCTAAAGGCCTCCTAGGTCATGGCTTGAAGTGTAACCTTAGGACCAACTTAATCCAACGCCTCCCACCACTATAGAGCATCACCATCCAACTTCAGTGATGCATAACTGACTTTCTGTGACTATGTGAAGTCGCTTGAATAGAAAATCTATCTCATCTTGCGCAACCATTGCATGCACAATGCTGGGTCATCTCCTCCTCGAAAGACAGGGGGTTTTTGGTCTGTAAATGCTATGAAGGAACTACTCTGCCCCTCGTCATGATCTCTAGTGGGCTCCCTGCTTCACTCCCGGGTAACTGATTAGCTCTCAGCTATCACCTCTCGTGGCTCCTCATTCCCACTTCTTTATCCTCCGGGGGTAAGAGACCAGCAGCTTGCATAGCCTGCTGCATCCGCTCCATAGCCCGATCACGTCTCCATAACTCAGCATCCCGTGCCTCAAGATGCTCCTATAGATCAACAATGATAGCAACACTCGCGGTTTCCCTGCTCGCTACGTGTTGGTTGGGCTTGTGGCTAATGAATAACAGGTAGGGTCTGAAAAATAAACGATGACGTCTCGGGTGTACGGTTATCTTGACCCCCACCAGCTCCTCTAACATTCACATTACCGTTGGCATGCGACATGTTCCTAAATAACGAAGAATTTTAGGTATACATAACAATTTAAGGAAAGGAAAGTTCAAAAAGTTACAAGCAACTGTTCTAAATTTATCAGCACACACCATCCCCCCCCCCCCCCCCCTTTAAGATCCTAAAGCACCTAATTGAGCCAGTCTACACTGTGAGTCCGAACACCAACCTCTGTATTCAATTCACTCACAACATGGCTCTGATACCAACCGGTAACATCATGATTTTTCACTTAATGTTTTTTTAATCTTAAAACATTTATTTAAACAAAATACGTTAGCGGAAGTCTTATTTTGAATTTTATGAAAACATCACCAATGTTACTTTTATTACCAAAAACACCATTCATAAAATAAAGTTCATAAACCAAATCAAAAAAAGTTCTCAAAAAAACAAATGTTAAGAAAACTCAATGACATGTCCAAATGGTATCAATACTAAGACATAAACTGGAATGTAACTACCCAGAAGCCCCTCCTCACCAAACCTTCAAACTATGCTACCTGTACCAATTCAAGTCAAAAACAAGCAAGGAAACAAGTGTCAGCAAATTATAAGTGAGTCAACCATAAGTACAATGTTAGGAAAAAACACATATCATATCATCACGTACATCACATGCATCACATACATCACATACATCACACACATCATATACATCACATACATCACATGTTCATCACTGGAGTATCGTTAGGGTCTACCGTTATTATTTATCTTTTAATATTAGATAAATATTAATTAGTAGTAACCTAGCCCTGGGTCCATCACTAATCCGCACGGTATATTCCCCACACATGGGTCCATCACTAACCCGTAAGGAATACACCCCACACGTAGGTCCATCACTAACCTGAAGGCAAAACCCGTTCACTACTAAGCAACCAACCCAACCCTACCCTATTGGGTCCATTACTAACCCAAGAGGTAAAAAAACCTCATTCACTACTAACGTGAATGACTCGACCCAATGCACCAAGTGAGTCGCGACTCCCACTCATAACTTTGCTCCCGGTTCACTGTGTTCGCTACTCCGACATTACACATACAAGTATGCCCGTTGTCATTCGAGAATGGTACTTTTCATTGTTTCCTATCACTAGAAACTTTCCACCCAAACATGATATTTGATCTAGCGCCATCACTATGCTAATATCACTCCGATCCTCGAACACCATAGTGTCCATGAACCATGTCCCAGTGGTGGTCTAGAAAAACCAATCGACGTCACCATTTGGATTAAGCTCTTTCCCTTTAGGTATCTTCCAACCTATAAGGCCCTCACAAGTATTTGAATAGGGCACACACACCTAAGTCTAGGTTGCTACCCTTTACGCCCCACTAAGTGTATTCCCCTTTTTAATAAATAAATTATTAATTCATCACAGAAGGATTACACTACAAACCTCCTTAAGTAATCATGCTCAATTTCAATTAATAATATTAACTGGCATATGATTTCCATACTTCACATTATGTAAACACGCAACAAGGTATTACACGTTAAGGCATTTTACATCTTTTATATAATCATGCTCATGTTATCTCTTCATCATTAAGGCATATTATATCACTAGCATTCATTTTTCTAATCAACATAGACAAATATTACTAATAAATCATTGCATGCATATATTCACACACAATCATCACAAATCTCTCATTCTATCATGGACCTATCACACCCCTCACATCAAAATAACAACTAAAAAGTATATCATGAAGGAAGCATCATTGAAATCAAAATATCATTCATAATTTGGGTACATTCAACCTAAACAAACTAGGTTCATTCCAATCCCTCTAGGATGTGGAGTCCCTAACAAGTACTTTAGATAACCACAAAGATTGACTCACCCTTGTCAAACAAGCACCCTTTCATCACTTCAAATATTGTTGTAACTGAAGTTTCAAACATTCCCCTTGTAAAATTCAAATATATGGATTATTGTAAGTTTACATGAACAAATAATGGCAATTTACTACCCAAACATGCAAATTGGTTATTAGGTAAAATTCTTAGTTTTTTTCCTGAAACAGTAGCCTGTTCAAGGCCACTTTAGCCCATATTATGCCTAAATAAGTTGCAATATTTTTTCATATTCAAGTATATTAGACTTTTAAATTTTCAGAAAGTACTCGCACAAGTCCATATGATTTTTCTATAATTTTCTATGAGTTTTACAATACAATATGTCTTTGCAGCTGATTTATGACAAGACAGTGAAAAATACGATTTTGACCTTGGTTAGGAACAATATCATGTCTTGGGAATAATCATGGACAAACTAGACTCAAAATTAAAACTTTGAGAGTTTACGGATCCCTAATCTAACTCCTGATTATTTTGATAGTTTTTTTTTTTCAAAACAGGGACAGATTGGTAATTTTTCAAAATTTCCAAGCATTGCATTTTAAGGGTTAATTGACAACTTAACCCCTTAAGTCATAACCAAAATCAACTATAAAGATGGAAATTGAGTTCTTAATAGTATCAGCATGACAAGAAGTTAAAATTACAATTTCAACCTCAATCCATGATTCAAAGTACATTGGTTTTATGGGAAAACAAAGTTCACTGCCAAAAGAGAAAACATCACTAGGGCTTGAGTTTCCTCCACCAATAAGCATCATATTAAGACCTTTAGGGACTGTTTTTAAGACCTTTTGGGTGGCTTAAAACATGGTCTTTTACAAAAAAAATTATCCTCTTTAATCAAGATAGCAATAACATGAGTTTTATCAATCTCCAAGACTTACAATGTTCTCACAAACTTGGTGTATTTCACGAACATGAAGCATAACATTATTGGGAGAGTTCATACTTGAAACTGACAACAACAAAACAACAAATTTCTCACAATAAACTATAATTCAACCATATGAACACTCGAAGATTGTAAGGAGGACAAAGATATGATCATTAACATCAAACATGATTCACCAATTCCACCAATCGTCAAGAAATTGAGATGAAAACATGAGAAGAAGAAGTAAAGAGTTTTACCAAAATTAGGATTGATTTCATAGCTCCAAAAAGACCTCCAAGGACTGACGACTGCTTCCTTTTCCCCCCTCTCTTCTCGGCTCTTTCCTCCCCTCTCCAACCCATGTTGCCATTTTTTTCTTACTTCTGTTCGTACGTCACAGCTCAAGGGAATAGCTAATAATTAAATTTTTTTGAGTTAGCTTCTTAATCCCGTGCGTTACATAGGGAGGAGGATCGATCCTCCTCCTCGGAAGCTATACCACAATTATACCAAATGGTTCCTCTAATATCACAATTTATTTCCAAGCCTCTCTAACCCTGATAATCTAACATTTAAAGTTTACTTTTATGACACCTTGGCCCCTCACCTCATAATAAACCTTTTAATGACTAGAAATTACCTCATTTTCCCACCAAAAATTATTTAATTAAATTATATGCCCATTAAATATAAATTACTTCTTTTAGATATTAATTAATATCTTTTCTTATTATTTATTCCTTTTTAATACTTGCATAATGAAAATAGCTTTGTACAATTAGTTCTCTAGTAATGGAATGGTACCGTTGTTAACGGAAGGATTTCTAGGTCGTTACATAAGTAGGGGAGACTTGTAACGACCCGAAAATCCTTTTCTCAAGTCTTGAAGTATATGGTGATGTTTGGCTAAAATTACAAATCTGGACATATTCAATGATCTATTGTGCGAGGGATATTAGAGAATATCACTACAAAATTAAAGTTGTAGGAAATCGAGTCTAGTTTCCAGAAACTCTAATATCATCCCGTTTGGAATTGTGAATTATGTTTTATGCTCAAAACACTAAGCATCGTTCAAGTTGGGAAATTCTAAAACTTCAATAAAAATAAGCATTCACCTAATTGTAATACTAACATAATATTTGTGAAAGTAGTGAACTTGAAACTCATACGCCAGTTATCCTTTAGAATCCTTCCCAACTTCATCTTGTCAAGGTCTTTCAAGTCTCTTCAGGCAGCACTGTGGGTTTCTTTCGGAGAACAGCCGCAATCTCCTCATCCATTTTACCAACTTCTTGAATGTAAGAGATCAGCATCCTTTTCAGATGCGCCACAAGAGGTTCAAATTTCTTTTCATCCTTCAACAAGAGATGGAGAAAAGAAATCAAGTCGTATGGGTTAAGGCACAACAAGTCTGCTAGTGTAAATTCAAAAACAGAACTCCTAGCTCCACGAACAACCTTGAAACGTGCATTGATGAAGCTTTCTATTTCAATTGGACCAATAACTTTCACATCAGTAATCTTCTTCGAACTCCAAGATTGATACTGAGGCTTCCCATGCTTGAGATATAAAGCGATAAGCAGCTGATGAACATTGTTGTCCGAATTAGGTGCACTCGCAATCCTATCAAAGCTCCTAAACATGAAAGCTTTTGGAGTTATTGGAAAGTCGAGCTGAAACTCTGAAGTTTTTTCCAAATCAAACGAAGTAACTGGCTCCAACCAGTATTGTTAGGGTCAAATATGTTGTAATGTGTCGAAGTCATTTGAGTCAGTTTCGAAACTCACTTAATCTATTTACTAAGGCATATTAGTTTCGAAGTCTTGATTTCTAGCCCTTATTATTTTTTGTATACTTTCTTATTCTCCTATAAATAGGAGTTGTACTCAGAGTTAGATAGAACTTTTCCAAGACATTCTGTCTAGATTCTCTTTGTACTCGAAAGTATAATTGAGCTATAAACCAGATCTTATTTACTCTCGTTGTTCATGCTACTTTGATTACTCTGATTACATTCATACTCGATTAAATCGCAACTACATTTGGTATCAGAGCAGGAATCATACTGGAATGATCTGATTTTCATCCTGTATCAATTGTATTTTGAGTCTGATTTTGGATTAAAAAATTTCCGCACGATTGATACTGAAAATCATCCTTGATCTTCAGTTGTGATTCGATTCTGCAACTGGTTTGTTTAATCGAGTGTTCTTCTTGTTCTTTATGTTCAATTCACTCATTAATTCTCTAATTTTCTGAAGTTTTTCTGAAAATTCATCCGTACATCCATGGCGAATTTTAACATGAACACGATGACATCGTATTCTCATCTCCTTGGATTGTCTATGAAGATTCCAATGCTGATTCCAGAGTATTACGATCAATGGGCTGATCGGATGGAGGATTACTTGAATGTCATAGATGAAGAGCTATGGAAATGCATTACAAATGATGTAATTCCACCTTCTTCTGTTGAAAGCTTGGGTACTTCTTCATCAACTCCAAGTGTAACTGAACAAAATGATAGGCTGAAGAATTATAAGAAGAGATGCATGAGAGAGCTTCACGGTGCTCTTCCTCCGATGGTGTATAATCATGTTCGCACTTGCAAAACCTCAAAAGTGCTCTGGAATACGTTAAAGGAAAAGTACCAGGCGAGTGAGAAGACTAAAATCAGCTCTGTCAAACAATGTCTGATTGAATTAAGAGAATTCAAGCAGAAAGATGGAGAAACGATTGAAATGTATTACGATCGTCTGAACGAGCTTATCTACAAGTGCACAGGGTATGGAATCAAAAGGACTAACATGGAATACACCATTACTTTTGTTATGGGTCTTCGTAAAGAATGGAGGAGTGTTAGTTTGATGATTAAGACACATCATGGCTTCGATTTTTCTACCTTGAATGATGTTTACAATCAGGTAAAAACTCATGAAACTGAAGTGAATGAAATGGCAGAAGAGTCAAGGACCAGTCTGGGTGGTCCATTAGTTTCGAAGGTCAGTGGTAGAGAAAGTGAGAACGAAGGTTCTGATAAAGAAGGTCTTATTGTCAACTCGGATGATGAAGCGATTGCATTTTACTCCAAAAACAAGGTGAAGAAGTTCTACAAGAAACCATTCAATGCGAAGATGAAGTCTGAAGAAACAAAGGGAAGTTATTCTAGGAAAGTAAGTGAGGAGAAGAGGTTTGAGAAGAAAGAGGTAAAGGCTGAGGATTTGAAACAAGAGAAGAAGCTAAAGGGTGATTCAGGGATAGATTATCATTACTGTCATGGAGCAAACCACATGGCTAATGACTGTATGCTCAGAAAGAAAGAAGAAAAGAAGAATAAAGTGAAGGATGAGGCTTATTACTCTGACAAGCTGGAGGAAGTTAAGAAAAAGACGAAAAATCTTTCACTTGTGGCTAGAGGAGAAGATGAAGATGAGGGAAAGTATCAGATATGGTCATCGGGGTCTGATGACGAAGAAATGAGGAATCCAACCCATGGGGCCATGTGTGCAAGGTATGAGGATGTCGAAGAGGAAAAAGTGACAGGCAGATGCTTTGTTTCGAAGTCTGGAGATACCGCACCAATGACTACAGAGGTACGTTCTCTACTTCAATCTTTTAGCATTCCTTCATCTGCATATGATTCTGTATTAACTGATTTTGATGCTTCTGTTATGTATGTGAATAATCTTGTTATTTCTGCTAGCAATGAAGCTAATAAAGCTAGTACCCAGTTACTAGAAACTCAAAAAATCTTGGATACAAAGAATACTAAGATAGATTGTTTAGAATTGCAGATAACAAATATTATGGTAGATAGAGATAATCTTAGCTCTGATAATAAGATCCTGTTGAAACAGAGGAACATATATTATAATTATTCTAAGAGACTCTATGGAAAATTAACTGAATTACATCATTCGTGTGAAATTAGTAAAGAACAACATAGGAAGCTTCTACCATTTTTAGCTTTCGAAAGAGAGAAAGTAGATGAGACTTCTTATGATTGTGAGAAGAATATTTCCGATTTTGACAAAGTTCTAGATAATAGATATAAATATGGAATTGGGAAAATTGATGAATGTTTGGATGCTAATGAATTAGTTGACATTGTGAATGAAACCCTAACCAAGAATGAACAAATGAAGATTTTGAAAAGAACTGAGAATTCGACATCTGATTCTCAAACTAATTTTGTTGATATTGAAGATAATTATGATAATATTAGCGAAATTAGTGAAATTGAGGAAGAAGAAACTGTCGATTGTTCTCCGTTGTCTGTCATTAATGTCACATCTTTGAGTAAAGGCAAAGAAAAATGTAATGATTCGTTCGTTAAGACTGACACTGATCACGCCTCCACTTTGAAAGATTGTGATTTTGACTATGTGAGTGTTAGAGAAAGCGATACTGATAGTAGTGATGATGAGAAGGACCATGAAGAAATTTCGAAAAATACAAGCTCAAAAACTGATGATTCGAAAGAAAATGAAATTCCAAGAGTTGTTGTCGATCAAGTGTATGGTGAAATAGAAAATTTCGACAAAGTGTTCAAAGAAAAGGGTGCTCATTATATTGAAACAAATACGGTTGTTTATCCAAATTTCAAGTGTTATGATGATGTCATCATTCCAAATCAAGTATTTGTTACTACTGGAAATGTTGATAACATCAAGCCTGAATTTAACAAATTGGTCGAAGAAGATAATAAGCAAACTTCGAAAGAATGTTTTTTCTCTAATCAAAGCACTGTTGAAAATAATCTAACAAAGAATTCATATACTTTTCAAAGATCAAAACCTCAACGAACATGGGTTGATAAATCAAAAATGTCGAATGAAGTTGAAATGAACTTGGAAGCTGAGTCACAGAATGTGAAAATAAATTCAAAAGAATTTAAAGATCAAATTGAAATTTTTTTGAAAGAAAATGGCATTTCAAAGAGACAAGCTAGAAAGAAAATCTTTTGGCAATTTGTCGACTCTCGAAAGAAACAAAATGATTTGCAAAAGAAACCAACTGAAAAAAAATGTCTGAATAGGTTAAGACAAAGTCTTTAACAAGTTCAGTTACAAAGAAAAATCCCACTATGTCTGAAAAGCATTTGTCTCAATCAACTTCAAACAAAGACTTTTCAAAAATCAAAAATCAAGATCCAAAGTTTTTTTCACGAAGTCAAAGTCCCACATTTCATGAAAAGAAATTTTCAAATTCGTCAAATTTACCATCCATGAAGAAGTCTAATTCTACAAATCAAACAAAGTTTTCAAATAATGGTTTTTCAAAATCATTCCCATATAAAACCAATGCATCATCTTTTCAACATCGAAATTATGCTCAACAAACGACTAAGTCCAATGTTGAAAATCAAAAGTTTGCTCAAGATCATTCCCAACGCAATGTCAGGTTCACACCTCAAAAACCAAATTTTCCCAATCCACCAGCAAAACAAGCTTTCAAAGTTTCGTATGTCAAGGGAAGATCAAATGTGCAAAATATCGATCATTGGCTTGAAGGAAAAGGGAAGTTGTACCAAACAGGAAAATACTCTCAACAACCAATTAAAAATGCTTATGAAAAGTATTTGAACGAAATGTCGAATGTCAGTTCATCATTGAAAGACTTGACATCTTCAGTCAAGGCATGGCGTCCTGTTTCAAAAGAAAAAGCAACAGAAACACAATCTGAGAAGAAAAAGGCGAAAGTCAGTGAAAGTCCAAAACTTTCGAAAAGTTATATTTCTGAGCCTTTACCAAATGAAGTCGACTTAATTGATAGTGTCAAATCTAAAGTTTGTAATTGGATTTTAGGTTCTTCATTTCATAATGAGTTTCAAACTAATTCTAAAGGACCCAAACAGCCTTGGGTACCTAATTTTTCCACTGATTGTAGGTTTTATGTGACGAGCAATATGATGAAAAATGGTATATCGATAGTGGTTGCTCTCGTCACATGACTGGCAAGAAAGAGAATTTGCGTGATTATCAAAGTTTGGAAAATACAGATGCTGTGAAGTTTGGTAACTATCAAAAGTGTCAAGTCAAGGTGTATGGTGAAGTCACAAATGGGAAATTTACTGTAAACCGTGTTGCATATGTCGAAGGTCTTCAACATAATTTGATAAGTGTCTCGCAACTTGTTGTGGGCACTGGCAATCAAGTGGTGTTTAATGAAGAAGGAAGCATTATTTCGAATGTTAATACAAACGAAGTCTTGCTCAAATCCAAACGAAAGGGAGATATGTTCACTCTCGACATAAAGCCCATTGTTGGAGTTCCCTCTGTGTGTTTACTTTCGAAAGCTTCATCTCATGTTTGCTGGCTTTGGCATCGTCGTCTATCTCACTTGAACTTTCAAAATATCAATAAATTGGTGGTAAATGATATTGTTCGAGGCTTACCTGTTTTAAAATTTGATAATGATACTTTATGTGAAACTTGCGAAAAAGGGAAACAACATCGACAGGGACATCCAATAATGATTGATTTTATCAAGAAGATGGAAACAAGTTTGAAGAAGAAAGTTCGAAAAATCAAAAGTGACAATGGTGCTGAATTTAAGAACAATGTTCTTGATTCGTATTTGATAGAACAAGGCATTTCGCATAATTTTTATTCACCCTATACCCCTCAGCAGAATGGGGTGGTTGAAAGGCGAAATCGTTATCTTTGTGAAGCAGTAAGATCAATGATCACATATGCGAATCTTCCTCAATACCTTTGGGCAAAGGCAGTCTCAACTGCATGTTTTACACAAAATAGATCGTTCATTCATCGACGATTCAACATTACTCCTTATGAAATCATCAATAACCGAAATCCTAATGTTAAATTCTTTCATGTTTTTGGTTGTAGGTGTTTTATCATGAATCTCAAGGATAATCTTTTGAAATTTCAGTCCAAAGCTGATGAAGGAATTTTCTTGGGTTATTCTCATAATTCGGTTGCATAAAAATCTTTCGAACAAAAACCAATCCTTAAAGAATCAATAGATGAATCTGAGAGTTTTAATTCATCTGATTTTGATTATGATTTAATTTTTGGTGTTCCAGATCGGGCTGCTGATGCTGAAACCAATGCTCCGGATAATCATCTTCCGAAATCATCAAAGCATTCTGACTATTCAACACTTATTCAAGATGTTATTGATGAAAACTCAACATCACCTTCTCCTGGAAATAGCGAAAGTATGACAGATGATCCAGTAGAGGGGGAGAACTTGGATTCAACTTCTAGTGTTGAGGGGGAGCATTCTTTCGAGGGGGAGAATAGGAAAATGAATGATGATGTTGAGGGGGAGCAACCAAAAAATGAATTTGTCGAGGGGGAGCAACGTGAGAATGAAATTGTTGAGGGGGACCTAAATGTGTCGAATAATGAACAATATGGTATCTTTCATGATTTAAATGATAATAATTCTATTGCAGGTTCAGAGTATGAAGAAATGTTCGAAGATGCACCATTGGATTTTGATCCAACATATCCACCATTGGAGAAGTAGACAAGAAATCATCCAAAAGAACAAGTGCTTGGAAATCCTCAAGATGGAGTGTTGACAAGAGCTCAACTTCGTGCAAAGAATGAGGTACTTAATGCTCATCAGGAGTTTTTCATGTTTAATGTCTTCATTTCGAAAATTGAACCAAAATCAGTGAAGGCTGCAATGGAACACTCAGATTGGGTTGTTGCAATGCAATCTGAATTGTCTGAATTCGGAAGAAACAAGGTTTGGAGATTAATTCCTAAACCAAAAGATGTTTCGATTGTTGGATTAAAATAGATTTTCAAAAATAAAACAGACAAAGATGGTAATATTGTTCGAAATAAGGCTAGGCTTGTAGTTAAAGGCTATTCGCAACAAGAAGGTATCGACTATGAGGAAACCTTTGCCCATGTCGCAAGACTCGAGGCTGTTCGAATATTTTTGGCTTATGCAGCACATAAAGATTTTGATGTTTATCAGATGGATGTCAAATGTGCTTTTCTCAATGGAGAACTTGAATAAACACTTTACGTTGAACAACCTCCAGGTTTTGTTAATGAAGAATTTCCTAATCACGGTTATATCTTAGATAAGGTTGTATATGGGTTAAAGCAAGCACCAAGAGCATGGTATGCAACTCTTACCTCTTTTTTAAAACAATAGAAATTTAAACAAGGATCAGTTGATCCCACACTCTTTCGAAAGAAAGTTGGGAATCATCTTATGCTTATTCAAATATATGTCGATGATATAATATTTGGCTCGACTGACCCTGCTTTGTCTAGAGATTTCGAAAATCTTATGAAAAGTCAATTTGAGATGAGCATGGTGGGAAAAATAAACAACTTTCTGGGATTGAATGTTCGTCAAAGCAGAGAAGGAATATTTATTAATTAAGAAAAATACACAAGGAATCTGTTTGAAAATTTTGGTTTGACGACTAGCAAGAAATTACGAGTACCAATGGCAGTTGGAACAAGGCTCTCACCTTCGTTAGATAAACCTGTTGTTGATCTTAGTTTATACAGGAGCATGATAGGTTCGTTACTTTACCTTACGGCAAGTCGACCTGACATTATGTTTTCTGTTTGTAATTGTGCTAGATATCAGTCGAATCCCAGAGAACCACACTTAACAGCTGTGAAGAATATTTTTCGATATCTCAAAGGCTCACGTTCGTTAGGATTGTGGTATCCTTCGAAAACTGGATTCTTCATTCAAGCGTTTCAGATGCTGATTTAGGAGGTTGCAATCTTGATAGAAAAAGCACAAGTGGTGGATGTCAACTACTGGATGGGAAGTTAGTAAGCTAGTAATCAAAAAAGCAAACATGTGTTTTGATTTCCACAGGAGAAGCAGAGTATGTTGCTGCTGCAGCTTGCACTTCACAAATCATATGGATTCAAAGTGAACTGCATGATTATGCAATCAACATGAAGAAAATTCCGTTGTATTGTGATTCACAAAGTGCCATACGTATTTGTCACAATCCTGTGCAACATTCAAAACCAAGCATATTGCTCTTCGCTATTGCTTTATAAAAGATCATGTTGAGGATGGCAATATCGAAGTTCATTTTGTGAAAACCACTGATCAACTTGCTGATATTTTCACAAAGCCATTGGATGAGAAATCATTCGTGAGAATTTTGGGGGGGGGGGGGTCTAGGAATAATTGAAGGAAATTCAGTTCCTGGACAGATTTCGAAAGAATAACAAACGAAAGGTGCATGAGTGTCAATTCAGAGGTGCTGAATGGTTGTATAAAGAAAATAGCCTGTCATTCAGAGGTTACTGTTCACATTCAGCGCTTCGATACGCTTCGATTTCGATATTTTGTACACACTGCTTAATCACAAATTTTCGAGAATTTTTTACATAAATTTTTCTTTCATGTCGGAAAATCCAAAAATACCAAAAATATTTTTTGTCTTGTTGTTGTTTGTTTCGAAAAATAAAAAAGAACCAAAAGATTTTATGTTTGTTTTGTTTTTCCATTTTCGAAAAATCAAAAAGCACAAAAAGATTTTATGTTTGTTTTGTATTTCCTTTTCGAAAAATCAAAAAGCACAAAAAGATTTTACTTTTGTTTTGTCTTTTCAATTTCGAAAAAGGAAAAACAATAAAAGGATTTTCTTGTTTTTGGAATTTGTATTCTATTTTCTAAATGCAAATTTTAGCAAAGATCATCCATGGTTCATGCTTGCAGTTCTAGGGTCAGGTATATTCTTCGAAAAACTTTGCACTAGTTAGGTTGTCCCTAGAAGCATGCTGTAGCATGTTGACCTAAGCCTCTTTTGACTCAATGTGTGTTTTCAAATCCTTAATGAAGTTTTCATCACAAAAATTTCTTCCCAATCAGGCTATCTTCACATTAGTCCTTGAGCTACCTTACTCTTCTCCATTGAGTTAAGAGTTTACTGCTTGGTCCATACATAGCAGAGGTACTTACGAATCTTTTACCAAATCTTTTTCATCCTAAAGTTCTTACACTTTCACACTCAAAGACATATGTCCAAGAGATTTCTAGTATAAACCAATCAGGATCTAGACATATCAAAATTCTGTGTTAATGATCTAACATCATGAGACCATGAAGGAAGTGAAACCCTAAATGTCGAACCACTTTAAGGAATTGACGGGGAACAGTGTTCCAGAACTTACGAAACATTTGTTTCAGTACCAAAATTCGATACTCAAAATCATATTCTTTTCTTGAATAGTCATCTTGATCAAATGTTCGAAACCCACGACATTTGCTTCCCAACAAGATTTAGGTCTTATTTTGGTTTCAAGAATATGATTTCCGTCTGAGTATCTTTCTCAACCTTCGTTACTTAATAAACTTTTCAAAGCTTACTTGTCACTGACTACACTGGTCAAACAGGTAGTTTCATTTACAATTTGTCATACTTATGTTGAGTATGCTTTGTAACGAAATGTTCAACCACACTGGAAGCCTTAATAAAAAGAAGCCCTTTGATACTTCTCAATAAGTATTCGATTGTAATTCACAGGAAACCACGCAAGCTGTGGATCATCTCTCTTGATGATTCGCGAAGCAATCTTTGCCCGGGATTTATCAGCCTTTATGTCGAAATTATATTTTTGACATCACATATCCATATTTTTCTTATTTTGCTTCTTATATTTTTTATTTAGCACACTGCACTCACGCTGATGATTTCGAAAGTCTGGTACATGACTTCGTTTTCAAACCCAAAAACGAAAGAGCCCAACCTCCATTCTGAAGGTTTTATCCTTATCCACAAGTACTCTCGAAGAGACTTTTGAAGTGACGGTTTGGTTACTGTGCGTCTTTCTCAGAGATCGTGTCCCATACTTTTTCTGACATGGTGTATATGACGGCTAATGGTGCAACTTTCAAGGACCACGTGTTATGATCATTAATGGTAACCGTTTGAAATTGAAAAAGGAGATACATATAAAAGGGGCAATTGGGTCGTCATTCCAAATTTACGCATACTAAAAACTCTCAAAGACGATCTGTGCCTTCTTTATCTCTTTGTTCTTCACCGCTTTCCAACAAACCCTAATCATGGCCGCTCTTCATCCAACACAACTGACGATGCATCTTCTTAACCCATCATGAAGATTCAAAGTAACAATTATCAAGTGGATGGTGATGTTATAGTGTATCCTTAAGAACTCAAGATGCTCATTGTTGCTTTAAAACATTCTGTTTTATCGACTGCGATGTTCAGTGCATTTGAAGTACTGATGACCTGGTTGTCAATGGCTGGTTCTACTGCCTCATACAGCAAGACGATGGATACTGTGACCTTCAATTTGATCAAGGATAAGAAGTTTCGTCTTACCAAGAAATTGATTGTCAAGATCCTTGAAATCCCTAATTCTCCACCATTCTATAAAGTTACTAATGAACAAGTTCTTCGCATGTTCAATGAGATGGGTTATCAACCCTCTCTAACCAAGATAAGTGATTTCAAGAAGTCTGGTCTTCCAAGTTTGTGGAATTTTCTTTTTGGGATTTATCTTCGATGCCTCATGGTTCAAAGTGTTGGTTTAGACAAAGGACGCATGGAGGTGTATGCTATGGTCGCAGGTATTTACTATGATATACCCGTTGACTATGCGACTCATATGTGGAAAGAATTCTTGAAGAGTATTGATAATACGAATGCAGTAGATGGGATTTCATGTGCAAGGTATTGAAGTCTAATTCTTCAATATGCCTATGAAAAGGAAAGTATTGTGGTGCCTGCTGATGAGCCTAAAGCAGAATTCTTGAAGTATCATTATCCAAAGTCACTTGAAGATGATGTGAGTATTTTTCCAACAGTTTCTAGGATTCCTGATGGGATGCTCAAGAAGGTTGATCCTTCGAATCCAGTGTTGGAAGCTTATTTGCTTACTATCAACACAAATGATGGCACTGGTGTGTTGTTTATAAAATGTGATGAAGGCTCTTCGAAGAAATATCGGAAACAAAAGATAACTATACTGTTCCTGAAGAAAAGGTCGATCAATCCCCAAAGAAGAAGGCTGGAGTAGTGATGAAAGTTTCGAAAAAATCAGTGCAAAATGTTGAGCCTGAAACTGCTGGACCTTCAAAGGAAATTGTTCCTTCGAAAATTGGTGTATTCAAGCGTCTTAAAAGGAAAGCTCATCGATCACGAAAGTCTCTTGAAAGATCTTCGAGCTCTTCTCCTTCTATGGTTTGAAAGCCACATGTAAGTAGGAAAAGAGTTGTTCTTCGTGAAGTTTCTGTTCCTATTTCTCCATCCTCCAAAAAGCGAAGGGCTGAGGATGTTGCTAAGCACATTTCGAAGAAGAGCAAGAAGAGAAAGCTGATTATTTGTGAAGATTCCATGGAAGAGGATGAAGTTCCTGAAACACCGTTGGGTGATGTTTCATCCAAGAAGAAATCTCCTATCAAATCGAGTCTCGAGGAGATAGTAATTTCCAGTAGCTCTGTGGAAACTTCTATAGTGGACACAACTACTATTCTTGGTGATTCAACAACAGTATCAACTCCTGAGCAGACTTTCGTCACACCACCCAAGGTTTCGTTAACTGAGTCATATTTTGAGGAGGTTCGAACCTCAGACATTATTACACACGTATCTAATACGGATGTAAATGTCAATATGGGTGAAGTAGTCTCGAACAATGAAAACCCAGTTTCTACTCCAGGTATTTTTGAAACTACTGTCATCACTACCAATACTTCTTTACCACCATTTGTCACCACTATTCCTACAACCACACATTCCCCAACTTTTGATTTCGTCATAAATCAACCCATTACTTTCCTATTTTCATCTCAATCTACTGACCCACCCAAACCAATCAATGATAATGATACTGATGATGGAGGATTTCAAGGATCATTTGCTGACTTAGAATTTGATCCTGATGAAGAAAACATACCAGACCATATGCTAATGTTGGGGAAGCAGTTCAAAATTCTCAACAGAAAACTTAACTCATTGTTGCAATCTCAAGCAGATGCAGGGGGTAGGAATTTTGTATCAGGTATTGAAGTTGATGTCATGATAAAATCACAAGAGCTTCGTCTTTTGAATAAATTGAATGTGATGATTCAAGAATCTGAGTCTCGAATTCAAGACAAACTTGATGTCTTGGATAAAAATAATGAGTTACGAGTAAAGTCTTCGTCTTCGACTTTTAATGATGAGCTCAAGGATTTGAAACGTGTTGCTAAGGAACGTCATGTTTTTTTTGTGTGTAGGAATCCATTTTTATACGAACGGTGGATGCGGAGGAATAGTATCTCGAGATTTATCGTGTATCAAAATATAAAAATATGAAGAACACAATGAGAATTCTTAGAAGATGAGAAAGAAAGAGAGATAAAATATATTTCCATGAAGAACATTGGTGGGAGAAAGAAACTCTCCCTGGATGGGAGAAATCCCACCACTTTCTCTCTCTAGAGATTACATCTTAGAAAAGGTGCATAATAAGAAATGACCATCTCTCCCTTTATATATGAGGGAGAGACAAATACACCAACAATACAATAAAGGGAAAATACAACCTAACTATCACTAATTATTTGTAGAGCATTTTCATGCTCCAACATTCTCTCCCTAAATGCTTACAAATGATGAGAGATCCAATAAGTTATACAAGGCTATAATACAGTAATCTAACTAGCAAGTGTGGTAATAAAATGAAACATAGTGAGAACCAAATGCTGAAATGTCTCTGAAACTCTGAAGTGTCTGTGAAGTCTGAAACTGGCCATGAATCTCAAAAAATGAAGGTCTTCGGCATGAGCAAGTACAAGATCCAATAAAAGAAACACTTCGGCTTCAAAAAGTCTGAAAAACATCTCGAGTTCTCGAATTATAATACACCAAGATTCTTCAAAGAATAACCTGCTAAAAATGTGAAGCATCCATAAAATGAAGTCCGGATAAAAATAATGTGAGTCCAAAGACATGGTCCAGCAATGCCAAAAATTTGATCCAAGGATCAGAAATAAGTGCCACGTTACATTGCCAAAATAATCTTCGTCTTCAACATATCACAAATCCAAACTCGTGAAACCATAAGATCTGAACCGGATGCGAACACAGAATCATCCTGTGGTAGAGTCCGAATAATAAATAATCTGAATCGGAAAACATCGAGTAATGCCAAAAATTTGATCCGTAAAGACCAAAAATAAGTGCCACATCGCATCACTAAATAAATAATCATCTTCAGAAGTCTTCAAAAATCCAATCTCAAACAATCGTAAGAACCAAATCCGCATGATATTCTCTCCCTATTTTTGATAACCAATGACCGGATATCAAAAATCAACGAATCATCGGATGGAGAGTGTCGGATACCAAGAGCTAAGAGAGTTCTCCCTAAATGTATGAAGGGTCTCGATAAGACACGGGAAATAGAGTAAAAGAGACACTTTGCGGTCATGAGGAGGTGGGTGATAAAGTTGCTGAAGCTGCATGAACAAATACCATAGAACGAAGAATCACCGCATGAAAAATATCTCTGTTGTGCCGAAAATACCAAAAAATATCCAAACTGCGGTGCCGGAACTCTCGTAGTGGTCTTCAATAGAGAATAAAGTTCACATGCTCATGATACATGATTCGTCAACCAAAAATCAAGAGCAAAAATTCATAAAATCCCATAAAGTGAAGAATACGAAACAACTTTGTTGATCAATCGCCGTTGCGGTGCAAGCATCACAAAGAATGATATGAAGTCTGACTGCGGTAGGAGTATTCTTCCAAATAACCGGCATGAAGTAAACCAATGTGACAATCCAATGTTCGGTTGTGGCAAAAATTGGTGTTAAATAAAATAATTGGTTTTAATAAAAAAAATTGGTTATAATAAAAAAATGGCTAAATAAAAAAAATTGGTGTTAAAAAAAATTGGTTGAATAAAAGAAATTGTCGTTAAAAAAATATTGGCTGAAAAAAAATAATTAAATAAAAAGGCTGAAAAAAAAGTTTAAAAAAAATAAGAAGGATAAAAAAAGGGGGGGGGGGCTGATGAGAGGGGAGGAAAAAAGGAGAGGATGGGAGGAGGAAGGAGGGGAAGAAGGAAGAAGAGAAGGGAAGGAGGGAGGGGAGGAGGGGAGGGCTGGAGAAGTTGCTGATGAGGTGACTGCGGGTCTAGGGTTCGGACGAAGGAGCTGCGGATGATGACGACTTGGTTGCGGACGCGGACTGCAGTCGAGGAAGACTGCGGTATACGAAGAAGGTCACCGCGGTCCGAGCTGCTGTATGCGAGCTGCGGTCCGAACAGACTGCGGTCTAAGGAGAGGACTTCGGTCCGTAGGGCAGGAAGGCTGCGGGCTTCTCGGCTAGGCTAAGAGGTTGCGGACCAAGGCTTAGCTGAGAGGCTGCGGACCAAGGCCTGAGAGAGGCTGCGGGGAGGCTTCTTAGGAGGCTCCGGTAGGCAGTTTTTGGCTGCGGTTCTGGGCTCCGAGAAGGACTGAATATATGACGAAAAATGCTATTTTTTTCATGAAAAATGGTACCGCAAAGGCCATTTATTTTTATTTTATTGAGGGGAATATTTTTTAAAGCATTTTGGGTCAAAAAGTGGTATTGGGAAGGCAAAAAGGAGGAGTGTACATGAGGTTTTTAGGGGACAAAAGGTGATGGGAAAGGACAATGTCACATGGTTTTGTCTTGGGAAGGAAAAAATGAGTGGAGTACTCTTTACCCAAAAGAGTAACAAGGACAATTGACTTTTTGCAAACAAATATTACGTCCAAAACATCTTCAAATCAAAGATTCACAGCACTAAAATTATGAAGAACAAGAACTTCATACCTTTGAGAATAATAGTTGTTGGGTAAAAAAAAAATCTTCAATAAAGAGATGCTTTTCTCCACTTTCTTCAAGAAAATAATCCCATTATTTTGTGTCTTCTCATCCAAGAATACAAGAACTCCCTGGAACAATTTCTTCAACAATTTGAGACCACAAAAATAATTTCTTCTCCCATTTTTCTTCATTTCTTCAACAGAAAAATACTAAGAACTTCAAGAACGTAAATTTCTAGTAGTGAATTTGATTGAGCAGCAACAACATAATTATTCTACTAAGTAAGGATCACCCAGAAAAATAGAAAATTCATCAGAAATTTCCGGTTTGAGACCCGAAAATTCTTTGCAAAAACACGAAAAACTTCAAGATAATCACCGAACGGGAGTCGTTCCCTTGAAATAATCATGAGATCTTCAAGGTACGGCTCTGATACCAATTGTAGGAACCCATTTTTATACGAACGGTGGATGCGGAAGAATAGTATCTCGAGATTTATCGTGTATCAAAATATAAAAATATGAAGAACACGATGAGAATTCTTAGAAGATGAGAAAGAAAGAGAGATAAAATATATTTCCATGAATAACATTGGTGGGAGAAAGAAACTCTCCCTGGATGGGAGAAATCCCACCACTTTCTCTCTCTAGAGATTACATCATAAAAAAGGTGCATAATAAGAAATGAACATCTCTCCCTCTATATAGGAGGGAGAGACAAATACACCAACAATACAATAAAGGGAAAATACAACCTAACTATCACTCATTATTTGTAGAGAATTTCCATGCTCCAACATTGTGCAAGATGTAAAAACTGTTCGTGAAAATGTGAATCAAAAGCTTGAAGAGATGAAAGTGAGTGTCTCTACAGAACTCCATGAGTTGGATCAAAAGTATTCTTCGATTCTTGAGAAAGTTGACATTATTGTTGATGCTATTACTACGTTTGTTCAAACCCATCAATCTTTTGTTCCCAAGTTTGATAAGAAAGTAACTGCTGATGTTACTAGCTTTGGTCAACTTAATACCATGATTGTCGAATTAAAGGAGCTTGTTTCGAAGTCTGGCCCATCCTCTATTATAACTCCTAAGTTTTTAGCTCAAAAGTTTTTTTTATTCGAGGCTCAAGTTCAAAAAATGTTGGCTCCATTGTCTCGCTTTGTTACTCTCTTACCAACGAATGCCCCGCTTGTTACCATAGGGGTGCAAGGGGGAGCAAAGGATGCAGTTGGTAAAGGAGCAAATGTTTCTGAGAAAACGAATGAAGAAACAAAGGTTGTGGGAAAAGTTTTCAAGACTCAAATTCCTACAACAAAACCAATATTTTCAAAGGCTGAACCGGTGATGGTAACTACAGTTACAACAAGGCCAATTGCAAAAGGCATTGTAATTGAGTCTACTGGTGGAGGGAGTTCTTCGAAACCCAAACAAAATGAAGCAGATAAAGGGAAAGGAAAAGGGGTTGTTATATAAAAGTCCAAAGAAGAGAGGAAAACTGAAATTGAAGGAGAGATGGAGAAGCAACGTCAAATTCAGAGTATTTTGATGCTTCGTAAAAATGATCCTCCTGCAATGAACAAAGGTGATCCAACGAAGTTGCATAGTTATGAAAATATTGAAGCAAGAGTGTCATACAATGAAATGTATGAATTCGAGAAGAAGCCAAGGAAAAGCTATGCAATAGAGAACACAGATATGAATCAACTTGATTTCCCAATCAATGAAATGATGTTCATCACAACTCAATACAAAATTATTGAGAAATTCAAGGATGAAGATGAGTTTCTTCTTATAAAGCTAAGGTTTCATGCTGTGTTGGGAAAGAATCAGGAAGAGGTTTGGTTCCTTAACAAGATTGTTCGTGTGATAAGCGTGACTAAGGATGTATTGTTTGAAAACATGATTCAGAATTTTCGATTTCATGTTGTAAGGGCAAACAATGAGGTTTGTGATTTTTCAGTTGCTGACTTTCCATTGATGAACTTGAATGATCTTATTCAAGTTGCAATGATTCTTAAAGATATGGACACTTAGAAACTTCAAGGAACAGGCAAAGAGATTTTGGGACTTGGTCTTGGTCACATTAAAATCTTTATAGATAATTACTATGATTGTCTAGCCTTAACTGATATTGAGTTGTGTACTGCATTGGGAAAGGAAGTAAAAGTTGCTCCAGAAATTGTGAAGAGTCAAGATGAACTGAAGAAGTTTGCTGATGGGGAAATTTGTTTAAAGCCAATGGGATTAGTTTTTTCAGGAAAAGACAAGAAAGGAAAAACTAAGAGGTTCTTTTTCCAAGTTTCGGAAGTTGAACGAAATACAACTGCTCAATATACGAATTTTATTGTTTGTATGAATAATTGTAAGAAAAACAACGAAGGAGATAAGGCTGAGCTGAAGAAGGTTATGAGCTGGTATACAGAGGTTCGAAGGTTAATGCATATGGCTGCTCAAATTCTTACAAACTGAGTTCGACACTGATTACAAAGGGGGAGAATGTTAGGGTCAAATATGTTGTAATGTGTCGAAGTCATTTGAGTCAGTTTCGAAACTCACTTAATCTATTTACTAAGGCATATTAGTTTCGAAGTCTTGATGTCTAGCCGTTAGTATTTTTTGTATACTTTCTTATTCTCCTATAAATAGGAGTTGTACTCAGAGTTAGATAGAACTTTTCCAAGACATTCTGTCTAGATTCTCTTTGTACTCGAAAGTATAATTGATCTATAAAACAGATCTTATTTACTCTCGTTGTTCATGCTACTTTGATTACTCTGATTACATTTATACTCGACTAAATCGCAACTACAAGTATACATTAGGATTGTCTAACACCTCATTCAGAATGCTCTCCATAGACCAAGGAGGGAATAGAGACTTCTGAGTTTTGAGAGTGACATGGGCATCACGAGCCTCTCTTTCACGATCTTCAGATTCCTTTGCAACACGCTGAGCTTCATCAAGCTCTTGGTCACGTTTATTTCTTTTAAGTTGAGACTCTTCTAAAAAATATTCTTCTTCTTCATCTTCATCGATCAACTTTCCTTTTCCTTTCGATCCAGAAGCTTCATTACCCTTCAGATCATTTGGATTCGGTTTTTGTTCATGTTTAACAGAGCCACCAGCTGGTTTCTTGAGTTCTTCACCAGATGCCTTCTTCACTTCTCCCCCTTGTTTTGGAAGAGCACCCGATGTCGGAACACCTTCTGCTCGATTAAGCATAGAGAAGACAGGTCTGAGTTTTTCGGCCAGATGTTGTCGAACAGAGACTGTAATCAAAGAATCACGAGTCTCGAGAAGAGTTTGCAAAAATTGATTCACATCGGCGACACAACTTTTTATCACAACTTTTTCAGACTTGAGCTCATCAATCTCCTTGTTGGCATGATAGAGGTGGCTGAAACAACTTTAAATTTTTCAGTTTTGATGGCAAGCTGATCCATGAGGGCATTTTCAGTGACAAGATCTGCTTGAAGCTTTTCAATCTTGGAAGTGATAGATGTTTGCAGCACCGTATTATCAGCCTGGATAGCAGTGCGAACCTCGGAAAGAGCTGCTTTCTCGGTTTGGAGTGTTGTGCCAAGGCTCTTAATTACCTTGTTCGTACTAGATGTGTTTTATTGCGAAGAGGTTAAGAATTCTTCCATAAATTGCTTCGCATCAGAAAGTATTTTATCGACTCTTTCGGTCGTTTCACGAACTGTCTTTTCTGAGTTCTCAACAGCCTTTGTGGATGCAGCAAGATTCGCAGCATGCTCCTTGGTGAGAGTTTCAAATAAGGCTTTGTAAGACTCGGTGGAATATTCACTGCTCGACAAAGATTTAGAGGACTCAATAAGATTATCCAACTTCTCATTGAGAGCATTGAATTGCCTCTTCGTCATTGGTGCATCTTCATCATCACTTGAGTGTTGAACATTGAATGGGCTAAAGTGGAAGTCGTGGAAATCATCCCGATCGTCACCAAACACCGTATCAGTATCATCAGTCCTTAGAGGTGAGATGGGAGTGAATTCAGGACCAAAAGTGACACCAGAAGCACTTGCCCCCGTATCAGATATGTTGATAGTTACTGGCGGTGTACTTGTGAGAGTTGTTGTGGTTGCAGTTGATTCGGTGAATAGTGGATGGGTTTGAGCAACAAAACCCTGAGGTTGCGAGACTCTGACAGAAACATTCAGACATGGAGCGATAGTTATGGGTGTAGAAGTAGCAGTAGGAGAAGGTGGAGGAGTAAAGCCCCAAAAAAGATCTTCTTTTAATGGAACAAAAGTGGGCATCGAAAAAGTTACCTCCAGATTGGATTGAGTAGTTGTATCTTCAGTTTCTTGCTGGACTTGCTCTGTTCGCTGAATTTCTGAAATTGTATGAGACTCCGAATCCTCCTCAGCAACAGGAGTGGAGACCTTGGCTTGCGAGTCAGTTTCTTTACTTTCTTCTTCGGAACTTGAGCTGGTTCGGAAGGTCCAACTTTCCCTTTTTGTTTAACACCCTTCTTTGGATTCCGAGCGTTGTCAATTGCCTCTCGTAAATCATTAGGCATTGGACGAACTCCTGAAGCAGGATGCTTTCGGTATTCGTTGATGACTTCATTTCCTTCTGGAACATAAGCAAGCATTGACTCCAGAATAGAGCCGACAAATTTGAACCGCGATGCATTTGATAAAATAAAATTCAAAGTGTAGAAAATAGGAATAACAGCAATCATAGAACCAACTTTCTCCGGAACATTGTGGCGTGTGATAGCCCTTTTGACAAAAATCGACCATAATCTGGCACAAGAAATCTCCGAGTTCCTGGTGGTAGATAAGGTACTTTGAACCAGTTAAGCCCAGAGGATGGACCCATAATCGAGGTTAGTTCCAGAGTATAACCCATAGAGGATAGTGCAAAAAAGCTTACTTGCACTGTCTGAGCCTATAACTCGCTCTGAGAAGCTTTTGAACAAAAGGGTAAAAAGATCATTCCACATGGGTTGAAGGTTGGGTTTCTTGAACTTTGATATGAGGGCGAGATTATCCAGATACCCCATTTGATAAAACATCTCTAGAATGGAAGACGAAGAGACTGTTTCAGGATCAATCATACCCTGGGATGCAGAAAACCCTAGTAATCGATTGAATCGAGCCTTGGTGATGGAGGTTTTCTAGGAATCAACCTCAAAAGTAATTTTTCATTCACTTTGTTGGTGGTGTGCAGTGGATTATGCCTCAGATAGAAGAACCAACGTAACACCCTCTGTCATTCTGAGGGCTTGAGACAGCGGAGAGTGACGAAGACACTCGATCATAGGTTTAAGGGAATCATCATACTTGGATGAATCGAGATCAATACTGATATTTTGATTCGATTTGATGCTCAAAAGCGCCAACGAGGCAGTCTGTTCAGCAGCAGATGGAGTTTCTGATGAGGCGGCCATGGAAATCCCTGGAGAGGATGATGAACAGTGTCAAGAGAAAGAGGGTTTTTGCGTCGGAGAGTCTTTGAAATCTTGGGAAGTGTTAAAAGAAATCAATCGACGATTTTCCTTTTATACATCAATATTGGAGAGAGAAATACAGCTAGATACGTTTCCTTTTCCCTGAAAAAGCGCCTAAAAAGATGTGACAGCTGTGCGTGCGTCAGGTGGCGTAACTGACGTCCATGATGTCAGGGTTTTCAAAACTTCCCGCGCCTGATTTGAAAGCTTATCCCTTGTAAACCGTTGTTTCAGTTTTAGACGTTCGTAATCATTCACCAGAACTTGTTCTCGGATTTGAAAGTAATCATTCGAAAGTTAGAACTAGACATTTGGAAAATCACGAGGACTTTCGTGAAAGAGTGTGCCAAAGATAAAGAAATAAAACAAATATATTTGGGATTCTTGTGATGTCAATTTAATTTACACAAAAGCAGATGGATCCCGGGCAACGATCTCTTTCTTCGGAGTCAAGAGAGACTCGGAAGTGCTTGCATGGCTTCCCATTGAATTACGATCATTTATTTGTTGAGGAATAGTGAAAGGCTTCTTTTCATTAGGATTTAATGAGTGGCTTTGCTTCAACCAAACTACGAAACTCAACATATTGAAATCTCAAGGAAAAATTAAAACTGGATCTATTGGGAAGAAATGTCTTAGGTCGAGAACATTTCATTAAGATCTCGCAAAAATAAAAATAATGAGATTCCAAGGTACAAAACCACGAGGGTTGATATCCGTTAATTCCATGGTGAATAATCTCGAACTTGTTAAATGTCCACCGTCAATTCATAGATAGGATTCAAATTTCGGGTTTCACTCAAATTGTGGTAATAACAATTCGAAGATCATTAACACAAAAGTTATGTAACCATAAACCTCAGTGGTAAACTTTGAGAGTCTTAAGGGTTACGAGTATGAAAGCGAATGTGATATGTAAAATTGTTATAGGTGGTTCTAAAGATAAAAATGCACCTCTGCTATATTGTGAATGAAGAAGCAGTCAACTCTTAACTTAATGTGAGAAGAGTAAGATGGCTCAATGACTTATGTGAATATTAGCCTGATTGGGAAGAAACATTCGAAGTGAAAGTTCCATTAAGGCTTCAACATAGTCTTAGAGGCTTTAGTCAACATGTAGTAGCATGCTTCTAGGGACACTTAGCTAGTACATAGAATCGGAGTTATATACTTAACCCATCAGTATGAATTGCAGTGACCAAATAGAACCTAGGATAACACTAATTTTTGACCATAACACAAACAAAACAAAAATAAAAATTATTTTTGGAGTTTTAGATTTTATTGAAAAGATAAAATAAAAATTATTTTTGGAGTTTTAGACGCGTCTCATTGTATATAACCCTGACGTATTCACTAGATGCTTACGGAGTTAACTGTAATAGTTCTTTGACATTTGATGAAAATATTCTTTAAGAAAATCATATATTCTCTTTAGTAATTTGGTAACCACAATATTTCCTTCTATAATTGCTTAGTTTATACTAGCTATATATAATCTGATATCGAATGGACAGTTAAATGTGTGAATCTGCCCTAAGCCCACAACTAAACAAGGAACAGGAAATAAGGCTGAAGTCACACATTTCACTGCCTATTGGATATTAATTATATATAACTCTGATGTATAAACTAAGGAATTATAGAATTAACCATTTAAGGTCTTTTATGTTATACTAGTTTAATAAGAAGTATTAAACCTTTTATAAGTTTCTAGTTTCACTAACTCTATTGTGAAACATTGTTTTCGGTAATAAATGTTATTGTTTTCAGAAAGTTCTATCGAAAAATGTTTACCTTAAAAGAACGATGTTTACGATAGAAAATTCTATACTTTTTATAAAACCGACTGGTAGTCTATGTTGTTCCATGATCGAAAAGCACAAGTATAAATACTATACTTACTGTAATGTTATCTAGTTTTGTTGATAAGTTAAACTGGCTGAAGACTGGTTTGTTCTGGAAATCTGATACGACGATACTACCCTCCTATGATCACTTAGTACATATGAGTTGTATATAACCGAGATCGAACAAACAGTTGAATGGGTGAATCTGCTCTAAGCCCACAACCAAACAAGGAACAGGAAATGAGGCGGAAGTCACACATTCCACTGTCTACCAGACTTCAGTTTTATCTAACCTTATTGTATATACTGAGTATCATATAGTTAATATCCCTTGTGAAAGTTTAGGAAAAGTATATTACTACGTAAATATATTGTTATTTCTCCTTGTGAGTTATATGACCATACTGGTTGATATGACGAGAATCGGACGTCGATATCGCTTATGATGTTTGTCACCCGCAGACCTTCCGGCCCAACTGTAGCTAACAGTAGAGGTGAGGGATTGTCGGTACCATATAGATCTATACACAAACTTACGCTCTCCATCCAGGAGACTCTGGTTCATAAAGGTGGACATCCAGGGTATCATAGTGCTCCACCTCCTTTTACTTATAATTATGTTTCTACCTATGAGACCATAGAAATAGAAAGACCTGCTCAATATGGCCAACCCCTGTATCAAATTCAGTTAAGACTGAACAACCTGTCTCTACTAAAAGTGTTGAGGTGAACGATACTGACGTTTCTACCTCATGTGCAGATCAAGTATTAGTGGAAGATGAGGACAAGGAGGACTTTAATAATGCTAGCTCTGTTGAAAACATTTCAAAGACTAACGTTTCCTTTTCTTCGGTTTCAAATAATTATGTGAACAAAGATATTAAAACTGCTGTTTTGGATTCTTTTGAAAATTATGGTGATGTTGCTTTTAATTCAAATTCAAACAATCCTGTTTTTGAAAAATTTAAACCACGTAAATTTGTGAAAGAGTCTAATAAATGTAAATATGCGTGTGGAAATTCTTTCAAACAAGACTCTTTTGGCTCAGGACCAAGCTCAAATAACACTTTCTTGAAAAGACAGACTTGTTTTAATTGTGAGACTCCAGGTCACATTGCTAGAAACTGTCCACATCATTCACATGGTACCTTCTCTGAATTCGGATGGACGAACGTGCCTAGGGGGAGATCTTCCAAAAGAAATCCTTCGAGGTCACGTCCCCGCAATAGTAATTGGAATGATGACAAGGCTAAGAATCAGGCCTTCAAGGACAAAACAAAAGCTAACTCAAGAGATGGCTCAACCAAACCAAATCAGGTGAGGTCAAAGTCATCTCAAGGGTCGTTCTCTAGCTCACACTCACAATACAAGCCTAAATCAAAAGGCAGTCCCAACCCAAAGGCAAGTGAAAAAGGTCCATTCGGTCCAACAAGAAAGTACACAAACCAAATTACTAATGGGTACCTAAAGTCCTTTCTTCTAAATCATCAACTGATCCAAAAAGGTCTTTAGATTCTTTGAAATCATTATTTGATAAACAAGATATGGTATGGGAAAGAGTATCCCAAGTTGACAGTAATGGTCAATCCAGTTTCAAGATGGACTGGGTTCCCAAAACTAATTAATCCGGCAACATGTGCAGGAACAACTATAGAGGAATATCATCAGACCTTTGTATGTTGATAGTGGTTGTTCCAGGCACATGACAGGAGATATATCACAACTGCACAACATTCAAAACATTAATGGTGGTTATGTCTACTTTGCGGGAGGAGAAAAGGGAAAGATCACTCAAATGGGGACCGTTACAAATGGTGTGTTGAACTTTGAAAATGTCAACTTCGTTCCTGAATTGAAACATAGTTTGATGAGTATCTCTCAAATCTGCGATAGAGATTTCTCAACTCATTTCACCAAGAAAGAGTGCTTAATTCTAAAGCCTGGTATCGTCATACCAGAAGAATGGATCTTGGTGAGATCAGAACGTCAAAAAAATGCCTATATCATCGACATGAATAACAACATCCAAGAGAACGTTACTTGCCTGTTCTCAAAGACTTCTGAACATAATGCTATACTATGGCATCGTCGCCTAGGTCATGCAAATGCAAACAATTTAAATCGTCTTGCCAAAAATGATCTTGTTCGAGGGTTACCTAATAAAAATTTTGTCACCTTTGAGAAGTGTATGGACTGTGCACAGGGAAAGCATCATCGAAAGCCGCACAAGCCAAAACTGGTCAACTCAATGGACACACTTCTTCAATTGCTTCATATGGATCTCTTTGGACCAGTCAATGTTCTTAGCATCAAGAAGAGCTCATACTGTCTGGTTATAACAAATGATTACTCACATTTTACCTAGGTATTCTTTCTGAAGAATAAGAGTGAGACAGCAAAGCTGATCAAGAGGTTCATCGTTCTGATTGAAAATCAGACCAATAAGAAGGTGAAAGGCATCCGGTGTGACAATGGGACAAAATTCAAGAATGCTATCCTGGACCATTTCTGTGCTGAAAAAGGGATACAACGTCAATACAGTACTACTCACACACCTCAACAAAACAGTGTTGCTGAGAGAAGGAATAGAACCCTAATTGACGCTGCTAGAACAACGTTGTGTGACTCAAAATTACCGGTGTTCTTCTGGGCTGAGGCAATCAATACGACATGTTCTGTTCAGAACCGGATTCTAATCAACAAACATCAGATGAAGACTCTGTATGAAATCCTCTATGGTCACAAACCAACTGTTGCTCATTTCCGCATTTTTGGATGCCCATTCACTCTTCTTCATCTCGAAGCCACTCTAAAGTTCAATTCAAAGGCTGATGACTGCTACTTCGTCGGGTATGCCGGACGCACTACTTATCGGGTATACACCAAAGCTACCAAGCAGACCGTGGAGTCCTTTGATGTCTGTTGGCTGGAAGAAAATGAAACAAATGCACGAGTCGGCCCTGAATGGCTATTTGATTATGCTGAATTATTTAAACCATTTTATATGTTTTTTTGATAATGTTTTAGGTTCCCGTCCAAACTCGTGTGGATCAAGTAGGGATGATGAAGAAGAAATGATCATTGTTGAACCCATCAAGCCATTGATACTGCAGGATGAATCTACAAGCTCGAATGGTGGCACTCCGAAACCCTAACCAGCAGATGATGACTCACCTGCTGAATCTTCAAAAAGTGATGACGATTCACCAGTTCTGGAATAAAATGTCATAACTACTGAAAATGTCACCTTTGACTCTGCAGAAACTTTTGATTCTACTTTTATGGATTTTCTCTTTCCTGAGAGAATTCCTGATGAGTATGTGGCAAGTACTTCGTACGACTTTCAATGATCGGATATAAGTGATTCAGCCACAGGCAGGGTGGAGAACATCACGAATCTTCCTATCTCTTCACAAGCGGTGGATCATGAGATTTCTTCAAGGGTTCAGCGAAACCATCCCATCGAAAATGTTATAGGTTCCCTGGCGGATGGAGTCAAAACTAGAAGCCAGAGCGGATATGTTAACGAATGTCTAATTTCGTGATTCATATCCCAAATAAAGCCAAAGAACGTTTAGATGGCTCTTAATGAACCAAGTTGGGTGGATGCAATACATGAAGATCTGAATCAATTTGAGAAGCTGAAGGTTTGGCAACTGGTAGAACTTCCTGAAGAAAAGAAGTCTCTTGACACAAGATGGTTTTTTTGCAATAAGCAAGATGATAGCATGGTGATTGTGTGAAACAAGGCACGTTTGGTTTTTCGTGGTTTCAGGCAGATAGAAGGTCTTGATTACACAGAGGTATATGCTCCCGTGGCTCCACTGGAAGTGATTCGTATCTTCTTAGCATACGCATCCTACATGGGTTTTACTATATATCAAGTGGATGTCAAAACTGCCTTCTTGTACGGAGAAGTAAAGGAGGAAATCTACGTTGATCAACCACCAGGTTTTGTCAACTTAAAATTTACAAATGATGTGTACAAGTTGGACAAGGCACTTTATGGTCTTCATCAAGCCCCTCAAGCTTGGTATGCCACTTTCACAGAGCATCTTTTAACTCATGGGTACACAAGAGGCACGGTCGATCAGACACTTTTCATCAAAAGAGTGAAGGAGGACCTTATTGTTGTCCAAATCTACGTGGATGATATTGTTTTTGGGTCAACAGATGATGAATTGTGCAAAGATTTTGAAAAGGTCATGAAGATGAGGTTTGAGATGAGTTCTCTAGGCGAAATGACGATGTTTCTAGGATTGCAAGTGCGTCAGGATTCTTCGGACATTCTATTGCATCAAGGAAAGTATGTTGATGACATTTTGGAGAAATTCGGGTTCAAGGATGCTAAAATTGCTTTAACTCCCATGGCTGAACGACCACTGTTGACATCAGATCTGGATGGAGAATCTGTTGATCAAACTCTATATCGATCCATGATTGGTTCTTTTATGTATCTAATTTCTAGTAGACCGGATATACTCTTTGCAGTCTGTCAATGCGTGTGTCATCAGGCTAATCCTAAACTTTCTCATTTGATTGCTGTCAAACGAATTTTTAGGTACCTTAAAGGGAGAGCTAAATTGGGTCTCTGGTATCCCAAAAATCGTGAATTTGAACTTTATGCTTTTACTGACAACAACTATGGAGGTTGTGACATTGACAGGAAATCTACAAGTGCTAGTTCTCAATTCTTGGGAGACAGACTGATCTCGTGGCAGTACAAGAAACAACAAATTGTGTCCACTTCAACAGCTGAGGATGAATACATTGTTGCATCTGCTTGTTGTTCTCAGTTCATTTGGATGCAATATCAACTGCAAGATTATGGTTTGAATTTTCTTGACACTCCTCTCTTCTGTGATAATGATGCTGCTATTCAAATTGTTAAAAATCCAGTTCAACATTCTAAAACCAAGCACATAGATATTAAAGTTCATGTTATACGAGACTGTTTTGAGCGTAAACTCATTCATTTGGAACAAATCCACACCGATAATAATGTGGCCGATTTGTTTACAAAACCTTTTGGAAAAGCTCGTTTTCATGTGCTTATGAGTTTTTTTTAAAATGATTCGTTTTGAAGACTAAAAGTTTTTTTTGTTTTGTACATTTTGTATTTTATTTTTGTTTTTGTTAAATTTGTTCATATTTTTTCTCTATGCACAAATTTAGAGGGAAACATAAAATCAAACAAAAATCATAAAATCCAAAAATCCAAAAATATGTTTATTTCTATTTTTATTTCTTTTTCCGAAAAATCAAAAATTCAAAAATATTTTTACTATTTTTGTGCGTATTTTAATTTTATTTTTATTCTTAGTTATTTTTATTGTGTGCTAAGTTTATTTTATTTTTATTTTTATCTCAAAATTCTAATTTGTCTTAAAACGCGAATTCAAAAGAAGAAGAGACTCAAGGAGATTGTGTCGGAATGTTCTGTTAAAAAAAAGGGAGATATTGAAAGGAATTGACGAAATTTCACTTCGCACTACTTTCACAAGGAACTGAAGTCATGAAACTGTACAAACTGTCAGTTAGGCAGTTTCTTTCTAAGAACTGTCGTATTTAAGGAATTGAAAGTTTGAAACTGAACATATTGTCAAAATTGGTCTTGTCAGTTATCTTTACCTAAGAACTGTCACGGCACCAGGGCGATTCACCCAACCGGGAAATAGATATCGCTGAACATCCCGCCCAGGGTCATGACATTCTTTTATCATGCAAAACTGCGGAGACTCAAATGTATTCTCGGATACGTTCTTTGCAGGTAAGGAATTAACAGTTATTGGCACTAGGGCGATGCACCTCGCAAGGCACGATTATCGCTGAATGTCCCGCCAAAGGGCCTTGACCTCGTGTCATGCTAGACTGTGGAAATATGTCTTCGAATATTTTTGTCGCAGGATGGTTTTGTGAGTTATTCCTTATTAACTCTCACTGGCACTAGAATGGTACACTCAGCTGAGATTTAGAAACCATTGAACGTCTCACCAAGGGCCAAGTTGACTTGTTAACTTGAAAAACTGTATTGAGATCTTTGATCGATGATATGTAGAGGCTAACATCAAAAATAGCTATGAGTAGTTCTCTGATACTCAGTAAATCGCAGTGCGTTCCCCCGTGTTCACACAGATACTGCGAGTAGTCTCCATCTGAGCCAAGGCTGGGTCCTTGAACAACTATGGTGAGAAGGGTCTTTATGACTCTGTGATCCACAGTGACTTTTTAGTCATGGTTACTTTTTAAGACGCATCTGTGATCGATAAAGAATTTTCATTCGAAGGAACAAGAAGTGAAGATTATTTTTCAACACACAACCTTTAAACCCCAGAAGCAAGGTGAAGCTGTATTTGAAGTTATGTGTCAAATTGCATTGAAGCCTCCTCAGTCAATTTGCTGCTATCTATGAACTTGCTGAAGTGATCCAGAAGAATTGGTCTCTTTGTAATTATCTCTGAAGTTTCTCAAAACTGAAAGTGCTGATTTACAAGAATCTATACAAGAAGCCTTTATACCCAATGTGCGTTCAAAGTCAAATTTGAAAGGTAGTCCAACTATTCAAGATGAAGTCATTCATGTAGAACTTCATATATTCATCTTGAAGGTGTGAAGAAATCGAAGATAAAAGTTGAAGGTCAAGAACAAAGAGAATATTGAAAAGAAAAGAAAGCTATAAACCAAGGGGGAGATTGTTAGGACATAATTTGTGGTTTATACTTTGCTTTATATGGTTTTTAGAGTTCTCGGTCTAGGACCAAAAACACCATGTTTTCGGTGGTGTTTGGACCGAAATCACCATGTGATTTAGGTAGGCTTAATAACGATTTCGGTTGGGTTTTGGGTTGGGCCTTTGTAATTAGGTCTAGGTATATATATAGTATTGTTTCAGCCGTGTAAAGGGTTGGTTATTCTAAGAAGCTGAGATCGAGTTTAAGAGAGAGGGAGAACCAAGAGTAATCGAGAATCTTATTTACTAGACTATTATTCAATATAGTGTGCATTGAAGATTCGTTAAATGTGTTCTTAATTCGATATAACCATTTTGCATTAATCGTTGAATTGGGAATCCGCACCAATTCTAGTGAGTTCGATTGATACTTAATATCGGGTTTTACAATGGTTGAACATAGTCAATGTAGCACTAAGTGAAGAAGTTCTTAAATCTAATAAGTAAATGTTTATTCAAAGGTTGGACATAATCATATTCATCAACGTTAACAATTGCAAGATGATGATAGAACTTATCATTTGTCATTTGTCAATAAATCTTTGAGTTTCATTTGTTGCTTGAGTATTGGTTTACTACTCCACATATCAATAGTCAGGATGAAGATCAATTGTCATTTGTGCTTATCATGTTGAATTTTTAACATATAAAAGAATATAAGTTGACGGATATGAAGTTCCAAGTTTATTATATTACATATTTGCAAATCACGTTTGTTGAGTATGTTTTCTATTTTATATATAAATTATCGTTGATCTTATTTTTACGATATATTTAATTTGTTTATATATGTTTTGATGATGGTAAGGGTATTTTAGTACTTTTATTAATAAATAAATTCATATATACCTTTTTTATAATATTTAAATAGTTTAGTTAAGTCTATACTAATTATTTGCACATATATGAGAGTTCACAAGTTTTTAAGGATATTAATGAAATTTTAATTTTTATAAGGATATATACATAATATATAAGTTTTGTAAAGATTTATATGAAATTCTCCCTTGAAAATTATGCTATTACGATAGGATTTAATTTTTTTTAATATTAAATAAAAAATTTATTTTACAAAAAAAAAAAACAACAGGAATTGGAGAAAAGCATAGAAAAATATCATTGTCAAATATGTTTGTTAGAAAATGCACATATGACATTTTTTGATTTTGTTTATTAGAAGAGCTAGACAAACATATATTACTTACTTATTGAGTTAGTTTATATTCTCATTAAACATATAAAGTACATAAAAATGAAATTATTAAGTATTGGAATACACAACACATCATGCATTAGAACATATACGTTGGTTAAGAATAGCACGCACCCACATGAGTGCTTCATATTAGGAAATTATTTAGTTTTTCTGAATTTTAAATCAAAGTTGATATGTTACCAAAAAAACAGATATTGGAAAAAGTATAGAAAAAATATCTATATGTTTAGTAATGCTTAATTATCAGATATTTAATTTTCATTATATATGTTTGGTTCAAATGACACAAACAATTTACATAATATTATTTGTTATTTAATTTCCAGATGTATGTGTTGATTTTTGGAGGACAATTGAGTAGGGTGATGGCGGAGAACCAGATTTCTCTTGGATCATGTAAGTTCACTTTCCGAACTGATATTTCCACCCTATGCCTGGGTTACAGGAAATCCAGTCTAGGATAAACTAAGAGGACACTTGTGTATCTAGGCACAAAAACACAAGCCAAATCGCCAGAGAGTTCTGATTTCGTATAGAAGAAGGAGAGCTAAGAAGGGTATGTCACGACTCAATTAAGGAGTCGTATTTATACTAGACATATTACGGTTTCCGTCTTCTAAATTAGTTAGGAGAATAACGAATTCAATGCATAATCAATGGTTACCAAAGTTGATAAGATTTATCAAACTTACCATAATCACCCATTAGAATTCGATTTTCCCATTATATAAGTAATTTAAATTTCCGAAGCCCTTTTGGGGTGCTGCCCCTTGGACCCCGCTAGGGCACTGCCCCTAGAACCCTGTAAGGGTGCGCGACCCCCTTGACCCCCTACCTTTCTGTCGTACTGGCTTATAATTCGATCTTATATATGCATGCACTCTGCATACTCCAAACATATAATATAGAGTACAAATTACAAGCCCCTTAGCTCACATGTCAATTCCAATTACATAAAATGCCCGGTGACACTAAAATCACCAACAATCCTCCTCTATTTTAGTGTAACACATGAACTAACATAAATTTATCTAAACAAACCAAACCAATAGATAAACGAAAATGCCATAACGATTGAATTCTCAGTTTAGTATCAAACAATTCAAATACTCGAGAATCGGGGTGTTCTAAGAATTGAACCCTTCAACCCAACTGAATACCTGAAAGTAAAATACATACTAGTTTATTGAACTTTCTAGTGAAATACAACATTACACTATTATAAAGTCGTGTGTCCTAATCCTCTCATGATTGTATCAAGGCCAAGTCCCCAACCTCTTGAAAGGCAGCTACACTTCACAATCACATAGATAATTCCTTTATTTCGTATATCTGCATATACATTTTATGAAAGGAATTATTATGAAGTTAAACTTTAACCTGGCTAACTTGCAGAACTGAATACATACATGGGATGTATACTTCATGTGTTCGACTCTATAATTTTGAGCTTTCCACATTGAATTCAACTGCTAATGTCATATTATAAGGGAATTGGGTTTCTCAACCTTATATAATTAAATGGACTTTAATCCCATCCCTATAACAGACTTGTGCACTAAGTCTCTTGTCAGACTTAGTCAAGTAATCTGCCAAATTTTATTGGGATTTCACAAAATCTACCGAAATCACATGGTTCGTGATTAGTTCTCTAATCATACTATGTCTAACACCTAGTTTTCTAGACTTGCCATTATAAAACTGGATGTAAGCCTTAGCCAGAGTGGCTGGATTATCACAAAGGATATATATAGGAGATATAGGCTTTGACCACAAAGGAATCTCCTATATTAAATTCCTTAGCCATTCTGATTCTTTACCAGCAGTAGCTAATGCAACAAACTCAGATTCCATTGTTGAGTTTATAATGCAAGATTGCTTCTTGGAAGCCCATGAAATGGCACCTCCCCGAAGCAATAATACCCAAACAGTTGTTGAGGAATGGTCCTCCATGTTGGTTATCTATTTTTCATCCAAATGACCTTCTGATATTGAAGGACATCCCAAGTAACTCAATTCTCAATCCATGGTTCCCTTGAGATACTTAAACACTCTATTGACCGCTTGCCAATGTTGAGCACTCGGATTACTAGTATATCTGATCAACTTTCCCACTACATAAGCAATATCAGGCCTAGTACTTGACATTCAATACATCAAGCTACCAATAGCCTTAAATTATTCTAATTGTGAAATAGGAATGCCCTATTTAGGCATTAATTTCACACTTGAATCCATGTGAGTACTCACAGGAGAACAATAACTGAAATAAAATCGTTAGAGAATTTTCTCAACATAGTGACTTTAAGTCATCACTAAACCTTGTTCACCATTTTAATTCTTATACTAGAATTACATTCGCCTCTCCAATATCTTTCATCGAAAACTTAGATGACAACAATTGCTTTGTTTTATCTACTTGTTCTTGGTTAGTACCAAAAATCAATATATCATCTACATATATGCAAATAATCACTCCTGCACTAGTAGCATCATTGAATCTACTATAAGCACATTTGCCACATTGTTTTAATTTAAAACTAGAAGAAAAAATAACCTCATCAAACTTTTATGCCATTGCTTGGGTGCTTGTTTCAACATATACAAATATTTCACTAGTTTATATACCATATGCTCTTTACCGAGCATAAAAAAAACCTTCTGGTTGTTTCATGTAAACTTATTCATATAATTCACCATTTAAAAAGGTTGTTTTGATATCCATTTTATGGATAATTAGATTGTAAATGATTGCCAAAGCAATTAACAATCTAATAGTAGAAATACGTGCAACTGGAGCATATGTTTCAAAACAGCCAACACCGGTTTTTTTTAAAACCCTAGATGACCAACCGCGTTTTGTACTTGTCAGTAGTCCCATTAGTATTCATTTTATTTTTGAAAATCCATTTGCAACCAAGTGGTTTAGAACCAAGAGGCATATTATACAACACCCATGTATAGTTTTCTAGAATTGACGAAATTTCGTCATCAATCGCTTCCTTCCAAAAGATGAAATCCCGAGACTCAGGCCTCTTGATATGTCTTAGGATCATCAATAATACTATAACAATATGAGTACTAAAGATTTATTTTATCCCTTGAACCTTCCACCAAATACAGTTGGAAGTCGGATCCGAAATTTTTCACAATTCGACCTCTTTTGCTTCTACGAAGCACTTGTGGTTCTTGTCCATTACCACCATCTTGACTTTCTGGATTTTGCACTTATTTAGTGCCAAAATTCATATCCTTAAGCCTTTGAATCGATGAAAAATGCATCTCATCAAAAATTACATCCCGTGACTTTATAACAATGTTAATCGGCACTGAATCATTGGGTTCTATTACATAAAACCTATAAGCCTTGGAATGTTCATCATATCAAATGAATATACAATCAACTACATGTTCTCCCAAAGTTTTTATTTTGGGCTCGGTGAGTTTTACAACTGCTGACATCCCCAAACCCGAAAATAGCTCAAATTCGACTTTTTCATGAACCAAAGTTCATATGGGATTGTTTTGTTCCTTTTGTTTGGAACCCTATTAAGAAAATAGTAGGCCATTAACATGGCCTCTCCCTAGAATCCCTCACTCAATCCTGATTAAGAAAGCATCGAGTTTACCATTTCCTTTAAAACTTAATTTTTGCGTTCGGTGATTCCATTTTGTTGGGGGTGAGTATGGTGTTGTGGTTTCATGAATGATACCCACTTATTGGAAGTATATGGGATCCATATATTCACCTCCCCTATTAGTTCTAAGACATTTAACCAGATTGCCCAATTGCAATTCCATCTCGATTTTGTATATTTTTAACTTTTCTAATGTTTCATTTTTAGCGTTAAGCAAATACACATAGCAAAACCAAGTAAAATCATCAATGAATGTGACCAAATACTTTTTATTTCCCAAAGATGGAGTAGAGTGGAAATCACACAAGTCACTGTGTATAAGTTCCAAAATAGCCAACTTTCTAGAAATACTTTGAAAGGGTTGTTTTGTAACTTTTGTAAGCATGCATGTTTTACATTTTTATAGATTCATGTCAAAGGGTGGTATAAGACCATCTTTTGACATTTCATGCATCCTTCTAAAAGGGACATGACCCAATCTAGCATGCCAAAGCATGGATTCATCAATTTTATAAGAAGGCGATGACACAAAAGTAGAATTTTGAATATATGACAGTTTATCAATAACAATCAAACAAAATTTTATATTATTCAAATATCCAAAACCAACAAATAATCCACCTCGAGATAGCATATACCTATCCGATTTATAAACTTGTTTATAACCATCTTAATTCAAACAACTACCACTAACCAGATTCTTTCGAATCTTAGGAAAAAACAAAACATCAAAAAGTTTAAGAGTCTTTCTAGAAGTAAATTCTAAAAAAACGACACCGAAACTACAAATAGGTTTAAAATAATCATCTCCCATATGAAAAATAGATCCATCTTCAAGGGGTGTTAATGTTTCAAACAATCGTTTATCCTTGCATACATGGTTTGTTGCACCCGATTCAATCCATCAAGCAACATCATCATCCTATACATATAATGATTCAGGAATAAAGGAAACATGATAAGCATAACTCTGATTAGAATTATCAAAGTTAGTTAAAAACCGACCTCCTTTCACTTGTTCCATAGACCCGTTTCCACCTCCATTGGCTCCACTATTTTCAGCACCATTGTTGTCCATATTCACACGACAATCACACTTGTAATGTTCCACCCTTAAACACCTCCAACACACCAACTCTTTTTTTCTTTTTGTTGGAGTTATTTGAGACATGTTCTGGCTTGCGTTTTCCATGTCCTTTGTTGTTCGGATTTCTTGGTTTGTTTTCATCCATATGAACTGAGGTTTGTCCAGATTCAAACTTACTTTTTTTGTCACTATCTTGCGCACGAAGGTATTCTTTAATGTACAAATGACTACTAAATTGAACCATGGACAATTCATCCTTATGATGTTTTATATTATATTTGAAGTCTTTCCATGATGGTGGAAGTTTGTCAATTACACTTGAGGCATCAATGATTTCATCCATGTTCATGCTGTGCAGTTTGAGTTGACCCAAAATGCAAAGGATTTCGTTGTATTGTTCCATGACTGATCTTGAATCAACAATTTTATAGTTATTAAAATAACTGACCAGAAACTTCTTGCTAGAAGCATCCTCATCCATGTATTTTGATTCAAGAGTGTCCCATAAATCCTTTGCACTTGTAGTCTCAGAATGGATATCAAATTCAGAATCATCCATACCATTCAGAATGTGTCCTCTGCAGATGTAGTCATCGTTATCCTACTTTCTCCTCCTTCTAGTTTCTTCCGATGTCTCACTTTCCACCACTTCTGACCTTGGAGTACTCATCACATACGCAAACTTCAGCCTGGTTAGCATGAACATCATCTTTACCAACGCCTGAAATCATTACCTTCAAACTTTTCTAGTTTCGTGAACTTTTTTTCCAACTCGCGGATTAATTATGCCATCTCCACTAGAAGAAAATATCAGTTCGGTTGTTGGAGGATAATTGAGTAGGGTGATGGTGGAGAACCGAATTTCTCTTGGATCGTGTAAGTCTACTTTCCGAACTAATATTTCCACCCTTTTCCTGGGTTACAGGAGATCCAGTTTAGGATAATCCAAGAGGAAACCTATGTATCTAGGCATAGAAACACGTGCCAAATCGCCAGAGAGTTCTGAGTTCGTATACAAGAAGGAGAGCTAAGAAGGGTATGTCACGACTCAATTAAGGAGGCGTATTTATACTAGATAGATTAGGTTTTTGTCTTCTAAATTAGTTAGGGGAATCACAAATTCAATGACATAACCAATGGTTACCAAAATAGATAAGATTTATCAATTTATCAATGGTATAATCAATGGTTATCAGTTTAAGAAATAAATCATGTATCAAGGATTTTCACGTGCCCTTTTTTGAACGACAACTTTTTTTTCTTGATACAAATAAATGTAAATATTAGCGTAAGTTCAATGAACCGTAATATTATGTAAATCTAACCATATAAAACAAGTATAATAATTTTATTATGAATAAGGAGTACATATCTTACGTAACACAATACCCCAATAGTGGGGACAAAAATAATCATTTTGGGACTCCTTAAGCAAATCTTGGGGGTCTACATGTGTCAATATATTTTCATTTTGAGGAAAAACTTCAGTATTAAATTCCTCATCCACATCCTCATATGAATCTTTATAATTTTTGGGAGGTGTCTTGAACATAATAGACATTTTTGGTCCACCTAATCTATCACGTTAAATACTTGTTCTGCTTGTGATGCCAATATGAAGGGATCAGTGTTTTGGCCTAAATTGTTTAGGTTAACCAATGTGTACCCAAGATTTTCGTTCTGCACACCATTTCTATTTTTTACCCAATCACACTTGAAAATTGCAATATTTTAACATGATAGTCTAGTACCAATATCTCTTCTAAAACACCGTAATAGTGTTTTTTTTGTATAGGTTATAACTTCTTTACTAGAAATGTGCATGTCATTTGCCACTACACTAATCCCACTGTCCTGGTGAACTTTACCTTTATGAAGTTTTGTAAGAAATGTATATCCACTGATAGCATACAATTTGTATTTTAGTACGTTCTTGTTAGGTCCATTTGAAATCCCTCTAAGGTTCTCTTATATACTCTGTCATGAGACCGCCAACTCTCTCTTAACCTGAATATTAGTACAGTGTAATCTTTTGCTAAAGGTAAATACATTTACTTACAAAAAAATGGGCAATACGAAAAAATGTACCTCGTTTCGTAACCAACAACCACATGTTTTATTATGCTCTTGCTCTAGCCATGCTTTTTTTGGTGGGTGTTGAATTTCCAAAACCTCCTTGTGTCGGCTACAATCACGATGAATGGTGTTAAACAACACACCTTAATTTACAAATCTAAAAAAACTATATACAAATGTATAAAACATACTTACTTAATATATGGTTCAACTTCAGTTGTATTTTGGAGTACATAGAAATGTGCCTTGTTGAAGAGTTTTGGAGTAAGCTCAACCATTTTACCTGCTGACAGTATACTTCTGTCCATATGAGAATTAGTATCTTCATCACTCTCAATTACAATATTGTTGTGCTTGTAAAGTGGAATATCAACAGTAAGCATGTTTTTAATGAACTCGCTAAAGAACTCAATTGTCTCTTCTGCAACATTTTCTTCAGTAATGCAGCCTTCTAGATTACTTTTGTTACTCATGTTTCCCTTAATAACCTTCATACACCTTTCAAATGGGTACATCCATAAAAAAGGACCACAAAATTTTACTTCTCTACTAAGGTGCATAGTTAAATGAACCATAACATAAAAAAAAGTTGGTGAAAAGTGTTTCTTAAGAAGACATAATGTCACACATAACTTTTCTTGCATCTTATCGAGCTCATCCACTTTGATTTCTTTGCTACATACTGATTTGAAAAAGAAAGACAACCTGATAATAGCATTTCTGGTGGGTAGATGCATAATAGATCGTACTCCAATGGGAAAAACTGTTGCATGAGCATATGGTAATCATGTGATTTAAGCCCGACCAACTTCCTATCACGCAGACTCACCAAATTTGAAAAGTTAGAAAAATACCCTTGTGGTACCCTTAAGTTGTACAATGTTTCACAAAACTTCTCTTTTTCTTACGGCGTTAATGTGTAACCTACTGCGGGGAGTGTGGTGGTGTTGCCTTGTCTTTGAGGATGTAATTATGGTTTTATTCCAAAAGACTCCAAATCCAATCGAGCCTTTAGTCCATCTTTCGTCTTAAATGGAGTGTTCAGAAATGTCCCAACTAGACTCTCAGTCACATTCTTTTTGGTATACATATAAGTTATACAATGAGGGACCAAATTGTGAGGCCAATACCGAAGACGTTCATACCATATATTAAAAGTCTTCTAATATGTGTTTCGTTCTTGTCTAACTTCTTGTTTTGAAGTTCTCTTTATATAAGGGCATATTAATAATTGTATATTTTAATTAAATAAAATAAAATAAAATTCAATCAAATCCCCTTAAAATTAGGATCAGTTACCAAAAAAAATCGATTTTATATTTTTCTTATTAATGGAATATAAAAACATTTTTACCAAAATTTATTTTAAAACTGAAAAAAATATTTTTTTTTTCTTAAAAAAATCATTTTTGTCTCCTGTTTCACTTTTTTTTTTCAAAAAAATGAATAGAAATCTAACCCCAAATCAATACATTTGTGAATATTCACAAATGATTTTTTTTTCAAAAAACATGATACTACTCCAATCACAAATGAATATACATCAATTTACAAGTAATCCAATTCCTTTTTTAATAAACTGAAAATAAAAGACTGTAAAAATTATCATTTTTTCATAAAAAGAATACCTCTAATCATAAACAAATACACTCATTAACATATGATTGCACTGCTATTCACAAATGAATACACTGCTATTAACAAATGAGTACCCTGCTATTCACAAATGAATAATTGAATACCTCAAATCATAAATAAAATACATTCATTCACACATGAATGCACTGCTATTCACAAATGAATACACTGATATTCATAAATAAATACACATTCTAACATAAATGAATTCATCAAAAATAATATAACTTACATCTAAAAAAATATAGAACATAATACAATTTTTCATTCTCTTCTAGCTTAAATTCTTCACCTTTCATCTTCTCAAACAACTCCAAAGGACCTCCACAAAAACCCATATGGAAGAACTCTCAAAACCTTCATATTCAGTTCAAAAGTTTCTCACGCATCTCTCTAATTCCTCGTCCCCTCTATCTAATATCTTTGCATAATTGATTATGAAAAAAAATGAAAGATAAAGGAATCCCTAATTGTACCCGTCATTATCATCACCATCGACATAGCCTCCATCATCAGCCTTTATCTTCACAGCAGCATTCAAGAAAAATCGAGACCATACCTTGCAAATTGAAATCGATTTGCAGGTCTAGAATATTCAATGAAACCCGATGAAATAAAATCAAGTTGTAGGCTTCTGATATGTAATATGTCTTTGTATTTCTCCTTCTCTCAAACGATCTCTGCCCATCTGTTGATAGAGGCGTGGAGATGATTGTTGTGTGATGATGATGGTGACAGTGGTGTTGCTGGCGGGTTCAACTATCAAGATGGCAGTGGTAGTGTTTTTGTGTCTTGTGCAGCGGCTAGGTTGAAGAAAACTCAAAAGTCGGCAGTGGAGAGATGAGAGGGAAGAGGCGTACGTTTTTTAGTCTTGGCTTCCATCGATTAGGGTTTAAAGGAAACGAGTGAGAGACAGAGAGAGAGAGATTTTAGGAGTTGATAAAAATAAGATAAAACATAATGACTATAGTACCCTTTTAGTTAATTAGGAAGTTTCAATTTAATCCTATGACTTTCAGAATTTATATAAATGACCCGTTAATATTAACCTTTGATTTTAAAATTTAGAGGGCTTAGATCTGTTCTCGCGTTCTCAACCTTTTAGGTATTCTCATTTGATCCTACTCCTATATATATATATATATATATATATATATATATATATATATATATATATAACAAATGCATGTATCGTTGTATAACCTGACCCCGTTACTTTCAAAGCTTTCTTATCCTCATATACACTACTTCACATTTCGTTATCATTAGGTAGCATCTTTTTAATCAAAACCATAAATTCACTAAAACACTTATCTGAAACACCATACTTGCTCTTCACATTAAGGAGTTGAATAGTTGTATAAAACTTTGTAAAGTTTACACATACCTTATAAAGGGGCTTCTCAACATCTTCTAATAGTTTTTAAACTTTTAAGGATTGTCTAGGAAATTTTGTTCTGTGGCTTAAACCATCTTTATTGTTTCTGGGGCATCTGTTGGAATTCCTTCTGCAAAATCTATGGAATGCACAAAGAATGATGTGTCCCTTGAACGGTTTCTTCAGAAACCACATTACTTGATAGGGTCTCTTTTTCTCCATGCTTAGTCTAGTTGGTATAGTTTTGATAGATTCCATATATGAATAAATGAAAATCCACGGTATCAACAAGTTGACATATGTGGTTTACACATACGGTGAATGGACATGGAATTTCTAGTTTCTTTAAACATTTATTAGGGTCAATATTCATTGCAGTCTTGTAATTGGTTTTTGTGTAATCGATAAATTTTAAAACACCATCCTAATACTGATGTGTGTTTCTAGGAGCCTCCATCCACGAATTGTCCATATTAATATATAAATTATGCTAAATAGATCTTTAACCAATCATCTACAATTAACGAATATTCAGAATGAACCATACATTGATCAATCCCAACAAGGAACACAAGAAAAGGTTGTAGTTTTTAAAGATATTAGGGTTAACTTTTTCTTATTTACAATCGACAAAATAGGGTATGATGTTTGCGTAATACTGAAATATGTTAAATAAATTAGTATATGTCAATTACACCATTAACGATTTTTATTATGTAACTCCGATAATAATAATGCAAATTACTTAGGATAAAAATTGTTAAATAATATTTCGGTTTTGTTACATCCAATAATAATAATGAAAAATATGTGGTTGGGTCTAGGGTTATGGGTTGGTTCTATGATCTTGTTGGTAGGGAGCAAGCATGTTGGGTACAAGCCATGACCTGTGTTGCATGTATCCACTCCATACACGACAATTAATTGAGTGGAAAGACATGTTGTATGTGGTTAGGTATGAGGTTATGGGTTGGTTCTATGATCTTGTTCGTAGGGAGCATGCATGTTGGGTACGACACATGACCTCTCTTGCATGTATCCATTCTTGTAAGGTCACACCTTATGATCTAATGAGTCAAACACTCTATACATCCATCAGCATCAGCGTGTACTCTACAACATCAACAACGCCATCATATCAAGCTTATCAGCGTCAGTGCATAGCATAGTTATTATATGTAATCTTTTTTATATTAGGTAATGACATAGATAAGTATTGAATAGATCACAGATCCAGTATCTTTGTGATAAGATCGATTCTTGGTATAGATTAGATGCAACCCCTTCAATCAAGGGATGTACTTGTATAGATTAGTATATATATACAACATTTGGGTAAACCCTAATGTTGTGAACATGGCTTGGTGTCGTAATTGTCTTTGTGACAACCCGTCTTCTTGGTGAAGACAAAACCCTTTCTTAGTGAAAGACAATTTGGAGAACTTCCTATGCTATTTACTTTCTATTCTTTATTTTTCTTAGATTAGTTTACGTTTGTTCTTAATACTTGAAGTGTATCTGATTGATACAAATTCAACTCCATACACAAAAATTGATTGAGTGGAGAGATATATTGTATGTGGTTAGGTATAGGATTATGGGTTGGTTCTATGATCTTGTTGATAGGGAGCATGCATGTTCGGTACGACCCATGACCCGTCTTGCATGTATCCACTCCTTACACCACAATTAATCGAGTGGAGAGATATTATATGCGGTTGGGTCTAGGGTTATGGGTTGGTTATATGATCGTGTTGGTAGGAGCATGCATGTTGGGTAAAACCCATGACCCGTCTTTCATGTATCCACTTCATACACCACAATTGATCGAGTGGAGAGATATATTGTATGCGGTTGGGCTAGGGTTATAGGTTGGTTCTATGATCTTGTTGGTAGGGAGCATGCACGTTGGTACGAACCATGACCAGTCTTATACGTATCCATTCCATACACCACAGTTGATCGAGTGGAGAGATATATTGTATGTGGTTGGGTCTAGGGTTATGGGTTGGTTCTATGATCTTGTTGGTAGGGAGCATGCATGTTGGGTATGATCCATGATTCATCTTGCATGTATCCACTCCATACACCACAATTGATCGAGTGGAGAGATATATTGTATGTGGTTGGGTCTAGGCATTACATTATTTATAATATTAAAAATAATTTTGATTCATTTAACTTTTATATTAATTTGTAGGCTAAATTGAAATATTAATCTAAAAGGATCAATAATGTAATTATTTTTAAAATATTTAAAAGGTCCCTCCACATAATTCTAGGAAAATTTCAAAATTTTCAAATCAATTTTAGGGTTCCCGAGTATGTATCATATCGTATTTTGGAAGCAATTTGAATTTATCAACACAGCTAAATAACGAATGTGGGTTTCAAAAAACGATTTCAGGATGAATTTCGCCACAAAGCGGGAATTCATATTCATTGTCACCGCTAAATCTATACCAGTTCATAATTGACTGCTACATGGCTCATATACAACACTAAGGCGTGTGTTTTCTGTAAGTATTCAATAAATATTACAATTACTTTGCTACATTATGCTTGATGATGTTATATATTAATGCCATCTTTATTATGTGATACAATATACATTAATAAAATACTAATCATACATGTAACTGAATATTTCATGTATGAGGAAGCATTATTGACGAGGAAATCAATATGTATGATGACATGGAAGAAGATGAAATTGGAAACCAAGGGTATTCTGATGAAGAACAGTTGGAAAATATTTTTGATGATGACATGCAAAATGAATCAGATCTAAATGAAGATGAAGATAATAAAACCGCTGAAATTAGTAGTGACTCCGATGGTAATTCAGATGAGGAAAAATCTACACAAAAAGTAATCGATACAAAGATACCAAGGAGGAGGGGGTTGACAAAACTGGCTAGGATGAGGTCTAACGTTGTATATTATGGTTATAGAAGAAAACGTGTAATATTTGACAGATGTAGAAGGCTAAAACGGAAGTATTGGTCAAAATTGCCAAGTTTTTTAGGTGACCTAGTACATGATAGGGTTGGTCTAAGTGTCACTAGCTAGAAGAAGGTATCTAAAGAAGTTAAGTACAAATTATGGGATGCGATAACGGTATAAAATAGTAGTTTTCAATCATTTGTTTTTCTTATTGTCCTTTGCAATTTAGTTTGATGCCTAACATAAAACTTTTTATTGGTGCAACATTACTATAAAATTGATGTGAGTCAAAGACAAAACGTAATGAGTCGGCTTGGAAACCTTCTAAGGAAATTTTGACATAAAGTTTACAATAGGGACATAAAGCCTTACTTAAACAATACAGATAAACTTAAAATTTCCCTAAACGATTACGTTCTATCATTATTGATAAAAATCATTGGGGTGTTGATGTAGAACATACAAAATCAGAGTATTTCCATGTATAAATTGTTGAATTATCCTTTAATTTTAAAATTTATTATATGTTGTTTTTAGAAAAAAAGTATGATTTCTTTGACATATATTTCTATATAAGGATGTGTCGAAAAGAAACGTGGCAGTACGTGCCAATTTTCCTTATCATCATAGGATGGGACGAGGGGGATATTGTTATGTACATGAGAAATTGATATGTTCATTGTATTATTAAACTGTGAGTACTTGTGTTTCTTTATAATAATTGTTTTTTTAAATGACTACAAGATTGAAGAAAAAGTAATTAGCGAAGATGAACAGACCCCCTATCAATAATGTGGTGTCAAGCATATCAAAATAAAGAAGGTGACATTTTTGATCCAAATGTCATAGTGAAAGTAGATGAGATTGTAAGTTTTATGAATTTTATACCATTTTGATAAGTTTATGTTATTTGACCGTTTTGTCGACATTTTTTTTGTATAGCTTGAAAAAGAAAAAGAAGTCCGAGTAGGGTACTTGCAACTTGATAAGGAGATAAATATCATGAAACTAGTATTTGGCAACGAAAAACGTATGTCGTTCAAGGGAGTTGGCTTCAGAGTTACACGGAACAAGTACATGTATCTTCCAAGAAGCAAGAAATCTTCCAGCAACGAGATGAGTGAACAGAAAAGTGAATTAGAGAACAGGAAAAAGGAGAATAAGGAAAAAAGATGATAAAGTAAGGGAGGTTATGAAGCAAAACGAAATGTTACAACAAGCTTTTCCCGCACTAAAACTCATGGGATTGAGGTGCCAGGTCTTTCAATACCAGAAGATTTGTCTGTATCAAAAGTGAGTGAAGTCTCATTTTCAACCTGTTCAGTACATTACAAATTTCAATATGATACTTAATATCCAGACGAAAGAAGTTTGTTTATTTTTTAATTTAGATGAGCTATATTTATAGCCTTCCTCTTTTTTTATGCAGGTACCTTTATCAGTGGACAAGACTGTTGAACTAGAGCCCACTAGCCCACTGCAATATGTGACAATAAACTAACAAAGACAAACGAATCATCAAGACAGGTAAGTAATAAGTTAACATCCTTATACTACATAATATAGATTTATGTATTTATATTAAATGTGGTTATACTTTTCTTCTTTATTTTTGAAGAAAATTTTATCAGTACGCAAGAATGTTGGATTAGAGCCCACTCCAGTCACAACCAAAAATAAAACAAAAGAATAGGTATCATCAGCACAAGTGAATAAAAAACAAATCACATACAATTGAGTCCATAACACCAGTAAGTAGAATGTTAACATTCTTTTACTGCAAAAGATTGCTTTTTTATTTACATATAACCTACTTATACTTTTCTTCAGTATTTTTGCAAGTAGTTTCTATGGACAAAAGTTGTTGCATCTGAATGCACTCCAACACAGAAAAAAATAGAAAAAACATAAATGAATTAGTTTCTCTAATAAGTAAAAACTTAATAAGTTCAAAACTTTTAATATATTATTTCCACTAATTTAAGATTACACATATCTGATTATATTTATGGTTTTCATGAATTTGGAAAACTCAAGAAAATATGTTTGCAGCCAAAAACACCACAAACCCAGGCACCAAAAGACATACAAGTATGTATTGAATTATCCTATAAATATATATTTGTTCTTACTATGCTATAATCATTTGTAGGAGATAAAGTGTGATCTGTACATAGCAGAACCAATAGCAAGAAACCTTCTTTCTCGTGGTAAAGCTTACTGCTCAACAGGAAATCAATATGTTTATGGGATTCCATTGCAAGATGACTACTATAAGGTATCCATTGAAGAAGTGTTAAAGGAGAATGCATATTTACCAAATCCAATTACCGAGCAAAAATTAGTTGGAGAAGCACATAAAGGAGGGTAAAATTGTCAACCCTAAAAAGCGTAAAGTATCTTACATACCACCTGCGGCGCTGAAGACAAGGTGCATGTTGAATAAGAGGATTAATTAATGTATCTTTCATTTTATGACATACATTCATTTTCTGTTTGTATAGATGCTATGTATATTTACAACATTTTTATATATTATTTAAGTTATTTATACGATTAATGTTATTTTCTTCTATTCTTGTTACTCATGTAATATATATGTGCAACATTTTAATATTATCGTGACCCATTCATAAATATTACCGAATGTTAATTAGAACCACGGTGACAAAATTAAATGTGGCTAAATGGTAACAAATAGCCACACCAAGTAGATAAAATGTGATGGTTTTAACAATTATGTGTCGCCAAAAGCAACCAATGGTCACATTTTTTTCTTTATGATTTTCTTTATGTGACTAAATGATATCATACGTCACGATTTTACGTAAAAGAATGTAACTAAATGTAACAAATAGCCACATCATTTAGAAACAATGCGATGTTATAACTAATATACAACGATGGTTTTAACAATTAAGAGTCGCCAAAAGCAACCAATGGTCACATTCATTTCTTTATGAGTTTTATTTATGTGGCTAAATGATATCATATGTCATAGTATAATGTAAATAAATGTCACTAAAGGGTAACTAATAGCCACATGAGTTAGAAAAAGGTGTTTCCATACGTACTATTCAACGATGGTTTTAACAAATATGTATGATGAAAAGCAACCAATAGTCGCATTCATTTCTTTATAAGGCTAAATGATATCATATGTCACAGTATAACGTAAATAAATATCATTAAAGGGTAACTAATATCCACATGTGTTAGAAAAAGTTGTTGCTATACGTACTATTCAACAATGGTTTTAACAAATATGTATGACAAAAAGAAAACAATGGTCATATTTTTTTGGTTATGTTATTTGTTCATGTGACTAAATGATTCCATATGTCACACTTTATCGTAAATGAATGTCACTAAATGGTACCAAATGGACACATCATTTAGAAAACAAGTGTTGCTATAAGTAATATTCAATGATGCTTTTCACAATTATGGATCACTAATACGCAACCAATGGTCACATTATTTTCTTTAAAAGTTTTGTTTAAGTGACTAAATGGTATCATGTGACTAAAGGGTAAAAAACAGCCACATTAAATATAAAGTAATCATGGTTAACATAAACTTATATCACGTTATATGTGACTAAAAGGTAGATTATAGCCACATTTAAATGATGAATTTCAATGTGTCCATAAGACACCAATGTTGTCACAACATAAGGTAACACTTTTAACGAAGAACTAGGTGTAGCCGTAGGATACGGTCACATTTTTTAGGCATTAAAAAGTGTGGATGTAAGTCATTTTTGTTGTAGTGTAGTATATGCAACGTCGAGTAGCAAACGTAGATAAAACGGGGGGCAATGTTACAGGTGGGAGTCGCGCCTGACTTACCTGGGGGTTACTGATGAATATATAGACCCGTAAATAGAAAGTATTATGATAATAATTACAAAGGTGATTGGAGAAGAGTAACTATTAATGATGAAAATGAAGATTAATATTATATTATAATATTATAATTATGAATGAAGTAATTGTAGTTACAAAGATGAATAATGAAGTGTAACTAAATCTAAAGGCTCTATAGAAGAAGAATATTTAAGCATTATCGTGTTTGTTATATGATGTATCAGATGCCATGCTATATGAGTATTTGGATACACGTTTATATGATGTGTCTAATGACATGCTATGCTATGTGAGTGTTTGAATGCATGTTTATATGATGTTTCGTTTGACCCATTTGAGATATATACATTCCATAACATCGTACTAATGATTGGCTCACTTAACATAAACTTATACTTGTTTCTTTGCTTGTTGCTTTTTCCCTGCATTAGTACAAGTAACATGATTTGACGGCTTGGTGAGGATGAGAACATTCGGGTAGTTATATTTAGTATTACTTTAGTGATGATACTACTTTGGACATGTTGTTGAGTTTTCATTTAAACTTGTCCTTGAGAATTTGTTTTTTGTTGGTTTTGTGAACTTTAATTTTTATTAAGGATATTTTTGGTAATAAATTAACATTGGTGATGTTTTTGTAATAATTAAAACAAGAATTCTGCTAATGTATTCTGCTTAAAAGTGCTTAAAAGAAAAAGAAAATTTTGGATGAATAATCATGGTGTTACAAGTTGGTATCAGAGCCATGTTGTGAGTGAACTGAATATAGAGGCCGATGTTTAGACTCATAGTGTATATTGGCTTATTAGGTTGCTTTAGACTCTTAGGGATGGGGGGAAGGTGTGTCATGAGTGTTTTATGTGCTTAATAGCCTACTCAGCCGTAGTACGTTTATCCCTCCTTATTTTATTGGAACAAGCATCGAGTATCTAGGCTTACAACACTTTAGTTGGACTTTCCATCAACTCCTAGAAATGAGTATCTAAACTCACTAAAATTTAGTTAGTCTTTTCGTCAACTCTCCTAGAAACGAGTATCTATAATCACAACACTTTAGTTGGTCTTGTCATCAACTTTCCGACCTTCAACATTAAGTTGTTCTGCCTGAGTATCTTGGCTTTCCACACAAAGTTGGACCGTGTCAACTCACCATAAAATATGTTGATATATATATATATATATATATATATATATATATATATATATATATATATATATATATATATATATATATATATATATATATATATATATATATATATATATATAGAAAAACAGAAAGCTTCAACATCACAAGCAACTAGCTAACTAGTCTACTAGCCTAACAACATGTTACAACATACCCACATCCTAGTACACAAGGATACATACTGCGGTCTATAAGTATAGTAAGAAAACTCACCTGAGCTAAACAGTAGAAGCTCACCAACAACCCCAACACAAAAATAGCTAAAACAAGCCACCTAATGACAAACCGACACTAGTACTTAGATAACTACTCAATTCTACCAAAGTTTAACCAAAAGTCAAATTAGTCAAAACTCAACGGTCAAAGTAAAAGTCAACGGTCAACAGCCCTCACGCCGTGAACCAGTAAATGAAAAAATAGTCGAGAATGCTCTAGAAATCACTCGGTGACACATAGAGTGTAACAACCATATTCCATATACAAGTTATGTATTTTGCAAGTTGAGAATTTTGGAGATTTCCCGACACCACCAGGCGGTAAGGCCTGGACCATGCCATAGGACACATCAATTGGTGGCGACATGGATAGGTCCTCACCATAGCGTGGTGGCGGTTAATGCTGAAACTGCAAGATGACTGCTATAAGGTATCCATTGAAGAAGTGGTAAAGGAGAATGCATATTTACTAAGTCCAATTACCGAGCAAAAATTAGTTGGAGAAGCACATAAAGGAGGGTAAAATTGTCAACCCTAAAAAGCATAAAGTATCTTACATACCACCTGCGGCGCTGAAGACAAGGAGCATGTTGAATAAGAGGAATAATTAATGTATCTTTCATTTTAAGACATACATTCATTTTCTGTTTGTATAGATGCTATGTATATTTTGATTACAACATTTTTGTATATTATTTAAGTTATTTATACGATTAATGTTATTTTCTTCTATTCTTGTTACTCATGTAATATATATGTGTAACATTTTAATATTATCGTGACCCATTCATAAATATTACCGAATGTTAATTAGAACCACGGTGACAAAATTAAATGTGGCTAAATGGTAACAAATAGCCACACCAAGTAGATAAAATGTGATGGTTTTAACAATTATGTGTCGCCAAAAGCAACCAATGGTCACATTTTTTTCTTTGTGGTTTTCTTTATGTGACTAAATGATATCATACGTCACAATTTTACGTAAAAGAATGTAACTAAATGTAACAAATAGCCACATCATTTAGAAACAATGCGTTGCTATAACTAATATACAACGATGTTTTTAACAATTAAGTGTCGCCAAAAGCAACCAATGGTCACATTCATTTCTTTATGAGTTTTATTTATGTGGCTAAATGATATCATATGTCATAGTATAATGTAAATAAATGTCACTAAAGGGTAACTAATAGCCAAATGAGTTAGAAAAAGGTGTTTCCATACGTACTATTCAGCGATGGTTTTAACAAATATGTATGATGAAAAGCAACCAATAGTCGCATTCAGTTCTTTATGTGGCTAAATGATATCATATGTCACAGTATAACGTAAATAAAGATCATTAAAGGGTAACTAATAGCCACATGTGTTAGAAAAAGTTGTTGCTATACGTAGTATTCAACGATGGTTTTAACAAATATGTATGACAAAAAGAAAACAATGGTCATATTTTTTTGGTTACTACTAGAAAAACAGCCTTTTATGGCGCGCAATGCGCGTTGTAAAACGCTCAGACGACGCGCAAATGCATGTCAAGGAAGACCCTTTCATAACGAGAGACGACACTCTTTTGCGCGTCGTCTATAGACGACATGAATTTACGACGCGCATTTATGACACGCATTTACGACGGGCATTTACGACGCGCAATGCGTATCAAGGAAGGCCCTGTCATAAAAGAAGATGACACGCATTTGCGTGTCATAACCTTACGACGCACGTTTAGGACACACATTGCATATCATTAAATCCCCTGTCATAAATGAAGATGACACACATTTGCGTGTCATAAACTTCAGCAACCATTTACGATATACATTTATGAGGCGTCTTTACGATACTCATTTACGCATAATACAAAAATGTGGAAACAAATATATACCAAAACAATCAATTTCTACCATAACATCATGTAAAAAAAATGTAATACATTGGTATTAAGGGGATCCGATTGTACATTGTTATTAAGAGGTTTTTCCTAACTATATAACCTAATACTACATTGCTTTTAAGGAACACCTTCTTGTTTCTACTTCTTATTGTTATGCTTCTGTTTCCACATGATACCTGTTTCCAAGACAAGTAAACTTGCTCTTATTGGGGCTGAGAGAATTTAGATATAACAACAATGTTATATTTAAAGGAATAAAAAAAAGTAGGAATGTAAGGGAAACAGTGAATTCAGAATAGAATTAACAACTCATTCCATTACCCCTTTCATCGTAATTTCATTCCATACAACCAAACAGTTCCCCAAGTAATTAACACTTTCCTACCTCATTCAAAAGGGAGTTTTCATCACAGTGATTGATTGAGCACAACTGATTTGTATGTCTTGATTCTGATCGAACTGAGAAAACAGGAAAACTTAATGTGAAAAAAAAAACTTTTAGTCTACATTAAAAGTTGAAATGAACTTCATCAGAAGCGTGCATTAAGGAGAAAAGAAAAGTATACATGTAATTATAGTTTTTCACTTGTCAAATATTGTCTAGTTTAACAGCCTTGAATCTAACATCATCACTTGTCAAATACTATCTCGGTACATCAATGCTTAAAACCACCGCCTTTAAATTTTAAAATAAACATCATAACATATTTACATTGCACGTCTTTCTTTGTATAATAATGTATATAGACTCAAATTTTAATTTAATTTACTCCAGACCTGATTCCCATACACTCTGGAAATCTGTTCTAAGCTACTCTTTCCCGTTTTTACCTGAAAAAAAAAACAAAAGTACACGAATTATAGTAATCATTATATATGAAATGAAATATAAAGAATGAAAGTTAGTTTCCTATTCCTGTTTTTAGATACTCTTCTGTTTTTAGAATCACCCCTAACTTAAAAAAAAAAAAGGAAGGCTTCTGATTGGATTTAGGTTCTCACTGTGACATCATCAGTACAACCTTCATCTTCCTCTAGCTGTGTTGCTGTAACAATCAGAACCAACCTCAAGTTTTGGCAGCTTGTGCAACCACTACTTCCTACAAAGTAGATTAATTATATTAAAGTGATTCCTTAAAAAGTAATTATATTGAGCCCCGAATATTCTTTTAAGTTATCTTCTTCTCCTTATGAAAAGAAACAAGTAACCAAAATAAATAAGACATGATTAATTCTTTTTTTCTTCTATGGGACAAAGGTAAAGTAGTAATAGTAGTAGTAATAGCATGATACAAAGTAGATTTTTCCCCAAACGCCTATCCAAATCAATCCATCTACTCTTCTTTTCTTACACAATGCTTTCTCTTTTAGTCTTTACTTCTATCTTCAATTCAAGCCATCACCTTTTTTACTTTTTCCACCAACCTACAACACCCCATTTCATACAAACCTTAAGCCTTATAAAAAATATAATAATAATAATAATAATAATAATAATAATAATAATAATAATAATAATAATAATAGAGAAATTTTACTTATTAACGCCTAGTTCGAGGATTGCAATGAAATTCAGCCAAGAGTGCAATGTGATCAGAAGACCATTTTGGAGAAGGAATTGCAAAAAATAGCAAATTTCATTGTCCATGTAGGACATACACGTGTAATATATATTGCTGACGTGGAAGTACACATACCTTGATAAGATTTGATAATGCCCAAGCAACAGTTCTAACTGTTGAACCTTTATTTGGCAACATCATTTTTGCAAGAGGAAGTAATGCCCCTTAAAAAATCAGAATTTGTCTCAGTACTTCACCTTCTCCTGCAACATTTCCTAATGCCCATGCACACTGCTCTGGAACAGGCACTGAAGTCTTTTCTGGATAATAATTACAAAATTAGAATTACGCCATTGAAGTGATATGAAAAAGTCAAAAAAAGATTAAAAACTAAGTACTTAACACTAACCTCCAATATGAGCAATGAGTAAAGGTAATGCATGTAATAAAGCTCTTGTTTCTTCAGGTTTTCCAGCAGCTATGTTTGTAAGACACCAAGCTGCTTCAAGCAACTGTATTATGGATCTAGAATAAAAATTAAAACATATTAAAAAGGGTATGCTAAAAAGAAAGAAAGTCATTACTATTATTATTATTTTTTATTACCTGCTCATCATGGGATCCAAAAGAAAGACATTGTGCAAGTAAAGGTATAACTCCAGATTTTATAGCAGTTTCAACTGGAGGAAATTCGGATTTAGACAATAAACGTCTTAACTCACAAAGAGCATTTACTTTCTTTTGAACTGCACCTTTTCCCCTAAGGATTATCAAAGAGAATGAAAGGGTATTTGATGTGGTGAAATTGAGGATTGTGGAAAGGGGATAACTTACTGAAAGCTGACTGCAAGGTTTAATTCTTGGACATCTGAAGTTGTTTGAGACTCTAGAATTGATTGTTCTTCTTCTATTATCATGTCATCATAGTCGTTTGGTTCTGAATAAAGCTTATCTTCTTTCTTTACCAACTGAAACTGCATTTTGTTTTCTCTTTTGTGTAGCAGTGTTCCCAACTACAACGATGAAATAACATTTCAGTGTAAGTATCAAGTACATGTTATGTAGTTTGAAGAATAAGTTATCGGGTAAATTAAATGAATAGTTAATCTACATATAGTATTTCTGATTTCGAGTCTAAAATTGGTGGATTGGTTAGTTGAATGTACGAATTAAATTATTAGTTGTAGGGTTATCCTTCAAATACACTTAAAACCCAGATGAAATCATATTTATATCGATTCAGTGCAGAGTAGATGTTAATCGAGGAAATATTAGGGGTCGAGTGTGCAACAACAATATAGAGTTGTTGTATCATTCCTCGGCTTGGTCAGCATGTCGGGAGGGGGAGGAAAAACCTGAGGTCGGATTGGTCAACATCAACCTTTATTGTTGAAGTCAAGAGGTTAACAGTGTGATGAGCAACAAATTTCTCATCATGTACTCCGCCTCCACCATGGTGATGATGAAAAGAAAGCCAATGACTCAGCAGGCCATGACCGAGTTCAGAGCTATTCCTCTGACCATAGATTTGACTGCCAAAGCCCTGTTGCCGAAAATAAAAATATAAATGTATAATAAGTGAAGTAAAGACTGAAGTAAAGTAAAGGAAGTTGAGTTACAGATGGTTTTCTGCTTTGTTTGTGGTAGTAGTAGAGCATTCCTCGGCTATCAAGAACAAAAAACCTTCGTTTCCAGTCGCCCCTGAGGTTTGAGGAGCGCTTGGAAAGATATCCTTGGTGAATGGTTTGAACCTTGCCCTTTGAAGTAGACTGCATGACTGCCTCTATCATTTTATGGGAGCTGCCTGACCGCCTCTATCATTTTGCAACTCAGATGTAGACAAAAGAAAATTATGAGATCTTGAATGTTTAAGGAGTGCCTCCGACTGATGTTAATACCCCTTCGGTTACTGGATACCAAAAAAAATGATGTAAGCTTGAATGAAAGTAGAATCGATGAGAATGTAGAGAGCCCAAATTAAAACCTTGTCCAGAAGAATCGATTTGAGAGTGAGTGTTCGATTTATTGCTTCCCTTTCCTGGTTCGCTTACCCTTTGGTTACCCTAGTCGATCGATTCAAGCTTTCACAAAAAACCCTAGGTCGCGACTGATAGAGACAAGAAGGATTGGGCGAAGGTAGGATTGGATCTGATTTCAAAGAGTAACAGTAGATTTCACCGAAAACCCTTTACTGGTTCTCTTGACCTTTGGTTACCTCAGTCGATCAATTCAAGCTTTCAATAAAAACCCTAGGTAGCGAACGAGAGAGACAATAGGGAAAAGAAAGAGCGTCGATAATTAGGGCAAGAGGGAAGAAGTAGGCGGCAGTCAATGTCGGGAGGGGGAAGGAAGGAGCGTCGATAATCAGGGCAAGAGGGAAAGGAGAAAAAGATGGCGGGGTGTTTAATTTTTTAGGATTTCATTTTCCCCTGGCTATTAAAGGATGGAACGCGCGTTCCATTAAAATTTATAAAGTTACATCATTAGACGACGCACATTTTATTATAGGTGCCCTCCGTGTTTTTTTTTTGTTTAGACACTAATTTAAGGACACACAATAATGCGTGACCTAAATCCTTAAATTTTTTGAAGAGACGACACTTTTTTAATGTCACTCTCTTTTACGTAACATAAATCAATGAGTGTCGTGGTTTCCGCATCATAAAAGGGTCTTTTTCTTGTAGTGGGTTATGTTATTTGTTCATGTGACTACATGATTTCATATGTCACACTTTACCGTAAATGAATGTCACTAAATGGTACCAAATAGACAGATCATTTAGAAAACAAGTGTTGCTATAAGTAATATTCAATGATGCTTTTCACAATTATGTATCACTAATACCCAACCAATGGTCACATTATTTTCTTTAAAAGTTTTGTTTAAGTGACTAAATGATATCATGTGACTAAAGGGTAAAAAACAGCCACATCAAATATAAAGTAATCATGGTTAACACAAACTTATATCACGTTATATATGACTAAAAGCTAGATTATAGCCACATTTAAATGATGAATTTCAATGTGGCCGTAAGACACCAATGTTGTCACGACATAAGGTAACACTTTTAACGAAGAACTAGGTGTAGCCGTAGGATACGGTCACATTTTTTAGGCATTAAAAACTGTGGTTGTAAGTCATTTTTTTTGTAGTGTAGTATATGCAACGTGGAGTAGGAAACGTAGTTAAAACCGGGGGCAATGTTATCGGTGAGAGTCGTGCCTGACTTACCTGGGGGTTACTGATGAATATATAGACCCGTAAATAGAAAGTATTATGATAATAATTACAAAGGTGATTTAAGAAGAGTAACTATTAATGATGAAAATGAAGATTAATATTATATTATAATATTATAATTATGAATGAAGTAATTGTAGTTACAAAGATGAATAATGAAGTGTAACTAAATATAAAGGCTCTATAGAAGAAGAATATTTAAGCATTATCGTATTTGTTATATGATGTATCAGATGCCATGCTATATGAGTTTTTGGATACACGTTTATATGATGTGTCTAATGACATGCTATGCTATGTGAGTGTTTGAATGCATGTTTTATATGATGTTTCGTTTGACCCATTTAAGATATATACATTCCATAACATCATACAAATGATTGTCTCACTTAACATAAACTTATACTTGTTTCTTTGATTGTTCCTTTTTTCGGGCATTAGTACAAGTAGCATGATTTGACGGCTTGGTGAGGATGAGAAGATTTCGGGTAGTTATATTTAGTATTACTTTAGTGATGATACTACTTTGGACATGTTGTTGAGTTTTCATTTAAACTTGTCTTTGAGAATTTGTTTTTTGTTGGTTTTGTGAACTTTAATTTTTATTAAGGATATTTTTGGTAATAAAGTAACATTGGTGAGGTTTTCGTAATAATTAAAACAAGACTTCCGCTAATGTATTATGGTTAAAAGTGTTTAAAAGAAAAAGAAAATTTTGGATGAAAAATCATGGTGTTACAAGTTGGTATCAGAGCCATGTTGTGAGTGAACTGAATATAGAGGCTGATGTTTTGACTCATAGTGTATATTGGGTAATTAGGTTGCTTTAGACTCTTAAGGATGGGGGGAAGGTGTGTCATGAGTGTTTTATGTGCTTAATAGCCTACTCATCCGTAGTACGTTTATCCCTCCTTATTTTATTAGAATCATTACTTTTATTATCTAGTAAATGATAAATCTTTTCGTCGCTCAGAAATATGTATTCGCCATGAGAGAACATTGGTGCCAGAGACGGTCAGAGTGACCAATGCTATCAGGGAGGGTATGTGTCGTCCTGATTTTCAGAATAACTTTTTTCATTTTTAAAATATAATAAACACCCATTTTCATAAAACTAGATTCAAGGCAAAACTATTTTTTCATAAACCATAATCCAAAATTAGAGTTATAAAGAAAAGCATAGTGAAATCTCAAATTATAAAACTACTGACGTGTGTGTATATTCATGCCTTCGCCTTCCCATGATTTGATGAAGTACCTGAAAAACATCTTATCCACAACTGTAAGCCAAAACTTAGTGAGTTCCCCAAAATACCATATACAACAATACACATACAAGCATACAAACAAGGCTCTCAACACCAAGACCGATCCCCCCAAACAAGCATCGAGTATCTACGCTTGAACACTTTAGTTGGACTTTCCATCAACTCCTAGAAATGAGTATCTAAACTCACAAAAATTTAGTTGGTCTTTTCCTCAACTCTCCTAGAAACGAGTATCTATAATCACAACACTTTAGTTGGTCTTGACAACAACTTTCCGACCTTCAACATTAAGTTGTTCTGGCTGAGTATCTTCGCTTTCCGCACAAAGCTGGACCGTGTCAACTCACCATAAAATATGTTGATATATATATATATATATATATATATATATATATATATATATATATATATATATATATATATATAGAAACAAAAATCTCAAAATCACAAGCAACTAGCTAACTAGTCTACTAGCTTAACAACATGTTACAACATACCCACATCCTACTACACAAGGATACATACTGCGGTCTATAAGTATAGTAAGAAAATTCACCTAAGCGAAACAGTAGAAGCTCACCAACAACCCCAACACAAAAATAGCTAAAACAAGCCACCTAATGACAAACCGAGACTAGTACTTAGATAACTACTCAATTCTACCAAAGTTTAACCAAAAGTCAAATTAGTCAAAGCTCAAAGGTCAAAGTAAAAGTCAACGGTCAACAGCCCTCACGTCGTGAACCAGTAAATGAAAAAATAGTCGAGAATGCTCTAGAAATCACTCAGTGACACATAGAATGTAACATCCATATTCCAGATACAAGTTATGTATTTTGCAAGTTGAGAATTTTGGAGATTTCCCGACACCAACAGGCAGTAAGACATGGACCACACCATAGGACACATCAATTAGTGGCGACATGGATAGGTCCTCACCATAGAGTGGTGGCGGTTAAGGCTGAAAACCCTAGGCCTCATGCCTTTTTTAAGGGCACTAAATTCTAGGGTTGCCTTATTTAGTACGCTCCATTCTCTAAAGTCACCTCATACCCTAACCCTAACACCTTTGGTGTTCTTGAAAGCTTATTTGGTGTTTTGGTGCATTCTTGAAGAAGGTGGTGTTATTTGGAACATCAAGAAGGAGTTTTCCAGCCTATCCTTTCAATTTTAAATCATATTTTGGACTCTTAGGAGGTATAAAGTCTCAATCTTGGTGGTTATTTTCTTTGAATCAGAGTTATAATGAATTGATAGTCATTTTGGTACTAAAGTATTCATGTTCTTGGAGTTTGGTGAACTCCAGAACCTAATGTTTCATTATTTAGTTTTTGGACCTTTGTTGAGTGAAGAAAAGGTGTTTGCATAAACCTAGCCTTGATTTCATGCATTTAGACTTATCATTTTAGATCTAGGCTTTTAGATCATGGCATTTTATAGTGTCCTAATGGATAAAGTTGAAAACTGTATCCATTAAGACTATTAGAAGAGTCATATCTAAGTTTTTGATAAATGGAGGTTTAAGGTTTAGTGCTTAATCTATTAAGTTTTTGTGGACTCTCACCATGACGCGGTGATGGCTAGGTCATGGCACGGTGTTGGATTCGGCCGCGTCTATTTTGTCGTTGAGCTGTCACGAAGCGGTCATGAGTTGGCCATGGCATGGTGGCCAAACCGTTGACTTTTGACCAATTGACTTTTAGTTAAACTTAGGATTTCGAGTAGTGATCTAAGGTTGAACTCTACTAGGTTAAGAGGTTGTGTAGCTGTGTTGGTGAGTCTCTGAGTGTTGATCTACCAGCTTGATTTTTACGTGAGTTTTCTCACTGTATTACTTATATCGTAGTTATTATGGTTGGACTGCATGTCTAGCTATACTGGTAGAGAATTTTCTATTGTTTTTTCTTTATATGTTATATCTGATTCACTGATGACCCAAATATTTTGTAGTTGAGTCGATGATGAAATAGTATTGTTGAGGACCCGGACATGCTTTATTTATGTCGCTGAGGACTCGGGGTTGAACCAACCCATTTTTGTTATATATGTTTAGTTGTGATGTGCTTTATGTGATATTTTAGGGAACTCACTAAGCTTTGGTTTAAAGTTATGGATCTAATTGATTAAGGTATTTATGAGGATTTAGGAAAAGCAAAGGGATGATTGTACACACTCGCCGACAACTTCAACATTTTGTGAATTCATGTTGTTATGATACTCTGATTTGGATGATTGTATTTTAAAACATATGATTTTATCGAATTGGTTTTTTGATGATGGCATTTTAACTCAATTTAAAATGAAATTGTTATTGTAAAATTAGGACATTAAAAGTTGGTATCAGAGCCCTAGTTTGAGGGATTTGGGTGAACACTCGTGCGATTCCAAATTCAAACTACGGATCTGAAGATTTTTATAAAACTCTTTGAAAAGAACAAACCTAAAAAAAGATGGGATGTATATAGTTAGCCGGAGCTCAAGGAAAGTAATCTTCTAAAACAACCCTACTTATTATATATCCGCTGATATGTGAACTGTTAGAAATGCATGCTAGACGATAGGCTCAGGATTCCCCCAACAATCGCATGATAAAATTGTCTGATTTTGTGATGCCTTGTAGCCTAGGAGATTTCTTACTTTGTATTACTTGAAGTTTAGATTAATACTGCTAGTTGTTAAGTGTATGCTTTATAGTGGTACATGATTAGGATTATAAAGCCTTAGAATGCTTCATTTGGCCTTACTTTATGTTCCTTGTTTAGTTGAGGGATTAGGGTAAAATCATTTATTTGAATTTATATTTAATCATGTACTGTATACAGCTTGCATACTTGAAGGCCAAGGGTCAGGCGTAACAGCTGACAACAGAGGAGGCCAGGCTAACGCCTGACGTTGTTACTGTTATGTATCTTTTTATCAATTTTGTCAATTATTATTGCTGTCTGCTTATGTTTATGTTTCTGCTTAGGTACGTTTCTAGTGTACTCAGTGCCTACTTTAGTGATGTTTGACTCAGGAGATAGTTGATTATAATTTATTTAGTAGAGGATTTCGTGTTGCCTTTGGAGCATTAGACTGTCCATTGGAGGTCGCCATTATGATCGTACAGCTTCAACTTCGAGTGTTTATCGTGGTTGCGTATTAGAGAGTTTCGATGTAGAGTTTCCAGACCTCATCCCCATCCTAATGTGTGATGTTTGTGTGATTGAGAGTATGGATTGGTTAAGCTGGTTCGGGGCCCTGATTGGTTGCGAGCGTCAGTTAGTGGTGATTCGTACCCCAAGTGGGGGAGAGTTGACCATCTATGGAGAGGGAACTATATTTGGTTTGACTTCCTGCTCTGCTGTGTGGGCTAGGAAGTACTTTCAAAATGGATGTTTAGGTAATCTTTCTTATGTAGTCGATACTCGGGAAGGGAAGAAGAATTCAGTTTCTGATGTGGTAGTGGTTTGTGAGTTTCCATATGTTTTCCTATAGGATTTGTCTGTTGTGCCTCTAGTAAGGCAAGTTGAGATCGAAATAAATCTAATCCCCAGTACAACCCCAATTGCCAAGGCGTCGTATCGCCTTGCACCGCCCGAGATGCATGAGTTGTCCTCACAGCTTCAGGAGCTATTAGGCAAGGAGTTTATCCGAACGAGTAGTTCACCATGGGGAGCACCTATTCTTTTTGTAAAGAAGAATGATGCTTTGCATCGGATGTGCATAGACTACTTGGAGTTGAAAAAGCTAATAGTGAAAAACCGTTATCCACTTCTAAGGATTGATGACCTTTTTAATCAGCTTCAGGGTGCATCTTGGTTTTCCAAGATCGATTTGAGGTTGGGTTACCACCAGATGATATTTAGAGACGAGGACGTGGAGAAGACAACCTTTCAGACTCGTATTGGTCGTTATGATTTTGTGGTGATGCCTTTTGTTCTTACCAATGCAATGACAATGTTCATGGATTTGTTGAACCGAGTGTGTAGGCCAATGCTTGAACGATTGGTGATATTATTCATCGATGATATCTTGGTCTATTCGAAGACCAAAGAGTAGAATAAGGAGCACCTTCTAGAGATTCTTGAGGTTTTGAGGACGGAGTGGTTGTATTCCCAGTTCTCCAAGTTCGAGTTTTGGTTGAACAAGGTGCAACTCTTTCACACCTCATCAATCATAATAGTATTATGGTCGATCCAGCCAGTATTAAGGAAATGATGTAGTGGGAAGTTCCAAGTTTTCCATCTGAGATTCGGAGTTTCCTTGGGTTAGCAAGATACTACATGAGGTTTATTCAGGACTTCTCCATGATTGTATTTCCTCTTACCCTGTTAACGAAGAAGAATATTACTTTTTAGTAGGGGCATGAGCAGCAGGAGGCTTTTGAGACCTTACGGCGGAAGTTATGTGAGGCACCAGTGTTGAATCTCTTCAAGAGATTTGAGGATTTTGTGGTCTGTTATGATGCTTCGATCACTGGGTTAGGAGTTGTACTCATGCAGCGAGGACAAGTTGTTGCATACGCTTTGAGGCAGTTGAAGCCTCATGAGGTGAATTATCCTACTCACGATTTAAAGATGGGGCGGTGGGTTTCTTCCTCAATATTTGGCTTCATTACTTGTATGGGGTTTGGTGTACCATCTACATGAATCATAAGATCTTGAGGTATCTGGTGGATCAGCCAAACATAAACATAAGGTAGCGTAAATGGGTCGATGTAGTGAATAACTACGATTGTGAGATTTTGTACCACCCAGGTAAGGCTAATGTGGATTATGAGATTTTTTACCACCCTACGTAAATGGATTGATGTAGTGAAGAACTATGAATGCACTGACCAGTCGTTGAAAGTATATGAACCTCCAATCCTTGCGCAACCTTTATCCAAATTGTCCCTTGAACTAGATTCCCTCTTGACTAGGATGTGGAACTTTTCTTGGTTCGCACATGATTGTATCCCCGGAAGTCCAAACGGCTCTCCCCCACTTGGATGTGACTGCACCCTTCCAATCCACAAAAGAAATGATGGGTTTCCAACCCATCTCTCATCCTTACACTCCAAACTATCGACAACCTGAGCTTACAAGAACTAGCGTTCCATTACTAACCAATCTTAACGATCACACACACATTCCAAATCCAAATGAATACTTCACGAAATCTCAGGAAGTTCAATAATCCCAAGCACTTCCCATGATATACCTCCAAATCATTAAGTCACTTCAGCTCGTGGCAAAGAACTATAACCATTGACCGGAACGGACGGATCACCAATCTAACTACCCACTCACCGAAGGATCTCTACATTTTAACCATCTTCAACCAATATGATTCTAAAATTCCTTTGTCAATTCTGGCGTCTGAATAGAACCACGCGAACTCCATCATTATCCACTTGATACCACCCCTTCCCTAGTAACGATAGCGATCGGACCCCAAATTCCTTCCATAAACATCTGTCATCCTAATTGTATGACACAACACTTCTAAACTTTGACTTTATAGATGAACTAATCACTCTAATCCAAATGCTGATCTTCTAAGAGGTACCCCTAAATTGCTTCACCAATGGTCCACAACAAACTATTTGACAATCCAAATCCAACTCCACTAAATGTGCCTCACTCCTAACTCTCCTCATGAAGACATGAAATATAGCAATCTTTGATAATATCAATCAGGAAGTTACAGAGAAACTAAACCAAAGATAATGTGTTACACATACAATCACATGATTTAAGGGTACATATACACGAATAATACGGCACGAGGAAAACAAAAGATAACATACCCGCGACATCGTCGGATGAAACTCTAGCCTCCCCTGTCTGAAAAGGCTCAGCTCCTCCTTTCCGAGGCTCCCACCCTGCCCTCACTACCGTCAGTGATCCTCAAAGTGACTGGAGCAGGTGTACTCACTAACCCACGCCTCAACCTCGGATAGTCGGCCTTCTTGTGGCCCACTTGGTTGCAGTGAAAACACATCAGAACCGATCCATGGGGGCAATCCCTATTGAAATGACCCGTCTGACCACAACCAAAACATCCCTATCTGTCTCCCGGCAGCCCCCATCATGGGTCCTCCTGCACTTGGCACAACGGCCCCGACCCTGATGGCCTCCCAAACGCAAATCCTGAGTCTTAGGCCTCTTCGTCTGGGCCACTGCAATCTGAATCTGCTATGGCCTCCTCTTTCTGAGGTGCTCCAAAACGATCTCCCATTCTCAGGCTCTAGCAATCATATCATTCAGGGTCTCGCGCCTTGACAAACTCACAAACTCTCTGATAGCATCCCTCAACATATCATGATACCTTACCTTCTTCATCTCCTCGTTTGCTGCATACTGTGGAACCAACAAAGCCCTCTCCCGGAACTTGGCAGTGTTTCGGCCACAATCTCAATCGCCTGGTGAAGGTCATGGAACTCCCCAGCCAAATGATGCACCTCAATAGTTGGTGCAAACTCTACCCTAAATCAGGTCACAAACTTTTACTCATCCCAAGTCATCGTCTCCAGGGTTTCTCCTACCAAAGTGAAGTCTACCTCCTCCCACAAATCTCGAGCTCTGTCTTTTAGAGGACAGGAAGCAAATCTGACCTTTGACCCCTCGGGGCAGAAATTCGACCGAAAAGTATTCACTATATCCGCTAGCCACCTCCTACTAGCAACGGGGTCCTTCTCCCCAAAGAACTCGGGAGCTCCACAAGCACGGAACTCGCGGAAGGAAAGAGTGAGAGCTCCCACAATAGTCATAATCTCAGTGCGGAATGCACCCTGATGCTCATCCAAATATCCATAATCCCCTCCTTGATCGTTCCAAATATCACAGGAGTCTGCTCCAAATTACTGTTGGATAAGGTGTCTAAGTCCATAACTTATTTGGTATATACTTGACCCGACCCGGCATGGTCCATTTGGGTTGCACTTCACCCAAACTGTTTATGGATAATTTTATGAGAATTGTATACTTACGATTTATTAATATATTATAAGTTATAACATATTAATATAAAGTCATGTTATTTAATTATTTTTAATCTTGAATTAATTATGAATTGATTTAGTGATTAAAAGGAAGACTAATTAAATCATGTGCTATTGTATTTATATGGTGTGGTCTAATGCTCATTTGTTAATGGGCTAAGCTTATATGGAAGTCCATGGATGATCCATGGAGCTTTTAACCCATGGATCCTTGGAAGAGGAAAAGACATGGGTTATTAGGGTTTCACCCTAACCATGCACACTATATAAACAAGCTTATGTTGCATGAAAAACACCCTAGTGTGTGTGTAATAGTGGTGGCCGAAATCTAAGAGTTAGTATACTCTCTCATACATTTTCCAAGTTTGTGGTGATTTGTGATTTCCATTTGAGGCATTCACATTATTTGTGCTTGGCTCTCAAACTCCAAGGAATCAACAATCAACAAAAAGGTATGTAATTCATCTAGTTCTTTTATGTTTAAAAGTACCCCATGCCATGCTAGATAGGTTATAAACCTTGGAAAATAATATTTTGCATGTACCTTAGACAAACATAGATCCAAGGTTTATTAGGGTTGCATGTACACTTAGGAAGTGTTAGAATGCTCAAAACCCAACAGTGGTATCAAAGCCTAGGCTTGTTTGTTTGATACTTGATGCAAAATAGTGATAAAAAGTCGATTTTTTGCTGTCTGACTGATGAACTCGCCGAGTCCATGGGGGGACTCGCCGAGTTCATGTGTAAACTCATCCTACTCGCCGAGTAGGTTCGTGCACTCGGCGAGTAGGAGCCTCAGAATGCAGATTTTCGACTTTTGCTGCTGGAAATGGACTAGAAACATTACCCTAAACTGTTTTGGTGTTTTAAAACTTGTTTTAGTTGGTGTAATGATTGTTCTAATCCATTTACAATAGCTTATATCAAAATTTCATGCTTTGTATGTGTTCATATAATTCTTGAAACTTTGATGATCATGTTCATGTTCTTATGAATTTAGAAGATGATAGGAATTATTTGTTGAATTGTTTAGGATTAATTCTTGATCATTTATGTGTTTTAATGGAGTCCATAATTTGTCCTCAAGTTATGGATATCCAAAGGTCACTTCTTTTAAACACACATTTAAACACATAAGTTACATAAAAAATGAAGAGTCTTCATTTTTATGAACCTTTAATTCATAAGTTATGAAATGAAAAGTTTTGAATAGTTTAAAAACTTGTCCTCAAGTTTTGGAATTTGTAAAGTTACACACACTTTAATAAACTTTAATTCCAACCCTTAGAGTTTTAATAGTTAAAATTCAACACTTATACTATTTATAACATTAATGGTTAATTATTATATATATGTATAAGATCAAGTCGTTTTACCGTTAGTAGGCCTCATTCACGAAGCCGGACTATAAGGGGGGTATAAGGTTGTTGCCTATAAAATGGCAACTTAATGGGTGTCCATTCTCACCCACCGCTTCCTTGATCGGTGGAGGGTCGTTAGCCGAACGGGTAGGACAATGACTTTAAACTCTCATTAAAAGTATAATGAATATTATAAAGTAACTAAACCTTTTATTAATTCCCAATCTTAGTTACTTTAGGAAAAATGTGAACTTGGTGCTAACCCATGAAATTCACACTTTGTACCTTACCAAGTCGTTGGTGGAGCGTGTGTGGTTAACCGGCACACTAACTTAGACTAGTAAGGATCACGAAGGGTGACTTAATGTTTGTCATAGATCAATGGAGCGTGTGTGGTTAACCGGCACATTGATTAGGTGATAATATTAAGGGTACCAAGTGAATTAGTATGGTTATTCACACCTTGTTTTGTGATCCTCGGCATCCCAGTCACAAAACTTGAGAGGGCACAATCGAGATTGAAACATGCCATTGAAAAGTTCAATGAATCTCAAAAGATCTAGGAGTTTCAAATCCAATTAAAACCTAATAAATTATTTCGTTTTTTATGGTGGAAATTGGTGAATCGTCATTCGCCTACCTTCAAATATTTTATAGCTTGGATTACAGCATCCCTCTTCCAAGTTATAAAATATTGTGTTGGGTCCTAGCCTTAATATTTCATATTGGGTGTTATATTAAGGACTTGAATCAACTAACTTGATTTTCTCCCATTGTAGATGTCTGGTTCAGACAATTATGATCTTCCCAAATCGCTTGGAACAAGCTTTCCTCTTGAAGATGATGTCCCTCAACATCATGCTTCACTCCCTCCACCTCCTCCATTTATTCTCCCTGACCCACAAGCCCAAAGACTTGAAAGGTTCAAGGTCACTCAAGCTCTACTAGAAACGAAACATAAAGATGGAAGACCTGTGTGCACTCATGTCTTAGGAATGAAGTCACACATTGACAGGTTGAGAATGTTGGGTGCTGTTATTTCAAGGAAGTTCGCTGTTGACTGGGTTCTTCAGTCACTTCATGAGTCGTATGGTGAGTTTATTAAAGACTACCATATGACAGATCCTGACATAACCCTAATAGATCTTTCTTATTTGCTTGTTGCTGCTGAATCAGCAATGATTTGGCGCAATAGTCAAGCAAATATTGATGGAAGGTCTAATTCTCAAACTTCCATGGACATGGACAATGGTAACATTGGAAGTCCAGAAAAGCTTTCTCTTCCCAATGAAAAGGGATCGGCCTTGGTCAACCCGGTTGACCAAAAGGTAAAGGGAAAGGCTAAGTCTGTGATTGTCTCATGTACCATTCCAAAGAGTCTATATGTTTTTATTGTCATGAGAAGGGACATTGGAAGCGAAGCTGCCCTGAATACCTGAAATGTTTGAAAGCAAGTAGAGACAAAATGTTTGACTCGGCTTCAGGTAAGTCCACTATCTAACTTTGTTAAAATTCCTAATTGTTGATTCTTATTACATGATGTGACTAGGTTGCATCTTGATGTTTAGCAGGATCGAGCAAAAGGAAGGTTAAAATAAGAGTGAGCTGAATCTGATCACGAAGATGGATTTCTATCGCATGGTTCGAGGATCGGATTTTTGAGCTACTACTTAAAAGTTATGATAGATTGCTAGGAAATATGTAATATCATAGTATTCATTTGAAGATGCATTGTAAGGAATATTTTTCCGCATTTTATAAAGAAATAAAAGTTTTGTTTAGTTTATTTTATATTATATCCCCTTACAATGGCATTTATGGAAAATTGATGTATGTATGTTTCTAGCAATAATGGAAATATGAGTTTGATTCTCTCATTTGTGGTAGTGTCTGAATTTACCAAATGAGGAAAGGTTCTCATCACCCAAGCTTCAGTTGGACAGAAACTTGGAATCATACAAGTTGTATTGTATGATGAATGAGAATTTTCATCTTTGTAAAATTGAGACTAATTCATTGATCACATGCATATGTGAGTCAATTGAAGGACTAAGGAATTAGGTACACTGGGTGTGTGCTGGTCAAGGTCCACCACAAAGATCGATTCGTCGTGATTTACTAAAGATTAGTAAATATGGTTATACTTATAAGGTTAAGTATAATTATGTGACATTGGAAAGGTTTCAATGTATGGCAGAACGGATGAGAAGAATCAAATTAGGCAGAAAGATAGAAGTTTCTCAAATCTGAAAAGATAGGAGAGTACTTTAGTATCATGTTTTATGATCATCTTAATGATTATGAAACCATATCACAAATTCATACTCTAAGGACATCTTAGTGCATTGTTATGACTAAGAAGAGGAGTCATGAATTGTTGGATTGGTTAAAATCAAGAAGATGAATCATACTTCGTTCCAAAAACAATTCTTAGAGTAATACTCCAAGATTGTAACATTGAGTGACATAAAGTAAGGTTTAAAACACTTATCAAATGTAGTGTAAAATGTTTTCTACTCCTGTACATTTGAAATTGGTAAGTTGTGATGTCTTGGATAAGACAAAGACCAAATAAGACCAATTGTGTGAAGTGTTTATCTTGATAAGAATCCGCACTATCCCTTGAATATTTGTTTTGTCAAGGAATGGTTCTTGACTAGGGAAACTTATATGTCGAGAGGACAGTGGGAGTCTTAAAGATCCTGAAAGGATTTCAAGATTTAATCAAGAGTAAAACCTGAGTTTTATCACTAGCACACGACTTAAGGTTTGCAACCTATTAAGTTGACATAATTCTTGTTTCTGTGTCTGTTCCTATTAAGTTGACTATGCATATGAGTTTTGTTAGTTCTAAACTGTGTGCATAACAGCTTGGAAGCATTGGTGGGCCTTGTGCTACCAGGTGACAAGAAATTAAGATTGAACAAGTTCAATCCATGTAAGGGTAATTTGTCACTAACCTTGTCTTGTGATTATGGTTTTGACAAATTCACATGGATAGAAACTCATACACTATAAAATCTAAGTGTCATAAGGTTTCTCTCCGATTCATGAAAATGATGGTGAGGAAATGCTTTCACTAAGAAGATTTTAAGTAGATAGCAATTGTGATGTTTGCATTCTCAAAGTCGTTAGTGGAGCGTGTGTGGTTAACCGGCACACTAACATGGACTTGTGAGAAATGGCAAAGGTCTAAACAATTAAGACTATGATTACGGCATCCCTTTTCATAGTTCTGGAAATTGTTTAGACACACATGTGAGCTATCTAAGAAAGGGTGTACGAATCTAAATTTCAGGAGTCCAGCTGATTTCTGGAAATATGTCAGAGCTAGTGGGAGCATAAGTGTTATGCTGATAATCATCATGTTAGTGGGAGCATGATTATTATGTTTAGTGTTGCAAGTTAGCAATGTTAATTATAGAAAACCAAAAGTTTCAATTCGTAAAGTTGTAGGGGTTGAAAAGTTGTTTTGCTATAATTAAGGGAGAGGAAATTATACTTCATTTCAATTCTAAAAGCTTAGATTGAGTTTTTAATCATCTTTAGTCAAGGATATATATATGTATTTTATGTTGGAATGGTTCAACTTAAAGAAATTCTATATATATTGCGTTATCAAAATTCGATTATGATTACGGCATCCCTCTTCATAGTTAAATTTTGAAAACATGGCAAATAAAAAATATTGTAGCAAAAGACTGGTCTAGTATCATGTCTTTATGTGAGACATCATGAATCGTGTTCCATATACTTCGGATATAGGATCGATTTCATGTGCTATAATATTCATCCTTATTGTAGCAAAAGACTGGTCTAGTATCATGTCTTTATGTGAGACATCATGAATCGTGTCCCATATGCTTCGGATATAGGATCGATTTCATGTGCTATAATATTTATCCTTTCTAAATTTTCCAAATGCTTAGGGCATTAAGAAGGGAAAAGTCTAGAATTGGATATGACTAAAGTGATTAAGCAATTGTCGAGGACAATCTAAGGTTCTCCAAAGATTGGTTGCTCGGGGACAGTTGGAAGTAGGATATAAATTGTTAGAAAGGACCATATTGACATATTCTGAAAAGAGGTAACTCTTGTTCGGAAGTGATAGTCAAAATGGGACAATGGAAATTTCTCCATAGGTGGAAGTTATTCAATCTGTGTAAGATTAGAAAACCTTAGTGCAAGAAGGATGTTCAAAGCAATGTACTTTGATATGAGACTTCGTTTCCATAAAGTTGATCTCCTTTGGAATACTCTGTAATGACTGTTGACAAGTTTTGTGACTTTGTGCATAATCATTACAAGAGGAACATTGCATAAAAGTTTAAAATCTAACAGTTTTTTTGGTAAATGGTAGGAATTAGGAATTTTTACATTTACAATAAGGATTTTAGATTGTGAAATGAGCATCATTGGAATCATGTTCAAATGATCTATTTCACAAAGTAAAGATCATACACAAACATAGTGTGCATACTTGGAGTATGGCATAACTATTGTTTAGAAAAACAAAGTGTACATGCTAGGAGCATGGGACAACTGTTGTTTTTATTCAAGTATTAAGTTGATTATTTGAAACATTATACAATGAATAATGTGTAATCAATATGGTGATAAATAAAAGGTGGTTTTATTTATATTCAAAAGGGTTCTGAGACCATATTGGATTCGATTATTATTGTGTTTCACTTTGCATGTTTTGACTTCCAGAATAGCTAGGTTATTCTTTCCGAATGACTAAGTTATTTAAACACTCCACAGTCGTTCATATGTTGGAAGTAGGTATGAATTAAGACTGTCATGAATCGAGTTTGTAGATGGCTAAATGTGTTTAGTCATAGCAATGGTTGCTACAACATTTATGAGTGCTCATAAGTTATGAGTATTGGAATTAACCCACGCTCACTTGTATCACTTCATGGAATTTATCTCGAGTGATCGTGAGACGGTAATATCATATAAGTCTTCAAACCTAGAGATATGAGTTGTTGCCTATGAGTTGGTTGTACATTGATTGCACGAAAACGCATCAGTAACTTGATGTTATAAAACGTGCCTTTGTGTACAATTCAACAAGTAGTAGAACAAGCATATGAGTCGAAGTTTATCTGTTCCTTCTAGAAATAGAAGCGATATCTGGGCCCCTCGATGATTTTGTTTTGACCCATGTACCGGGCCCGGTCAGAACCTAATTGATGTGTTCAATTTAGTTCTTTGTCAAACAAATCGGAAATCGGGAAACAAACTGCTGGACAATAAGTACGACGTTGTTCCATGTATTTGTCCGGCTGATATCATGAGAACAGAGGATTATATGATCACTTATCTAAAATGGCGCTTCATAGTTCAACAGAGTTTTCGAGAGCTACGATTGCTGGTTGGTTCCTGAAGTAACATACGCAAATACAGTTATTAGACTTACCCAAATGGGAGACTATTGGATAAGGTGTCTAAGTCCATAACTTATTTGGTATATACTTGACCCGACCCGGCATGGTCCATTTGGGTTGCACTTCACCCAAACTGTTTATGGATAATTTTATGAGAATTGTATACTTACGATTTATTAATATATTATAAGTTATAATATATTAATATAAAGTCATGTTATTTAATTAGTTTTAATCTTGAATTAATTATGAATTGATTTAGTGATTAAAAGGAAGACTAATTAAATCATGGGCTATGGTATTTATATGGTGTGGGCTAATGCTCATTTGTTAATGGGCTAAGCTTATATGGAAGTCCATGGATGATCCATGGAGCTTTTAACCCATGGATCCTTGGAAGAGGAAAAGACATGGGTTATTAGAGTTTCACCCTAACCATGCACACTATATAAACAAGCTTATGTTGCATGAAAAACACCCTAGTGTGTGTGTAATAGTGGTGGCCGAAATCTAAGAGTTAGTATACTCTCTCATACATTTTCCAAGTTTGTGGTGATTTGTGATTTCCATTTGAGGCATTCACATTATTGGTGCTTGGCTCTCAAACTCCAAGGAATCAACAATCAACAAAAAGGTATGTAATTCATCTAGTTCTTTTATGTTTAAAAGTACCCCATGCCATGCTAGATAGGTTATAAACCTTGGAAAATAATATTTTGCATGTACCTTAGACAAACATAGATCCAAGGTTTATTAGGGTTGCATGTACACTTAGGAAGTGTTAGAATGCTCAAAACCCAACAATTACCACGGGTGATCTCTGACGAGATGAACTCCCACATCCACTCATCAATCGACTCACCAACCCTACAACGGTTAGACTCAAACGAGAGTTGCATAATAGAATCAAATCCATCACTCTGAGGATTATATACCCCTTGCAACATGTGACTTACATATTCACTCATAGTTAACTTACATCACTAAGAGTTCCACAAAGAACAAAGCAAGCAGCGTTTGTGTAGTAACACTCCAAGCCACAAAAGAAACAAAGAACATCCAAAGCTCACTCACTACAACCCATGTTGGAAACTTCCGTTCTCACTTTCGGTTGCCTTATGCATGCAAATTATACACAATACATGATCAAATAGATTTTCGAATAAAAGACTCTACCCTAGGACCACAACCAAACGAGGAACAAGAAATAAGGCCAAATTAGTCTTTCTAAGGTTATATGATCCTAATCGTGTATAATTTTTTAAGCGTACACTTAGCAATTACTTCTACCAATAGATATTTCTAATCATAGCATCCAATGATGCCTAGGCTACAAAGCATCACATAACAGGCCAATCTATCATGCAATTCCTGAAAGTATCCCTAGCATTATCCTAGCATGCAAACATTCATATTATATAGCAGATAAACATGTATGGGTATTCTGGGAATCACTTACGTGAGCTTGGCCGATTACATGCATCACACCCCCTTCTTCTTTAAAAAAATTTTAGAAAATTCATTTTCTTTCAAAAAGAATATCAATTCCTCAGTTTGAGTTCACACACACCCGAAAGTGTGTCCGAATCCTTCAAACCAAGGCTCTGATACCAACTTGTAACATCCGAAAAATTGTAAAGTAAAAATTTCATTTTTAATTCAACCATAAATACCATTTCGCATTTTTAATCATTCAAAAGTATATGAGAGTAAAAATAGTTATCAGAGTACAATCCAAAAATCATAAAGTTGCGGAACCATGGGTGGATGCAGTGCAGTCATGCCGGGCCCTTCCCTTTTGTACCGGAAGTACCTAAAACCATAAACATAAAACTATAAGAACAAAGCTTAGTGAGTTCCCCAAAATACCACATACCATACATATCATTGGGCCTAGCCCACACATTGGGCCCAACCCACCATAATGGGCCTAGCCCTTAAACAATGGGCCCAGCCCGACATACCACACAAGAGTCACAGAGACAACTAGCATCCTACATAACATACATTGGGCCTAGCCCTTCCTGATATATGGGCCTAGCCACGCAAACAAGTGGGCCTAGCCCATCATACAATGGGCCTAACCCAACATACCATGCAAGAGTCACAAAGACAACTAGCATAACATATCCTAGTGGGCCGACATTGGTGCCTTCAACCCACGGGTATTGTGAGGAGACTCACCTGAATCACAAAGCTGACCTCAAAACAGCTGGTTAGTCACCTATATGCGTTGGAAGTCTTCGCCCACCGAGCTCTGAAACCTGCCTTCCTTGTTTTTGGAATTCGACATCAGGAAGTGTTTTCACACCATCGACCGACATCGACTCATCCCCATCTTTAAGGAAGAGATCGGTGACCCCAAGTTAAGGTGATGTTACCAGCACCTACCACCCAATGAGAGTTGCCCATAATGCTATTCATCTAACTAGTTAAAGAAGAGAAGAGCTAGCATGAATCGTCTTTGCTAACTGCTCTCCTGCTGAAAGATGAGTGCTCGACATCTCCTATCAATCCATACAAGGTAAACCATAAGTCTACCTTCTCAAAATAGAATTTTGACCAAAAGTCAAACCAAGCCAAAAATCAATGGTCAAAGTCAAAGTCAACAACCCATAATGACAATTATCCACCCTCACGTCCTGACCGACCCTTGGTTACATCGTGAGATCTCACTTGGTCTGATTCCAACTCATCCCGACTCACCCTGGACAACTCAGTCAAGAAAAGTCAACGGAGCTGACCTCACGTCATGAGACCTTAATGTATCATGTCGTCAGAACAATCTAAAACAAAAGTCCAACGTTTAAGTCCTTAATCCATCAAGCCTTGCACTCCAACTTTCCAAAAGGTCTTATAACTTCTTAATACACTAGAAAGTTGATGTTTTTAAGACAGATATGTCCAATACATGTCTAGATCTCATTTAGGTCAAAAGTTGAAGAAAAGACATCCAACTTTCATGCAAGGTTCCAAAACTCAACCATTCCCTAGATTTGAACTCCATATTACTCTTAAGACCCTAATAACACATAAAGTTGCCAACTTTATGGTTTCCATTCATCGAATTTGCACAATCAAGATGAAAAGTGGGATAAAACTTAGATCTAGCCTCATAAAACAATAAAGGAGGAATCTTTGATACTTACAATGATCTAGAAACAATGTAAGATGATGATGATGATGATTCGTTGCAAGCCTCAACTCAAGATCGCCTTCTTCTTCTTCTTTTCTCCTTCTTCCAAACCAAGAAAGGCTCTAAGATGACCAAAGATCAAGCAAGGATGGAGACTAGGGTTTTTCTGAGGTGAAAGAGGGTTTGGGGCTGATAAGAAACCCTAAAATGAGCTTAGAGATGCTCAAATACGAAGGAAACCCTAAAATGATCATGGGCTTGGGTTGCATCAGCTCTCACGTCGTGAGAACAGTCCCGAACAAAAGTTTCATGCAACCCATCTCACGTCGTGAGCCTCTAATCTCACGTCATGAGGCTTCTTTTCTTCCAAAATCCAACCTTTTGACTCCTCGAAACCCTAATTCGATTCATCCTAGAAAACGGGTGTTACAGTAAGATTGGCTATAGAGTTATGGGAATCATTGAGGTTGTGCTTCATACTACTAAGATGATCAAGCATGTGCGTGGGAAGCTGAAGAACACTGAGAGCTGACATAAGAGTTATGCAGATTGACGTTGGTCTGATCTTGAGTTTCAGTTCGTGGATTTTATGCTTCTGAAGGTGTCACCATGGAAGGATGTCATACGATTCTGTAAGCGGGGCAAGATGACTGCAGGTTTATTGGACCTTTCTAGATCCTTGCTCGGCTGTGAAAGGTTGCCTATCATTTGAATATGCCTAAGGAGCTTAGTCAGACTCACGATACTTTTCATGTCTCTCAGTTGAGGATTTATATAGTGGACGAGATTTCTATTGTTCCACTGGATGATATTCAAGTTGACGTGTGCTTGAATCATGTGTAGAAAACGATAGTGATTGTATAAGGAAGATGAAGGTCTTGCACAACATGAAGGTAGAATTGAAGGTGCAATGGCAGCACCAAAAGGGTTCCGAGTGGACTTGGGAACCTGAGGAAGAGATGTGCAAGCATTATCCTGATTTTTTTTGCCACAACAGATTTTAGGGACGAAATCTGATTTAATTTGGAGAGAACTGTAACATTCGTATTCCAGGTATAAGTCTTCTATTTTGCAAGTTGAGAATTTTGGAGATTTCCCGACACCACTTCATGGTAAAACCTGGTCCACGCCGCATGACACATCAATTAGTGGTGGTGCATTCAGGTCCTCACCATGGTGTGGTAGCAGTTGAGGCTTAAAATCCTAGGCCTCACGCCTTATGGCCTATTTAAAGGCACTAACTTCTAGGGTTGCCTTATTTGGCAGCCTCTATTCTCTGAAATCGCCTCATACCCTAACCTTAATCCTTTTGGTGTTCTTGAAAGCTTATTCATGTTTTGGTGCATTCTTGAAGAATGCGGAGTCATTTGGAACATCAAGAAGGAATATTCCTGCCTAGCCTTTCCATTTCAAATCATTTTTTGGACCCTTGGGAGATATAAAGTCTCAATCTTAGTGCTTATTCTCTTTGAATCTAAGTTATAAAGCATAGATGGCCATTTTGATCCCAAAGCCTTCAAGTTCTTGGAGTTTGGTGAGCTCTAGAACCTTATGTTTCATTGTTTAGTTTTTGGACCTTTGTTGGGTGAAGAAAAGATGATTGCATGGACCTATCCTTGATTTCATGCATTTAAACTTATCATTTTGGATCTAGGGTTTTAGATCTTGGCCTTTTATGGTCTCCTAATGGATAAAGTTGGAAACTTTATCCATTAAGACCATTAGAAGAAGCAGATCCGAGATTTTGAGCTATGGATGTTTAAGCTTAAGTGCTTAATCCATTAATTTGTTTTGGACTCTCACTATGGCATGGTGAGGCCTAGGTTGAGATGCAGTGACGGGCTTCGACCACGTGTAATTTATCGTTGAGCTGTCACGACGCGGTCATGAGTCAGCCACGACGCGGTGGCCAGACTGTTGATTTTGACCGTTGACTTTTGACCAGTTGAAATTCTAATTAAACATAGGATTTCGAGTAATTATATGAGGTTGACCTCTCATAGGTTAGGAGATTATGTAGCTGTGTTGGTGAGTCGTTGAGTGTTGATCAATCTGCTTGAGTTTCATGTGAGTTTTCTTACTGTATGACTTATGTCGTAGTTGTTTTGGTTGGATTGCATGTCTAGCTGTACTGGTAGAAACTTGTCTATTGTTGTATTTTTGTATGTTGTATCTAAGTCACTGATGAATTAGGGTTGCTGATGACCAATATATGTTGTAATTGAATCGTTGATGACTCAAGGTCGCTGAGGACCCATATATACAATATTTGTGTCGCTTAGGACTCGGAGTTGAACCGACTCATTGTTGTTATATATGTTTAATTGTGCTATGTTGTATGATATTTTAGGGAACTCATTATGCTTTGGATTATAGTTGTTGATTTAAATGTTTCAGGCACTTCTGAGGATCAGGGAAAAAGAAAGGCATGATTGTACACACTCGTCGGCAGCTTCAACATTTTTTGAAATTGTGTTGTTATATTACTCTGATTTGGATGATTGTCTTTTGGAACATATGATTTTATCGATTTGTTTTTTATGATGATGGAATTTTAAGTTAATTGATAATCAAATATTTTATTGTGAAAATGGGACGTTACACAGAGGGTCGCGCCATGATTTCGGGTTAACAACCTTCTACTTTAAGGACTTAATCTATTAACTCTAGGACCCCTAAATCTCATATATGAATCACGTAATGGTTGTAATGGATAAATTTTCCAAATTTTCCAACTCTATCTATCAATATCTCAAACCCTAGGTCCAAAATCCCACTTATGATAACAAAATTAAGTGCACGGCTTTTGAAAGAAAGCATGCATGGCACTTTTATCAACTCACATAGTTCCATAACTTCATAAAGGTCATAACCAAGTCCTGGAGTTTCACAAACTCGAGTAACATCCATAAAAGGGACCAAAACCACATATATTAACCAAAACCTCAGACAAAAAGTATAAAGGAAGGAACTTTATGGCTCACCCAAATCCAGAAACACAAGAGAAGGTTGGATTTGAGCTAAAGCACACTCGAAGCATAAAGCATCACCCCTTCTAACTTCAATAATGCATTAAAAGATCAAAACATGGAAAGGAATTGAGAGGGAACAATATGGAGGCTAGGGTTTGCTCCCAAGGAGCTCTCTGATGCGATGAAGGCTGCAAATGACCTAAAACATCGAGATAGTACCTTTAAATATGAGATTAAACCCTAAAAATGAAGGGGGCTTAGAATTCCCATGCTTCACAGCGTGAATCCCTAAAGGTCGTGTCGTGATTGACCTCGTCCACCAAGTCCCAATCAACTTAAGCCTAAAATATTCCCAGCCCAAAACTAACCCTTTAAATCATAAACCTTGCACATTTAGCCCAAAATTTCAATCCTTTAAGGTCCAAACCTCATCCTTAAAATGTCTAGACCTTTACTTGATCAAATAACGGTCCGCTAACCCGAAATAAGAAATATACCGAAAATGGATGTTACACTGGAAGAAGAATTGCTCCATTTATCTGAGAAATGTTGGTCGGGCCATACATTCAGGTATCCATTAGATAGAACTTATACTTTTCATTTAACACTCAAGAACTTGATACTTTATGTTAATCTACTATTTCTAAACGCTTACAAATACTCAAGAACAGTAAGCAACTGAGAACGAGCAAGTTGGAACTTCACTATTAGAGTTTATTATTTATGCTTTGAACATTTTTATATTGTATAAACAATATTTGTTTTCGAATAATGTTTGCTTGAATTTAGCTTGGCTAAATATACGTCTCAGTTAATTGATTAGAATATTGATTATTTACTTATGTTTTTTTCATAATGATCACCTTTATATTCTAAAAGGATTAAATTCTGTTTATGAGAACTAGATCTGTTAATAGAATTATAAAGTAAATATCAATGTTTTCTAAACAATAAATTCTGTAAGTAAACATTTTTGACTTAAACATGATTTGACTCAATATTATCTATGATATTGTGTCACATCTAGCATTTTTGCCAGGAAATTCTGTGATCATCTAAACGTCATCTATGATAATACTTGTAACTCTAACTTGATATCATACACAATGTTCATTCTATGACCACAAACTTAGTCAAGATTTACAATTGAAATTCAAAACTCTATGCAAAACATTTCAGAAAGTCAATTGAGAGTTGAAAACCCTAGAGATCCAAGTTCAAGTTCATTATGGACTAGGATTTCCTTATTGGGCCTAATGGACCAATAAGCATTTAATTCAACTATATTGGGCTTAGAAACCCTATTTGGATTCTAAATGGACCCAATTCATAAATCTATAACATTTTGGACCATTTGGGCCTAGAATGATTCATTCTAACCCTAATGGGCCTTATTGGGCCATAAATGAATTAAATTGCCCTAATGGGTCATAAACTTCATTCCTTTTTATTCTAATGGGCCGAGAACCTTCCATTTGGGCCCATAATGTCGAAATCAAGCACTAAAGGCCCAAACCACTCCTCCTTTCTCCTTTTCTTTCTCCCTCTCGGCCCAACAACTAAAACAAAAAAAATGAAGAAAACAAGATTTATGTGGGCTTGCCACCTAAATTTTATTTAATGGTAATCTAGGCTAAAAACCCTTAACCATCATGTATTAACCATTTGATTCTCTCTCTTCCTTCTCCTCTAAATTTGGCCGAGAACACACACACCACCACCATCTTCATTTTTCTCAAACTCTCACAATAAGTCTCTCAAGAACTCTCATCATTCTCTCTAAATTTTCGAGATTTGGTGTGTGTCTTCAAGAGGTTCTCATCTAGATCATCCTTCTTGTTCGAAAACTTCTTCAAGGAAGCAACCAAGGCCGAAAATCACATCATCTTCTTCCATTCTTCTTCAAAAAACCGAAACATCAAGCAAAGGTGAGTTCATACCCCCTTGTTTTCGGTTTTTACATGTTTTTGGGGGAGAATACAAGTGTTCATGTGTAGATCTATGTATTATTGCATGTTGTGTGTGATTTTCTTGGTTTATGTTGTGATTTTGTGATAAATCTTGATGAATCTCGAATACTCCAACAAAAATGGGTGAGATTCATAAACTAAAACACTCTAAACATCATACTACAAGGATAAAAGTGCTATACATGCTTTAGATGGGAAAAGCAAAACAAAAATCATATATAAGGACCATTTTTGACAAGTAAACAAAAGATTGGCATAATTGTTACCACTAACGGTTTTTGTAAGGATCAAAAGGGTCATATTTGTATAAAAAGGAGTTTTTATAACAACAATACTTTTCAAAGGACCAAAAGTGTAATATTTTGCATTATGGGCCTCAATTTGGGCCTTACGGCTTTTTGGGCCCAAATTGCAAAAATATCAATTTTTGGGGATTAAAATGTTATTTAATCAAAACTTGAGCCAAAAATGAGAATAAACGAAAATAAGGGCTGAAAATGACACTTATTTCAAAATTGGGCCAAAAATGTTAATTTTATAAAATGTGGACCGAAAACGTCATTTTATTCAAATAAGGGCTGAAATTGTAATTTTCTGCAAATATGGGTTGAAAATGTCATTATATGTATATTTGGGCCAAACCCGTCAATTACTAAACATTTGGGGCGAAAATATAATTTTTTATAAATTTGTGGAGTAAAATGTTATTTTTAATTTAAAATAGACCAAAATTACATTTTATGTAAAAATAAGCCTTTGAATGTTCAAATTAGCTCTTAAGGGACCTAAAGTGTAATTTTTAATAAATACGGGTTCAAATTATATAATTTTGACGTATCAAACTAAAAATATCATTATAACAAAACACTGGACTTTTTATAACGCTATGGATAAATGTTTCGACTAAATGAACTATACTATAGCAAATAAACTAAATACAACAACAGTGCGATTATTGGGCCTAGTATTTGCTATACATGCTTATTGGGCCTTCGTGATCCATTTACATGTTTATTGGGCCCAATATAGTCATCACATGTCTATTGGGCCTCAGTGACCCAATTACATGCTTAATGGGCCTAAATTAGCATTTAAATGTTATTGGGCCTTAGTGGCCCATTTACATGCTAATTTAGCCTGGAATAATTCATCATGTGCTTAATGGGCTTTAATGTGTCCATGGCATACTTAACAAGCTTGGAAATAACTTACATGTCTAATGGGCCATAGTTGTCTTTTCTTCATGTTTGTTGGGCCTTATCCTTTCATATTCATGTATCATCTAGTGTTCGAAATTCTAAATACATATAACATATACATATTCATGTGGCAATAATTGGAATCTAGTGAGACTTGTCGGTTGACTCCATTGAGTGTATGGTCGTAGCCTGAAGTTATAATCAGAGTCTCCTGGAGGGAGAGCGAGAGTTTGTGTATAGATCTATATGGGGGTGACTCCCCCACACCTGAGCTGTTAACTACAGTTAGACTAGGCCAGTCTAGGGTGACAAAACCTTGATCGAAAATCCAGCGTTTGGAAAAATGCCAAGACATGCAAATCAGTCACCATCATGCCTGGTTATAACGACTCATATAGAGATCCATTCCCATCACGACATTACGGAAATTAAAAACTCGTAAGTCATATTGATACAAAACTGTAACATCCCCATTTTCACGGCCAGAAAATGCCGATTTTGTTTATGCTTTATAAAAATCAGAGTACCTCTTTTAATGAAAATGTTGCGCAATTTGTTCCGAGAAAAACATGATAAATACGTTATCAAATCATTTCCGAAGAAATGTATTTTTATTCATTTTAAAACATTGGGATGTCATCGTCAATAGAGAAACATAAGCATAAAGAGAACTTACATTCATTTACACTAGTAATCTACATCTCTTTTAAATCTCTCAGTGTAATGTAACTTCATATCGACACCTGTGATACAAATAAACTGAGGCTAAAAAGTCCTCTATTGTAAATTCTCGGTTTAACATATACTACAAATTTTGTTTAGATCACTAAGGCTAAAAAGTCCTCTATTGTAAATTCACTATTTACGTCTCCCGGTGCCTTGCCGGTTTTGCCGAAAAACTTCGACGGGCCATAACTTCTTCGTTATAACTCGGATTTCGGCGTTCTTTATATGTACAGAACCCTTGAGACATATTCTACAACTTGGTTAAGATTATTTATTCCAAATAATCTTTTGTCGAAAAGTCGTTTTCGACCCCTATTATCTATAAATTGACTAGCCCGGATCTACGGGCGTTACAAAAACAAATCATACGATAGTGCAAAGACCGCAACATTTTTATAAATCAGAAAATATCGGATTTTCTGGGGAAATACTATTATTCAAATACCATCTACTTACAACAGAAAGAATACAAAAAAAAAATTGAACTGCATACTTACATGTTACTACTATGAAATTCACACATGCATTTATACCGATTTTCACATCATTTTTCAGACTTTTTACAGAAAATATCGGATTTTCTGGGTTATACAAACCATACAACGACTTTCATTCAAACATGCTTATGAACTCACCAACATTATATATGTTGACCGTTTTCAAAATAACTTGTATTCTCAGATAACCGTTAAGCAGAAGAACCTTCAAGTGTGTGTGGATTTATTTTGTGTAATGTCACTCATCGTACTATTAATATTTTGGAATTATGTAACCTAAGACAATGTACTTGATGTGAACAATACCAGTTATAATATGTAATGTTTGGTGATGAATGTGTTATGTTTCATGTATATTCATTGTGATGATATTTCAATTGATAGTCACACGAGCCCTCAGACGTTTCCGCCTTTTGGTTCGGGGGTGTGACAGGTTGGTATCAGAGCATTATTTATAGTGAACTGGCATATCTAACCATACTTGATATGAAACTATAAATACAATGGGACTAAAACACTCTAAATAAAGAGCATACATTAAAACAATAACATTAAAAGTCTCTAGAGGAAATGGAACGATGTGATTAAACCCGGGCAGTTATGTAGTTATATTGGGGGTAAATATAGCCTGATCAACTATATTTATTCAAAATATGACCAACATGTGTTTGGGGGTAATTATGGCGGGAAATTGACCTAGAAACTTACCTTATATCCAAAACTTCTCAGGAATTCAAACATGAATAATGAAAACACTATAGGAATAATCTAAATACGATTTACTTATACGCTTTCGTGCTGACATCATGGCTGGTTTTCACCACCCTGGGGATCCTTATTTTCCCAATCAGGGAAATAACGGGTGGCTGGAAGAACCAGAAGAGGAACCTGAAGAGGAACCTGAAGAAGACCCAGAAGAAGAGGAAGAACAGGAAGAATAAATCGAAGGTGGCCCTGCAGAACCCGTGACAGATTTTGGAGGAGAAGAGTCTAGTGACGACAACGATGGTGATTCGGACGCAAAGTCCATAGTCATCAATCCACCATTCCCAGTGAGAGTGCCAGCTCACCGAATAGGCCCTAATGGCCCTACACCTCCATGAGGTATCGATATTTGGAGGTGGAGCAGACAGCAGGGACAACGACCCCCGTTTGGTATGGAGAGAGATTTCTACGACCTGAGGGATGGAGGGCTAGCTGATAGAGCACTTCCGGTCATGGTAAGATGATTGAGGGATACTGGTAATTTGGCTCAGAACACTGCTGACCAAATGCACCAAATGCGAGTTGCGGTTGCGAGAGCGGAGCACGAAACGCAGGAGGTTATTAGGGATTTTTACATGAGACAGGAGATGTGGGAGGCCCGACTGCGGGACGCCGAGCGACAGGTGGCTCGACTTCAGGGCACATCCACTTTTTCAACACCACCTCCTGACGCATCTCGTCATGACTAGGATTCGCTCCCTCACTTACTAGTATCGTTATGTTTCCTTTTATATGTATGCTACTTTACGTACTATCGACCTTATGTTTAAGTGATTACACTACTCATAGGGTCGTTATGCTGTCGGATTATATGTTTTCCTATGTACCGTATGCCTTCTGGCAAATTTTCATGTATTAAAAACAATTAGTATTAATGGAAATGCTTTATGTTTTTATCATGATGTTGTTATCTACTATGTGTTTATTTCCTTGTTTTATGTTAATACATGGAATCACCTAAATGCACACTCGATATGCTGAGTCTATGGAATTCTAAACTCGGAATACGATATGTACTCAACATCTTTTCGTTCTTTGATAGACAGATGCCTCAAAGACCCAACCGTGGAAACAACGCAACACCGACCCCGCCGGAAATAAACTCAGTTGCATTCCAAGCAGCAGTGTTCGTTGCGGTCACTACATTACTTGCGCATATTCGCTATGGAAACAACGAAGAGGGAAACGGACAGGGAACCGGAAGCACAAATCAAGGAACAAACCACGGAGCCACACGAACATGCACCTACAAGGACTTCACCAACGCCAAACCTCGAACCTTCAATGGAACGGGAGGCGTAATAGCCATGAAGCGATGGATTGAGAAGGTATAATCAGTTTTTGAAATTTGCGGGTGCCCGGATGGGTGCAATGTCAAGTTTGCGGCCTGCACATTCACTGATCAAGCTCTCTCCTGGTGGAATGGCCACGTAGAGGCCATGACACTCCCGGTGGCGAACGCGTTGCCATGGGAAGAGCTTAAAGAAATGATGTTGGTTGAATACTGTCCAAGAGACGAAATTCAGAAGATGGAACAAGAGTTGTGGAACCTCACGGTTCAAAACTCCGATATCGATGCATACATATCCAAGTTTAGTGAGCTATCTCTCTTGTGTCCCGGAATGATCACCTCAAAAGGGAAAAAGATTGAGAGGTTTATCTGGGGATTGACTACACCTATCCAAGGGAATGTCATTGCGGCAAGCCCTGAGACATTTGATAGTGCCAAGAGGCTGGCTAAGAAATTGTATGATCATGGCAACAAAAAGGGTACCAAAACAGGAGAAGCGGAGGTTAAGAAAGAAGGTGAGAGAAAGAAAGGGAAAAACAACAAGCGAAAGCGAAAACAGAACTCTGAATCATCAAAGAAACAACAAACTGTGACTGTCCATGATGCAACTCAAGCTACCACCATACGACATGCTCCAACCTCATCCACGCCAAATGCTCCAAAGCAGTACTCAGGAAATCTCCCCAAATGTAACAAATGTAACTTCCACCATCAGGGGGAATGCAGAGAGATTATTTGCATAAGGTGCAACCGGAAAGGCCATACAGCAAAGTACTGTAGGACTCAGCTTCAACAAAACCAGATGCCAAACAACAACAACAACAACAACAACAATAACAACCACAACAACAACAACACCAATGTTGGGGCCAGTCATACCTGTTATGGATGTGGGAGAACCGGGAATTTCAGGCGTAATTGCCCCAATGTTAACAATCAAGGAGCTGGAGGATCGGGAAGAGTTTTGACTTTGGGACAAGGTGAATCAGTCCAGGACCCTACCGTTGTCACCGGTACGTTCCTACTTAACAACACATATGCATGCATCTTATTCGACAGTGGAGCAAAGCGAAGTTTCTTTAGTAACAAGTTTAAACATTTACTAAAACAACGATCCCAGAAGCTCAATGAAACCTTCATGGTGGAAATGGCTAATGGGAAGACTGAATCAACTAAAGATATCTATATAGGATGCACGTTAACACTAAACAACCACTCTTTCCAAATAGATTTGATGCATGTAAATGTTAGGAGTTTTGATGTGATAATTGGCATGGATTGGTTAAGCCCCCATCATGCTGATATTAGGTGTCGCGAGAAGGCCGTTCACCTTCATCTTCCCAATCATGAAACCCTAATAATCTATGGGGATAAACCCGACACAAATCTTCGCCTTATCTCGTGTATCAAGGCACAAAAGTGTCTACACAAGAAGAACTACGCATTCCTCGCTCACGTCGTAGATAAAACCAAGGAAGATATAAACATTCATAACATCCCAGTGGCGTGCGACTTTCCAGATGTATTTCCTGAAGATCTTTCAGGAATACCCCCAGAAAGGCAAGTCGAATTTCGAATCGACCTCGTGCCTGGAGCCACTCCGATCGCCAAATCACCCTATAGGTTGGCTCCCGCTGAAATGCAAGAATTATCAAGCTAACTGAGTGAAATCCTGGATAAAGGATTCATAAGACCAAGCTTCTCTCCATGGGAGCTCCTGTTCTTTTCGTTAAAAAGAAAGACGGATCCTTCAGGATGTGCATTGACTATAGGGAACTGAATAATCTCACCATCAAAAACCGGTATCCCCTTCCACGAATCGATGATCTATTTGACCAGCTTCAAGGGGCTAGTTACTTTTCGAAGATAGATCTGAGATCCGGTTATCATCAACTCAAAGTACGAGATGAGGACATTCCTAAGACTGCTTTCCGAACTCGCTACGGTCATTACAAATTTGTCATGATGCCCTTCGGTCTAACAAATGCCCCCGCTGTATTTATGGACCTCATGAATCGGGTCTTCCGCCCATTCCTTGACAATTTCGTGATCGTTTTCATCGATGATATTCTCGTATACTCTCGAAGCGAAGAAGAGCATAGCCAACATCTCCGACAGATCTTAGCGACCCTGCGGGCTGAAAAGTTTGTGCGAAACTCTCCAAATGTGAGTTTTGGATCCGCAGTGTGAATTTCTTGGGTCATGTTGTCAGCAAGGAAGGAATTCATGTAGATCCTTCCAAGGTCAAAGCCATTGAAGGCTGGGCAAATCCGACAACACCAACAGAAATTCGCCAATTCCTGGGTCTTACAGGCTACTACCGAAGGTTCATTCAGAACTTTTCCAATATAGCCAAACCTCTCACCACATTGACACAAAAAGGCGTACCTTTCAACTGGACTGAGAAGCAAGAGATTTCCTTCCAAACCTTGAAGCAAGCCCTCTGTAGTGCACCAGTGCTATCCTTACCGGAGGGAACTGAAGACTTCGTAGTCTACTGTGATGCTTCGAATCAAGGTTTAGGTTGTGTCCTTATGCAACGCGGGAAGGTAATTGCGTATGCGTCCAGGCAACTAAAAACTCATGAAGTGAATTACACCACCCATGATCTCGAGCTGGGAGCGGTGGTCTTCGCCTTAAATATTTGGAGGCACTACCTTTATGGTACCAAGTGCACCATTTTCACCGATCATAAAAGTCTCCAGCACATTTTAAATCAAAAGGAACTAAATATGAGGCAGCGGAGATGGGTTGAGTTGCTAAATGATTACGAGTGTGAGATCAAGTACCATCCAGGCAAGGCTAATGTGGTAGCCGATGCCCTGAGCCGAAAGGATTATTCAAGTCGTCGCATGAAAACTCTATCAATCACCATCCAATCTCATATAGCCTCACAGATCAAGGAAGCCCAATTGGACGCATTGAAACCGGAGAATGTCGCTAGTGAATCACTGCGTGGAATGGATAAGGGATTTGAAGTTAAAGAGGACGGAACTCACTACTTCATGAACAGAATCTGGGTTCCTAAGATTGGGGGATTCAGAGAAGTAGTCATGCATGAAGCCCACAAGACGCGATACTCTATTCATCCGGGGTCAGATAAAATGTATCTGGATATCAAACAACATTATTGGTGGCCAAATATGAAGGCAGAGATAGCCACTTACGTGGGCAAGTGTCTTACTAGCGCCAAGGTGAAAGTGGAATACCAAAAGCCCTCGGGATTATTGCAACAGCCAGCGATACCCGAGTGGAAATGGGAAAGGATAATTATGGACTTCGTGACCAAATTACCTAAGACAGCAGACGGATTGGATGCCATATGGGTAATCGTCGATAGGTTAACAAAATTCGCTCATTTCCTGCCAATAAAAGAATCCTACAAGATGGAAAAGCTGACCCGAATTTACATCAAAGAGATCGTGAGACTCCATGGAGTGCCAGTGTCTATTATCTCGGATCGAGATAGTAGGTTCACTTCAAGATTCTGGCAATCTCTTCAGAAGGCAATGGGAACACAGCTAGATATGAGCACTGCCTATCACCCACAGACGGATGGTTAGAGCGAGCGTACCATCCATACGCTTGAGGACATGCTCCGAGCTTGCGTGATTGACTTTGGCAAGTCATGGGATGCTCACTTGCCTCTGATCGAATTCTCATACAACAACAGTTATCACACGAGCATCAAGGTTGCTCCTTTCGAGGCTCTTTATGGTCGTAAATGCAGATCGCCTCTATGCTGGGCTGAGTTGGGTAACACCCAACTAGCAAAAAGGCAATCATCGAACATTACTTTAACAAGGCCAGAAATTATTCGTGAGACGACAGAGAAGATAATCCAAATCAAAGCTCGACTCCAAGCATCGTGAGACCGACATAAGAGCTATGCTGACAAGCGACGAAATCCATTAGAATTTCATGTCGGGGATCGTGTGTTATTAAAGGTCTCTCCTTGGAAAGGAATGATCCACTTTGGGAAACGGGGAAAACTGAACCTGCGATACATTGGACCGTTCGAGATTCTTGCCCGGATTGGTCCAGCGGCTTACAAGCTGCAGCTACCTGCCGAGCTCAGCAACGTACACCCCGTGTTTCACGTCTCGAATCTGAAAAAGTGCCTATCAGATGAAACTCTTGTCGTTCCTTTGGAAGAGATCGAGATTAACGAGAATCTTCTGTTCGTCGAAGAACCAGTCGAGATATTGGACAGGGAAGTGAGGCGTACAAAGCAGAGTCGCATTCCAATTGTGAAGGTTCGGTGGAATGCTAAGCGTGGACCGGAATTCACATGAGAACGCGAAGACCAAATGAAGCAGAAGTACCCTCACTTATTCTCTCCTTCATAATCCTAGTTTTCGAAAGAATTTCGGGACGAAATTCCCTCTAACGGGGGATGATGTGACAACTGGCATATTTTCCAGGAAATTCTGTGATCATGTAAACGTCATCTATGATAATACTTGTAACTCTAACTTGATATCATACACTATGTTCATTCTATGACCACAAACTTAGTCAAGATTTACAATTGAAATTCAACACTCTATGCAAAACATTTTAGAAAGTCAATTGGGAGTTGAAAACCCTAGAGATCCAGGTTCAAGTTCATTATGGACTAGGATTTCCTTATTGGGCCTAATGGACCAATAAGCATTCAATTCAACTATATTGGGCTTAGAAACCCTATTTGGATTTTAAATGGACCCAATTCATAAATCTATAACATTTTGGACCATTTGGGCCTAAAATGATTCATTCTAACCCTAATGGGCCTTATTGGGCCATAAATGAATTAAATTTCCCTAATGGGTCATAAACTTCATTCCTTTTTATTCTAATGGGCCGAGAACCTTCCATTTGGGCCCATAATGTCGAAATCAAGCACTAAAGGCCCAAACCACTCCTCCTTTCTCCTTTTCTTTCTCCCTCTCGGCCCAACAACTAAAACAAAAAAAATGAAGAAAACAAGATTTATGTGGGCTTGCCACCTAAATTTTATTTAATGGTAATCTAGGCTAAAAACCCTTAACCATCATGTATTAACCATTTGATTCTCTCTCTTCCTTCTCCTCTAAATTTGGCCGAGAACACACACACACCACCACCATCTTCATTTTTCTCAAACTCTCACAAGAAGTCTCTCAAGAACTCTCCTCATTCTCTCTAAATTTTCGAGATTTGGTGTGTGTCTTCAAGAGGTTCTCATCTAGATCATCCTTCTTGTTCGAAAACTTCTTCAAGGAAGCAACCAAGGCCGAAAATCACATCATCTTCTTCCATTCTTCTTCAAAAAACCGAAACATCAAGCAAAGGTGAGTTCATACCCCCTTGTTTTCGGTTTTTACATGTTTTTGGGGGAGAATACAAGTGTTCATGTGTAGATCTATGTATTATTGCATGTTGTGTGTGATTTTCTTGGTTTATGTTGTGATTTTGTGATAAATCTTGATGAATCTCGAACTCCAACAAAAATGGGTGAGATTCATAAACTAAAACACTCTAAACATCATACTACAAGGATAAAAGTGCTATACATGCTTTAGATGGGAAAAGCAAAACAAAAATCTTGTATAAGGACCATTTTGACAAGTAAACAAAAGATTGGGATAATTGTTACCACTCACGGTTTTTGTAAGGATCAAAAGTGTCTCATTTGTATAAAAATGAGTTTTTATAACAACAATACTTTTCAAAGGACCAAAAGTGTAATATTTTGCATTATGGGCCTCAATTTGGCCTTACGGCTTTTTGGGTCCAAATTGCAAAATTATCAATTTTTGGGTATTAAAATGTTATTTAATCAAAACTTGAGCCAAAAATGAGAATAAACGAAAATAAGGGCTGAAAATGACACTTATTTCAAAATTGGGCCAAAAATGTTAATTTTATAAAATTTGGGCCGAAAACGTCATTTTATTCAAATAAGGGCTGAAATTGTAATTTTCTGCAAATATGGGCTGAAAATGTCATTATATGTATATTTGGGCCAAACCCGTCAATTACTAAACATTTAGGACAAAAATATAAATTTTTATAAATTTATGGACTAAATAGTTATTTTTAATTTAAAATAGACTAAAATGACATTTTATGTAAAAATAAGCCTTTGATTGTTCAAATTAGTTCTTAAGGGACCTAAAGTGTAATTTTTAATAAATACGGGTTCAAATTATATAATTTTGACGTATTAAACTAAAAATATCATTATAACAAAACACTGGACTTTTTATAACGCTATGGATAAATGTTTCGACTAAATGAACTATACTATAGCAAATAAACGAAATACAACAACGGTGCGATTATTGGGCCTAGTATTTGCTATACATGCTTATTGGGCCTTCGTGATCCATTTACATGTTTATTGGGCCCAATATATTCATCACATGTCTATTGGGCCTCAATGACCCAATTACATGCTTAATGGGCCTAAATTAGCATGTAAATGTTATTGGGATACTTAACAATAACATTTAAATGCTAATTTAGCCTGAAATAATTCATCATGTGCTTAATGGGCTTTAATGTGTCCATGGCATACTTAACAAGCTTGGAAATAACTTACATGTCTAATGGACCATAGTTGTCTTTTCTTCATGTTTGTTGGGCCTTATCCTTTCATATTCATGTATCATCTAGTGTTCGAAATTCTAAATACATATAACGTATACATATTCATGTGGCAATAATTGGAATCTAGTGAGACTTGTCGGTTGACTCCATTGAGTGTATGGTCGTAGCATGTAGTTATAATCAGAGTCTCCTGGAGGGAGAGCGAGAGTTTGTGTATAGACCTATACGGGGGTGACTCCCCCACACCTGAGTTGTTCGCTACAGTTTGACTAGGCCAGTCTAGGGTGACAAAACCTTGATCGAAAATCCGACGTTTGGAAAAATGCCAAGATAGGCAAATCAGTCACCATCATGCATGGTTATAACGACTCATATAGAGATCCATTCCCACCACGACATTACGGAAATTAAAAACTCGTAAGTCATATTGATACAAAACAAATCATACGATAGTGCAAAGACCGCAACATTTTTATAAATCAGAAAATATCGGATTTTCTGGGGAAATACTATTATTCAAATACCATCTACTTACAACAGAAAGAATACAAAAAAATTTGAACTGCATAGTTACATGTTACTACTATGAAATTCACACATGCATTTATACCGATTTTCACGTCATTTTTCGGACTTTTTACAGAAAATATCGGATTTTCTGGGTTTTACAAACCATACAACGACTTTCATTCAAACATGCTTATGAACTCACCAACATTATATATGTTGACCGTTTTCAAAATAACTTGTATTCTCAGGTAACCGTTAAGCAGAAGAACCTTCAAGTGTGTGTGGATTTATTTTGTGTAATGTCACTCATCGTACTATTAATATTTTGGAATTATGTAACCTAAAACAATGTACTTGATGTGAACAATACCGGTTGTAATATGTAATGTTTGGTGATGAATGTGTTATGTTTCATGTATATTCATTGTGCTGATATTTCAATTGATAGTCACACGAGCCCTCGGACGTTTCCGCCGTTTGGTTCGGGGGTGTGACACATTGTTATCTTTATTATATAAATAAAATATGCATATTCCAACTTCAAGAAATAGATTTTGAAGGAAAATAATATAGTTTATTTTACATATGTGAATCTTATTTATGTATGAAAGATTACTAATTATATTTTCACTAAACAATAGAGAAAATAATTATTAAGGAACTATACATTGTGATGTATGAATTCATTTCTAATGAATGTCTAGATTAAGTACAAGATACCTAATCAACTTTATTAATAACTATAATTGTTGTAATTAAATTTTATATGAGAAAAGATAAATATAAAATCGTTTGAAGTTTGAAAAAAGAAGTTGAGAAATAATTCAATAGTACCATCTAAAGCCTTAGAGATAATAAATGATGACTTAAACATTACTAGATATGATTTATTTTCTAATCGGTAGAAATTATATTCCTTTATCTTTTTGGGATTATGCCTTTATCACTATCACTTTTATTTTGAATACAAACACCAATTAAGAAGTAGATAAAATACTTTATAAGATTTAGTATGGAAATGTTTCATCCTTATCTTACTTAATGTTTTGACGTTTTGAAGCCTTTGTCAGACTAAAGCTTCTATACCTAAAATCTACTAGATACATATTTGTAAAAAGTTCTAAAAGATTATTTAGATTATTATTTACAAACCTACCAAGAATAAGTTCTCTTATTTATTTGAAAGTTGAGTTGTTAGAAGGCAAACTTCTATTGACAAAGAAAGGGGCGGCACATGGAACTTGAAGTAGCTCAAGAACCATAAACTGATGTAGAAAGAGTTGGCACTAAATTTAACAAGAATTTTTTAAACATAAATAGTAGCTATTTAGAAACACAAACTGTTTGCATATATGGTAGAAATCAATATGGAATCTCTCATTGATGTGTTTTCTTGATCGTTTATGGTAAACTTATCAACTACCAAAATGCTATATTAGACTTTGGAGCTGATAAATGACTTAGAGTCATGAACATCGAGATATAATCCATGTATAATAATCAAGTATGAGCCAGATTAATTTTCCTCCATATAGTAATACTAGAAGGAGTAAGTGATTCTTTTAGAAAGAAATCAAACAAGGTATCTATATAAATTTAGCAAAACTTTTTATAAAAGGCTTTATTCATACTTACGTCATTGACTATGATCAAACTTTTTTTCAAATAGCTATGATTAGATCAACAAGGATATTCTTTACCATAACTACATATCATGATTATGAGATATAGCTTAGCATGGAGGTTTTCTTAATCCAATATATCCTAACAAAATGTGTAAGCTTTAAAGATCCAGTTATGGATATAAAGAAAACATCTCAAGGTCGGAATTCATTTTAATATAAAAACACAAAGTATATTTTTTTATATCAAATGAAGATAAAATTTGTGTTTACTAAGAACTAGTGGGAGCATGGTGATATTCCTAATCTTGTATGAATAAGACATACATAATCATGACAACTTACATTCTGACTATGCAAGTCTGTTTCGCCTTTACTCGTAAAGTATTTCTAAAATAAACGACTTATGAATGACATAATACATTCTTTTAATGTAAAATATATGTAGATAAATAAAGATGAATGTTAAAGTTTTAAATCTTTATGTATATGTTGAAAATATCTTAAAAGAGATCAAGATACAAGATTCCTTTGGAGGACTCTTGGCATCGCCACAATGCACCATTTTGAGCTTGCCTCAAAAGGACCTAGCACATATGTTTGAGCCAGATAAAATGATTTATATTCTATTTACTTTGAAAAATGAATCCATCATTTATGTCATATTATGCACAAGACTAAATATATGATTATGCTATGAACATGTCATAAGATACCAATAAGATACACGAGAAAGTCATTAGATGACTATAAGAACATTATAAAAGTACTTTAAAAGAACTAAGAGGACGTACATGAGTTAATCAGTTTAGAAGAATATATTTATGTAAAGAGCTACAAAAGATGTTGACTTCAAAACAAATAGAGATAATTATGATTTATAAATGGACTATGACTTCATTATGAATGAATAAAAGTTTTCTTGCAATGAGCTCCAAGCAAAACATAATTGCACAATCTACTATACAATTTAAGTACACTAGTACCCACAAGATGCAATCAAATATGATTGGATGAATGAGTTAATTAAAATATTAACTTGAGTCCTTCCATTCAAGGACAACCTATAAATATTTTATGACTTCAATATTATACTTAATCAAGCTTAAAGAATCTAAATCTCATCAAAACACCAAGATTATTCTCTAATACATTTAACTATACTTAGAATAAAGTAAAATATGGAAATGACCGTATTCGCAGAATGACACAAGTTAAATTTACTCGGACCCATTAATAAAGTCCTTCCTTTAAGCTAAGCATGAAAGTTCACACTTGATCTATAGGACTTTGTTATTCTAGAAATGGGATTTGATTTTGATTTAGTATTTCGATGTTGGAACATTATGGCAACAACTATTATATTGTTTTGATATATTCAGATATGATCATCATATTAATACTTGTTGTATTCTATATTAACATGTTTAATCCATGAATAATTTAATTATTCTAAAAGGTTCATAGTCACTCATAATTGTGGGAGAAATTATGAAGTAATAATAATATGAATTGGATTGGTTGACTCTCATAAGATGAAAGTAGGCATGAGGTTGTAACAAAGATTCATAGCTACTTGTCAGAGAACAAGTATTAGACATTACCCCAATCAAAATCACCTTATGGATCACTATCATGAGTGATACTTGATAAAATATACTATCTTTGTATACTTAATACATGAGATGCACACTGGGACTTGAGTGTAGGGAGCTCTATACTTTGACATGGTTAAATATTGTTATTTGACCATGTAGCTATAAAGGCCATTTATGAACTATACAAGATGCGTATGTAGTCAATAAGGGATTTGTTCCTCTTATGTGTTGAGAGTTAAACATCTAATATGTGTTACCCAAAGTTGAGCAACAAATGAGATTGATTGCGATCCAAGTCTCATGTTCAACGGGATGTCTGTAACAAAGGGATAACTAATAAACTTACCTTACACATCATTTTTAGCTTTAATCTTTTGGGAATTAGATATTGATGAATGACATTCTTCGTCGTGTGTTATTGGGGCAGTGAAAGGTTGTTATACATTCACCATTTTCTATATCAATCTGTGATGAGTCTTATGCAAGTGGGAGAATTAAAGATTTATATGCCCAAGAATCATTATAGAATGATATTTGCTAATGACATATTATCCTATAAGGTCACACCTTTTTATAAGTTATCACTAATTGATTATTTATTAGTAATTTGATTATTAATAAATATTACCAACATTTATATTTAATTGGGAAATTATTATTTATGGAAATAATATTTTTGTAGAGATAAAACAACTAGTAAATCATAAGGTACGAGTTTAGATGGCGTGTACATCGTTTTGGATCTACTGAAGTCCATTTATATAAACCTAGTTTATTTAAATGAAATATGTACATGCTAGTATTAAGTTAGAGTAAAAGACATTCCAAAGTCCATTCTCCTTGTACCAAAATCGTAAGGGTATGGGGATTGCTTATTTGACTTGAATCTTACACACCATAATTCTTACAAAGAGACATGCTTTCATTTATTATAAGTATGGTTCATAATGCTTGCATGAGACTATATAAAGAGAAGAATATCTAGTAAATGGTTTATTCTTTCTCTTCCTCTTTTCCTCTCAAAATTCGTCGGTTTTTCATGGCATTTCCTCTCCCCTCTCTTGCAATGTGTTATGTAGTCTGAGTGCTCTAAGTTGCTTCTCCTTTAAGGATTATTTGGTATAAGTTCTTTAAGGCATAATAAGCGCTTAATATAAGTGAAGACTAGCATCTTGAAGTGGTTTACTCTTGATTGGTGGATACTTGTAGCATATCGGAGCTCATAGATCTGGATGTCGTTGCTGGTGGAAATAGTAGATCAGGACCAGATCTTTCGGATATGAATGAAGAAACGATAGATCTCGTGGTTTTGGATGAAGAGCGACAATGATGTTACTGGGTTCTGGAGGCGGCGATTGGAGGTGGTCGTAGAGTTGGATGTAGAAAAGAGCTCCATCAAGCAATGTTCACTGTTTTTGTTCGCATTGGCACTAGTGTTTCAGTCGGAGAAGCTATTGGAGGCTAGTAGAAGCTCATCAGAAGGATACAACGATGGTGGTAGGTAGCAGATGTGTCTAAAAGACTAAAGGTGATGGTGATGAATTTGGTCAAAAGTATGAGACGCTGGTAAAATGGTGGCGGTAGAGGGAGGCAAAAGTTGTAGGTTGCTCCGAAAGGTTACGACGGTAGTTCACGGTGGTAAGTGGTGGCAGTGTCTAGCAAAGGTGGTGTTAGGTTTATGAGTTCTTGAAGCTTCATGAGAGTTTAAAAGAGATGAGAGAGTTTCAAAAAGTTTCAGATATTTGAAAGTGGTTTTGAAGTTTGAATGTCTGATCTAGTGTTTAGTTTAATGGTTGTAATGTTAGAAATGCATGTTAAAAAAATGCCCTTAATAAAAGGGGTTCTTAAGTGGTTTCTAACATTTAGTGGTTCTTATATGATATTATATATATATATATATATATATATATATATATATATATATATATATATATATATATATATATATATATATATTCACTAAAAAAAATTAAAAATGTTTTTTTAAATTTTTTTTTAAAATAAATTGAAAAAAAAGTTTAGATATATCAAAGTTTTTTTTTCTATGAATTTTTATTGATTTTCTAGCGTTTGTAGGGTTCATGAGTTTTACATTGAACCCTACTTTATATATATATATATATATATATATATATATATATACACACACATGCGTGTATATGTGTGGGTTTTTTAATATTTTTCAAAATCAACACAGTATTAGGACTCTAATAGCAGAGTTTAACTGCAACTTGAAAATGTCAAAAACACACAGAAAACATAAATATGCATGCATATATATTTAGATGTGCATATATGCATATTCCAAAAAAAAAATTGTTCATCAAATCTTTATTTTTGAGCATTGATCCCTCTTAGACGTCACATTTGATGAGTATTGGTGGTCTTAGTTTTTGAAAATTGATGAGCAGAGTAAGAGTTATGAAGTTCTCACAAAACTTTATGTTTTCAAAAAAAGAACTTTTATATATATATATATATATATATATATATATATATATATATATATATATATATATATATATATATATATATATATATATTGCGAACCCATATTTCCCCCTGAACTCCACGAACTTTAGCTAGGATCTTTTACGAACCCATATTTTCCCATGAACTCAACGAACTTTTCCATGTGATTTTTTTTAAAAGTTAGTGAAGGCACTAAGTCGGTTATATAAAAGTACATTGGCAAAAAAAAAAAAAAAAAAAAAAAAAAAAAAAAAAAACGGTATATTCGAGATTTTTTTTTGGACGTTTGTACATATATGCACTTGTCATGTTTGCACATTTTTTTTTTTTGAGATTTTTTTTTCAAATGCACTTCTATATGACCGACTTAGTGTGTTAAGTCACTTATAAAAAAAAAGATTCACACGAAAAAACAACGGTATATTCGATTTTTTTTCGATAAAAAACGTGTCTTAAAAAAAATTAAACTAAAAAAAGGAAGTGAGTTTTGTTATAATCTGTTGCATGTACGTCCATTGTAAAAGCCTACAACACTTTTTTTTGCCTTTTATCGTTTTAAATTCGCAAGCTTTGGATTGATTGCTTAGTTCTTTTATTAATAATGTATATATATATATATATATATATATATATATATATATATATATATATATATATATATATATATATATATAGACACACACTTACACACACACTAGTAATATGTTTCGCGTTGCAAAGTCGGCGATTAGTTTCATTTTGACGAGTTGTATTCAGTTATCGATTAAGTAATACGTTTATACGGGAAAAAAAGATAAATATATTGTTGTTTTATTAAAAATATGTAAATATGTTTACATCGTTATAATATGTAAGATCATCTCTAATGGGGACTTTTTTCATCACTTATTATTATTGACTTTTTTTAAATGAGTACTTATTTTCATCGGAGAACACCACTTTTTTGCTTATTTTTATTGACCACTCAGTATATATTGAGTGGTCAATATAGTTTAACTTTTTGTATACTTTACCTACTCATCTTCTAATTATATTTTAATTTACCATTTATTATATTTTAGTTTTCAATTTATTTATTTATTTAATAGTTAATTTGATTTGTCATTTTATATAATTTATCTATCAAATATTTTGTGACATCTTACGAATTTTTAGAAGTATTATAAAAATGTGTTTACTATAATGTATGTTTAAAAATGACTAACTAAATGGAGGGGGTTATATAAAACATTTTAAATAGATAATGATAAATTAGTAAAATTTAAAAAAAAAAAGCTAGTGGAAGAGGCAAACAATTAGAGAGACAATTTATTTAGAGGTTAAAGTTAATGGAATAATAAGGTGACACTAATTTTAAGTTATAGTATGGCGCAACCATTGGAGATGCTCTAAAAATATTGTGGTTGCTCTCTCTCTCTCTCTCTCTCTCTCTCTCTCTCTCTCTCTCTCTCTCTGTAAGTTCAATTGAGAAAATAAAAAAGGTTGAGAATGGGGGAATCATTCTCAGCCACTCATTTATTTTTGCCGCAAAAGCCTCCGTCGTACCAACGAAAATGGGAAAGGAATAGACATGTGTTTTCCAACAAACATGTTTCCTTAAACTATGCTAATCATTACCTTAATATATGCAAAAACATAGTTTTTTTCGTTTTTTTATTTTTTAAGAAGTTATTTTTATCGAAAAATGATTTTAAATATACCAAAATTCATGATTTTTTATTCTCTACAAATAGACATCCATATTGATATAGTTTTAAGATAAAATAAAAAATTTATTTTTTTTATATTTTCAATTATCGTTATTCATAAGTGAATAAAAATGTATCAGGTTTTTACTACAGTACATTCGTTATTCACTTATGAATAAAAAGTATGATTAATTTTTTTTACAATTTAAGTATCATTCATATATGAATATAGCATATAATAAACATAGTATATTCATATTTAAATATTAGACGATGCATTCACTTGTGAATATTATATAGTATATTCACTTGTGAATATTAGATGGTATATTCACTTGTAAATATTAGATGGTATATTAACTTATGAATATTAGATGATATTTTCATATGTAAATATTACATAGTATTACATAGTATATCAAATATGAATATTACATAGTATATTCACTTGTGAATATTAGATAATATATTCACTTATGAATATTACACAGTATATACACTAGGGGTGTAAACGAGCCGAGCCGAGCCCGAGCCTAACCAAGCTCGAGCTCAGCTCCTCGAGCTCGATTCGAGCCTTAAAATGAAGCTCGAGCTCGGCTCGTGAACAATTTAGTGAGCTCGCGAGCCTATATGAGCTTAAACGAGCCTCTATATATATATATATATATATATATATATATATATATATATATACACACACACACACACACACATATATATATATATATATATATATATATATATATATATATATATATATATAGGCTCGTTTAGGCTCATTTAGGCTCGCGAGCCCACTGGCGGAAGCTCGGCTCGAGCTCGTTTAATAAACGAGCCTCATATTTAGGCTCGAGCTTGGCTCGGGCTCATTTAATTCGATATCGAGTCGAGCTTTTAACGAGTCGATCCCGAGTAGCTCGCGAGTAGCTCGGCTCACTTACACCCCTAATATTCACATATGAATATTACAAGGTGTTTTCACAAATATATAAAAATTTTATATGTTATGCACATATGAATAACATACATACTTGCATATTTGTTTTGTGTTTTAATAATCATATACTGATTCAGGTGAGAAAACATATTCATATGTGAATATAACGTGGTAATTTAGTTTATGCATTTCATCAAACAGTTTGAGTGCATACAAGTTAACTTTTTTAAAAATGTTAAAAACATGATACTTTGACTATTTAAATCTTACAAAATAGTAGATTGATAGAGATTATATGAATTTTTTCAAAAAAAAAAACGATTTGATCTTTTTCTAACCTTAATTTTGAAGTTTTTTTTATGATCGATGTTGAATGAATGATATGAAGTGGATTTTTTGTTGATTATCGATGATGTTGATCTAATGACGCTGGGAGTATAATTAATTGTAGATATTGAATATCTGATTGTATTTAAGTAGAATTGAGGGTTGGATTAAAAGAACCAAAAACAAATTTTTGTTGTCAACTGTTGAATGGTGTTGATAAACGTGTTATTGATGAAGATTGATGATTGATTAACACTGGATGATGTTGATGATGGTTTAATTGAAGAAATCTGGATGATTGTTGAAGGTTGTAGAAGAAATTTGGATGATGAACGATCGATTAGGAATGAACTGTTATCTAATTCTCTACAGTTACGTGTTTGAGATTGAAGGTTATTATCATATTTACAAGTTTGCCACCGTGTCTTTTTATGCTTAGATTAAATGATTGTCTGAGAATGATTCTCTCATTTTCAACTTTTTTTTCTCAATTGAACCCTGCTATATATATATATATATATATATATATATATATATATATATATACACACACACACACACACATAGAGAGAGAGAGAGGTAGGTTCAAATGTTTTTTACATGTATTGTGTGCTAGAATGCAACAATAGGAATTTAGTGATAATTATATGTATATTAAATGCTATCCATACTTATAACTCATTTTTATGGAAACTAATTAAATTCGTCATTAATGTCAACAATAATATTCTTTCAGAATGAATTCATATCTAGAAGAATGAGAGTGTATTCCAGCAGAATGAGAGTGTGTTCTAGTAGAATACACTATCGTTCTTCATATTTCATGCAACTTTATTGTATTTTAAGTGAGTGAGTCCTGAAACAAAATACGAACTCATATATAAAAACATAGATGCGAATTCATTCTGAAAGAATGTTATTGCTGACATTAATGACAGATTTAATTAGTTTCCATAAAAAGAGAATTATAATTATGGATATCATTTAATATCTATATTTATTTAATTAAATAATTATTTAATTTATTAAATTTCTGTTGGTGCATTATAGCATACAATAAATGTAAAATACAAAATAACCTATCTATCTATATATATATATATATATATATATATATATATATATATATATATATATATATATATATATATATATATATATATATATATGACATTGTGGGTTTTTGTCAGAGTAATCAAAGATTCCTCGTCCTAACAGGTGAGTGATTGGTTATATCAAAGTCAGTTGAATTCATGTTTCTTGCATTTTCATCATGACAATTTTGAAGGCTTTATTTAATATTTTATAATCTCAACAAATAAAAAGTTAGATAAAAAAGTTCTCTCAACTTTTTTCTTCGTAGTAATAAACCAAAATAAGAATAAATGGAAAAGTTAGATTAATCTCATAAACAAAAATTCATTGTAATTTTCATGATCCAGAAATAAAAATATTGTTTTGCTCTTTAGTTTGTCATCATTAATCTTTTTATTTTGTTCTAATTTTAACTCAATTTCCACTTGGAATTTCAAGATAAGAAACATCTTCTAAATTTAACTCAATTTCCATTTAGAAGAATTTAAAGATAAGAAACATTACAGAATTTCGTCATACCCTGGTTGATGGTTAAAGTTCGTGATGGACCAAATAAATTTTTAGGAATAAGATTTAATCGGTTTGTGTGCTAGCCATTAAAAAAAATATAACAATTACAATTTGTAACATATCAATAAAATTCAGTAAGAGTAACCTTAAAGTTTTTGTTTATAAGTCTTTATTTATATTTAATAAGTGAAGTGCAATGTAGTTGTTTGAGAGTGTTCTTGTTGTAGGGAAGCACGAGTTTGATCACCGTCATTAATTTGTATCTTTTTACGTTGATTGAAACCGCGTTTGGTTGAACCTACATTATTGACCCAAATCGTCTAGTTTATCTTTATTTATGAATTTGTCATAACTATCAAAAAAATTCCAATTAGGTCCAAACTTTTTTATGATTTTTTATTTTTTATTTTATTTTTTTATTTTTTATTTTTTTATGTTTTCAAAAATTATTCTATTAAAAAATTTGTTTTACACCTTACTTTATATTTGTTTTACAATTTCTTTTTTTGATTAATTCAATTTTACAAAATTAATATTTTTAGCAAAATATTTTTTTATAAATTTTTATATTTTCATTTTTATGCATGGTTTTTTTAGGATTTTACCCTTTTTACATCTTTGTTTATATGGTTGTTCTTTTTAAAGATTTTAATATTTTTATAAATTAAGTTTTTGTTATATATTTTGAAAATATACACGTCTTTGCATTGTGGGCTATATTTTTCAAATGTAACATTATCACCATTGCAGTGTGCTGATGCAAACCCTAGCTTAATACATTTCATAAAACAAACCATCTACTATTAGATGTAAACATTTTTTAGTTTTTCCATTATCTATATCTAGGATTTTATAGATTTGATTATAATCATTTGCGTGCTATATAAGCTATACATATATTGTATTGATCATTTCAAATATATCTATATCTTTAGATGATATTATAGCAACAAACTAAACTCTAATAACCTTCGTAATCCATCACAATGCCCTCCTACTAGTGGCACACTCTTCATTTTTTTATTGTTTCAACATCAAGGTCCGTGTTCTTGATGGAAAGATGGTCACATACACATCCCCAATTAAGCTTTTTAAGTTTAATGTTTGAAACTATATGTATCATTTCGTTTGAAATTGAGTAATTAAATAATAAACTCTGAACCCAAGATGCAAATTTATATTTTATGTTATTTTATAGTAGCCCTAAAATTCATAATATTTAGCAGGGTGTTGGTTTCAGGGAGCCAAATGATATAATTTGGATTTTCGGGGGTTAAAAAGTAATTCTGGGATTTATTTTGTAAAGATTTTCAGAAGTCGGGGGAGGGGGGTTGGTAAAATATTGGACTTAAATTGAAGGGATTTTGGAATGTTGAGGGCCGAATGGTAAATTATGTACTTAAGTTGAAAATATTTTGTCGAGGAAGGGCTATTTGGTTAAATTTGGATTTAATTTGAAAGAAAAAGAGAAGGAGGGACCGAAAGTGTTAATATGGTGGAAGTTTTGATTTTGGACGAGAGTATATATCCCGTCACCTTGTCCCTTAAACCCTAACCCTACCTTATCAACCTCCAGCCGCCAACCTTGTATCTTCATCGTCCAACCGCCACCACCCTACCCCTTGCTGTTCCGATCAACCAAGGCCATGACGGACCATTGTTGCTGACAAAGACGAAGAGTCACCGTTCCCGTGAAGACGGAGCCGCCGACGAATGTGGTAATGGGTGGTGCTCGACTTATTTAACACAATTTGACCTAAAAACGTAACCATTGGACTAATTGACTCGCGATTGGGTTGGAAACCCTAATTAGGGTTTAGAAAACCCTAATTTCGGAAATTTGAGTTTTGGACTTGTCGGGACCCGTGTTTGGACCGTTGGATTTGGGATTTTGAATTACGCCCGACCACATTGTATGTTTGGTCTAGTGGAGTGATGGACTTAATGAATTCCTTAATGGGTTAAGTAAGAACACTTAACCTTAATCGTCATTTTATATGAAAAACCCTAATTAGGTTTGGGTTCTTGTTGGGCTATTTCGTGGAATAAGTTGTTATGAGCCTTCGTGGGCCAATTGGGAACATGTTTATGGACTAAGGAAATTATTGGGCTTTAGGATAAGGCCCATTGGAAAGGCTTGGGCCTAATTTGGAAAATTAAGCCATAGGTGGGCCATAATTGGGCCTTGATGATTATGAGATATTGGACCATCGGAATGTCAAGTGTTTGGAATAGAATAAATGGTTGGGCCTTAAGGTAAGACCATGCAGAAGTTTGGGCCTAATTTGGAAAATTGGGTCATATGTTGGGCCTTGGTTGATTATTTGGCTTTTGGGCCTCCAGAGTGTAAGTTTGGGCATTGGTCTTGAACCAAGCTAGGTTAGGGGTAAAAGGGTCATTTTACCCCAAGTGTAGATTTATGGTTATACATTGAAACCCAAATGGTTAATTGCGTGTTGTTTTGATATGGACAGTTCGGAAGTCTGTTCATCCAGCAGCTAGAGTTTTATCCGCGGGACTTCAGCAGTGTGAGGTGAGTCTCCTCACCATACCAATGGGTCGAAGGCACCAAGGCCGACCCATTTATCTGTTGGATGTCAGACCATTGGGGGGTTCCCATGGCATTCCTGGCTAAGACCATGTGGGGGTTCACATGGCATTGGGGTTAGACCTTGGAGGGTTTCCATGGCATAGTATGTTTGTATGTTTATCTTGCATGATATTTCCTTGGTTAGCTAAGACCATGTGGGGGTTCCCATGGTGGTCAGTGAAGACCATATGGGGGTTCCCATGGCAGTCAATGAAGACCATGTGGGGGTTCCCATTGCAGTTAGTGAAGACCATGTGGGGGTTCCCATGGCGGTTAGTGAAGACCATGTGGGGGTTCCCATGGCAAGTAGTTAAGACCACGTGGGGGTTCCAGTGGCACTCGATGTAAGACCTTGAAGGGTTTCCATGACATCCCTATATGTTTATATGCATGAATTGTGTGGTTGATATGATTTATGTGATTATGTGTATAAGACCTCTGAGGGTTTCCATGGCATCCTTATATGTTTATATGCATGGCTTATGTGATTGATATTGTTTATGTGATTATGTGGGGTATGCTCTAGGGAACTCACTAAGCTTCGTGCTTACAATTTTGTTTATGGTTTCAGGTATCATTGGTTTTGAAAGGAAGCGCTCGACTTGATCGCAGCGTACACACCTGTGTTTTTCGAATTATGTGATTTTGGGATGTAACTATGATAAATGTTTTAATTAAGCAATGATTTTGAATGGTTGGATTAAGTAACAATTGTATTTGACTATAATAAAAATGAAAATTTTACCCTTGATTTTTGGTTCGTTACACCATAAACCATTGCATCATATTAATGGTACACCATCAACTCCAATTTTGAACAATAGACTTAGATGATGCCCATTTACTGTAGTGGATCTATTTAACTCTCTCTCTCTCTCTCTCTCTCTCTCTCTCTCTCTCTCCCCCCTGATGATTTCCTCTTCCATGCCTTTGAACTTGAATACAATGTAACTAATGTGTGGATTCATCTCAAGAGTATGTTATACAACAATAAAAGGTCTCATGTATTCATTCTTAAATATAACTTTAATAAATTGATCCTAATAGCCACCTCTTATAATAGGGAATACCATCACAAATTAAAAGATAACACAAATAAGTTGAATGATGTTGAAAGCGCTACAAATAAGCAACATCTCGTACTTTAACGGTATCCTTGTGAACTGTGAAACCATTACAACTTTCATCAATCATATTTTGCCTACATTTTATATTGTTCACATCATGGTAATGTTGGAAGACAATCATTAACTTGATTATGATGGCACTTCATTACTTAGTCTCGTTATCCCTGAAAATTTGAGGTCAGCCCTGTCATTTTCATGATCGTTGCCCATATTGAGGTCGTGTCTTGGGTAATTGGCACATTAATGATCATCGACATGATAATCACTAGAAATAGACACATTCACATATTGTTTGATGTCGGGACAGCCTAGCATGTCTCATATTTCTACCCACCACACCGAATTCCTTCAAAAGCAATCATATATAGCTATTAGGCTCTAACATTTTGCTTATATATTGCCTAATGTGACTAATATCTTACATTGACTATAGAGGTATACATAATTAGCTCCCGTCTCCTCGACATGACCTGCCAACATCTGACCTAATAGATCCAACCTATAGTCAATAACCACCACTAAAGACCCAACTCACCGAGTACCAAAAATCGACACATTCACATATTGGCTGATGTCGGGTGAGGAAAACCTAGCCTGCCTCATATGTCTACCCATCAAACTGAATTCCATCAAAAGAAATCATATACAACTATTAGGCTCTAACGTATTGCTCATACATTGCCTAATATGACTAGGATCTTACATTAACTATAGAGGTGTACGCAATTAGCTATGACAACACATCTCCTTGACATGACATGCCAACATCTGACGCAATAGATCTAACCTATAGTCAACAAACACCACTCTCGACCCAACTCATCGAGTCCAAAAATACCTCTAACTAGGGTAAAAACAACCATCTACCGAGACTGGTCTAGAATGAGCTGCTATGCGATGCAGTTATGTAAAATTCACCATAAATTGTAGAAAATTTGTATAAAGACGTGCGAATAGTCCATGAAAATATAAGGACCTGATCTATCTGCACGTGGTGTAGTTTTGCAAAATATGGAGTTTAACGTGAGCAAAACAGGTCCCAAACATACGCTAATTTTTATGTAGAAATTTGAAATTTAACCCATTAGTCTATTTGCATAATTAGGGCAAATAAGTAGTTGAACTTAACTTAAATTGTTATTATTAGGAAGTGTGAAGGGAAATAAGGTGTGAGTGAGTCTTGAGTTGCTTTGGAGGTTGCTTTGCTTTTTGAGGTGAATTCCTCACTACACCGTGTTGTGTTATATCTTCTTTACATCGACTCGTGTGTGCTATATATTGTATCGTTTATGCGGGTAGTACTAGGTGAGATAGAGTCTAGTGGTTTGCTTCACGTACTGAGGACTATGCATGATAAGACTCGACACATCCGAGTTGAGATTGGGCGTAGCCAATGTGTCCCAAGGGATCGACGTATAGAGCAAGGGGGATAAGGCATGGTTAATGTGTCCTAATGGGTTCGACTACGGGGAATTGGGCTTAGCCATTGTGTCCCAAGGATCAATGTACTGAGCAAGGGGGATCGGGCTTAGCTAATGTGTCCCAGTAGGAGTATGTCTGTTACTGATGTGTTATTTTACATGCATGCGTGATTATGTGTTTGATACCGTTTGTATTTGTGTATAAGGGTAAAGTTGATATGATATGATATTGTGTACGTTTGGAAATCACTAAGCTTTGTGCTTACACAGTTTCCCTTTAAAAATAATGTTTCAGGTACACATGATGGCCGGATATGATTGTACACACTGGTTCAAGACGGGATGTTGGATTTGGATTATTGGAATAAATGTGTTTTCATAAATTTTAGAATCTTAACTGATAATGGTTTTGGGATTTAATTGATCTTGGGTTTTGGTTTTAAACTTAATTTTTGAATAAAATTATTAGATTAATGTTTTATGTTATTTAAAAAGTTCAAAACTTATTGCAAATTTTGGGATGTTACAATTATACGATGTCTATGAATTTATCGCCATAAATATCCGTCTAACAACATTGTTAACCGATAAAAATCTCGGTTATTGGTAAATGAAAAAACTCAACATGTCAGGGTCGACTTTGATGACACCTTTGGCATGTTTATAAAAATAAATATGATTTGAATTGTAACTAACATGCAATCCAAAGATCATGGTCACTACACCAACTAGATGTGAAATATGTATATTTTTTTTTACTTGGTGATCTACACGCAACAATGTTCATGCACTAGTCACTTGGCATTGAAGATGCCTTACAACATTCACATATTTATCGATTATTTAATATTTTCAAACAGTTTGCTTCTAAAAATTTAACAACATGTCAATAATTATAAACTGAGACGGGGCTTATACTATAATGCGTCTTTATATATATATATATATATATATATATATATATATATATATATATATATATATATATATATAAAAGTTCAATAGAGAACCATAATTATTGGTTTTTCAAGGAACCAAATCTTTTTTTCAATTTCTACAACTTATTATTTATCGAAAAAAATATCTAAAAATATCTAAATTCATATATTAACATTGTGAATGTGAAAAATATTTTTCGGATTTCACCGTGTGAATCCGGATTCACATTGTTAATTTTCAAAGATTCACATTGTGAATTTGACGTAAAAAAAAATCGAATTTGATATCATTGAAAAAGGATAAAAAGTTATGAATTTATGTATTTTTAATTTTTTTTTTGATAAAAAGTAAGTTATAAAAATTGAAAAAAAGATTGGTTCATTAGTTCCTTGGTTAATTATGGTTCTCTATTCAACCTCACCCTAAACCTATATATATATATATATATATATATATATATATATATATATATATATATATATATATATATATATATATATATATATATATATATATATATATATATATATATATATGTTTAGGTTCTATGGAAAACAAGAAACCCTAAAAAAACCCTAAAATTCATAAAAATGCATAAAAAAAATACTTAGACATCACAAATCTTTTTTTTGATTTTATATTATGAATTTTCGCAGGTTTTTCTTTATTTCCGTTGAAATTTTTTTTGAAAAAAAACCAAAAAAAAAATCGATTTTGTTTTTCACGGATTTTGTAAATAAACTTGCGATTTTTAGGTAAAAAATATCAAAAAAAATATTTGTGATCTCTAAGTATTTTGTTTATGTATTTTTATGATTTTTAGGGTTTTTTTTTCCATATAACCCTTCCCTATATATATATATATATATATATATATATATATATATATATATATATATATATATATATATATATATATATATATATATATATATATATATATATATATATATATATATATATGGAAGCGTTCAATCGAGAACATTTCTTATCGCGAGAATATTTGAGAACAAATTTGGACCACACATTTTTTTAATTAAAATTATAAAATAATATTCATATTAATCAAAAAATAGTTACAAACAATTAAAAACCCACTAACTAACACCACTCACCACCCAACCAACACCACCCACCACCACCACTCGCCACCACCACCCATCACTAACCACCACCACCACCCACCACCCACCACCCATCACTAGCCACCACCACCCACTACCACCATCACCACCCAACCACCACCACCTGCCACCACCACCCACCTCCACCACCCATCACCACCGCCTGCCACCACCACCCACAACCACTACCTACCACCCATCACCACCCACAACCACTACCTACCACCCATCACCACCACCCGCCACCACCACCCATCACTAACCACCACCCACCACCACCACCAACCACCACCCGCCACCACCATCACCACCTACCTCCATGACCACCCAACCACCACCACCCAACCACCACCACCCGCCACCACCACCCACCTCCACCACCCATCACTACCGCCCGCCACCACCACCCACAACCACTACCTACCACCCATCACCACCACCACCTATCACTACCCACCACCATCAACCACACATCACTCCTAACTACTCACCACCAACCGTCACCACCCACCACCACCACCCACCACCCATCACTACCCACCAACCACCACTACCCGCTACCACCACCACCGACCACCCACCCACCACAACCACCACCACCAGCATCATCACCACCCAACCAGCACCACCCGCCACCACCAACCACACCCACCCACCACCAATCAAAACCACCACCCAACCATCACTACAGACTACCACCACCCATCACCACCACCACGCCTCCCACCACGATCACCACCTAACCACCACCACCCGCCACCACCACCCACCTCCACCACCCATCACTACCGCCCGCCACCACAACCCACAACCACTACCTACCACCCATCACCACCACCTGCCACCACCACCACCCATCACTACCCACCACCACCAACCACTACCCACCACCCATCTCTACCAACCACCCACCACCACCCACTACCACCCACCACCCACCACAACCACCACCCACCACCACCACCAACCACTACCACCCACCACCAACCACCACCCACCAACCACCACCACCCACCGACTATAACCACCACCACCACCCGCCACCACCATCATCACCACCCAACCAACACCACCCGCCGCCACCACCCACACCCACCCACCACCCACCAAAACCACCACCCACCAATCACCACACACCACCACTACCCATCACCACCACCACGCCTCCACCACTCGCTGCCACCACCCCCACCCCCACCTATAAAGATTTGTTATTGTGTTTTTGATTCATTAGTTTTTCTCGTGTATATAATCACATGTGATTATACGTATCGAGTCACATGTGATTATATGTATCGAATCATATATGATTTATATGTTATTAAATACATATAATCATATGTGTTTAAATACACGTGAAAAACTAGTGAATCGAGAATGCAAAAATGAATATTGTCCACGTAAATCATATGCGATTAGATACATATAATTACACGTGATTATATTAATTTAATAAAATATTATTTACGTGGGCCGTATTTATTTTCGTGTCTTCGATTTAATAATTCGCATCGTGTATTAAATCACATGTGATTATATGTATTTCATCACATATGATTTACATGGAAAATATTTGTTTTCACGTGTTGATTCAATAGTTGTTCTTGTGTATTTAATCACATGTGATTATATTTATTTAATCACATATGATTCGTATGGAAAATATTTATTCTTGCGTCGATTCAATAATTGTTCTAATATATCTAATCACATATGATTTACAACATCATTAGATTTTGTCCGTATAAATCATATATGATTAGATACATATAATCACATATGATTATATGTATTTAATCACATATGATTACAGTTGACAAAGAAAAATTACTGAATCGAGAATGTGACAATGAATCTCATCCACATAAATCATATATGATTGGATACATATAATCACATGTGATTATATGTATTTAATCAGATATGATTTATGTAGACAATATTTATTTTTGCGGTTTCGATGAATAATTGATTTTGTGTATTTAATCATATGTGATTATATGTATATAATCAGATATGATTTGAGGTGGACAAGATTCATTTTTTCCTTCTTGATTCAATAGTTGTGCTCATGTACTTAATCACATACGATTATACATATAATCACATGTGATAAAATACATGAAAACAACTACTGAATTGGCAAAGCGAAAATGAATTATGTCCATATAAATCATATGTGATTAGATTCATATAATCACATGTGATTAGATGTATTTAATCACATATGATTAATTTGGATAAAGATTTGTTTTCGTGTTCTTGGTTCAATATTTGTTACCGTGTATATAATCACATGTGATTGTATGTATCTATTCACATATGATTTATATAGACAATATTCGTTTTTTACAAATAAAATCATATGTGATTAGAAAAATATAATCACATCTGATTAAATGTATTTAATCACATATGATTAAAGTGGAGAAAAAACAATTAATGAATCGAGAACGCGAAAATGAATCTTAGGCACATAAATCATATGTGATTACGTACACATAATAGGAGACTTAGTGTAACTCACCTCCTTCAACTTGAAAATCAGCTAGCGTGAGCAAGATGGATCCTTTCCTTTTCAAGAACATACACAACAATTATAACATTATTTAGCTTGTCATCACACACCCATCAACAACATCACACATCACCACACGCCATCACCACCCATCACTACCACTCGTCATCACACACTCATCAACAACATCACAATGACCACCCACCATCCTACATGTCACCCTTACCACACTTCACCACCACCACCTATCACCACCCACAACCACCAAGAACCAACTATCACCCATGACTACTATCACCAACAATCCACCACCATCACTACCACTCGTTACCACCACCTACCACCCCCACCTCCACCCTCACTCATCACCACCACCCATCACCCCCACCTCTACCATATCCACCACCTACTACACACCACCACCCATCTCCACCACATCACCACGACTTGCTACCTACAACCACCAACACCATATGTGCTTAAATAAATATAATGGCATAAATCATATGTGATTTTATGTATTTAATCACATAAATCATATGTGATTTAGCACATATAATCACATGTGATTATATGTATCTAATCACATATTATTTATCTAGACAAAACTCACTTTCAAATTTTCGATTCATTAACTTTCTCATGTATTTAATCACATATGATTATATGTATTTAATCACATATGATTAGTATGGACAAAGAACAACTTTTGAATCAAGAACGCAAAAACAAATTTTGCACACATAAATGATATGTGAATTGCTACATATAATCACATGTGATTAAATACAAGAGAACAAATATTGAATCGAAAACGCAAAACAAATATTTTCCATATAAATCATATGTGATTATATACATATAATCTAATCACATGTGATTAAAAAATGATAACAACTATTGAATCAAGAAACCAAAAATAAATATTGTCCTCATAAATCATATGTGATTAGATACATAAAATCGCATGTGATTATATGTATTTAATCACATATTATTTATATGGACAATATTCGTTTTCGACTTTTTGATTCAATAATTTTCTCACGTATTTAATCACGTGTGATTACAAGTATCTAATCACATATGATTTATATGGACAAAAATGAATCGATCTTGTCTATATAAATCATATGTGATCAGATACATACAATAACATATTATTAAATATACGAGAACAACTATTGAATTGAGAATACGAAAATGAATATTTTCCATATAAATCATATATGGTTAGATACATATAATCATATGTGATTATATGTATTTAATCACATATGATTTATGTGGAAAATATTTATTTTCGCGTTTTTGATTTAATAATTGTCCTCATGTATTTTATCACATGTGATTATGAGAATTTAATGAAAATATTTATTTTTGTGTTCTCATATAAATTAAATCACATATAATTTTTGTGGACACTATTTATTTTTGTGTTTTTTATTTGACAGTAGGTATTGTGTATTAAATCAGATGTGATTGTTTGTATTTCATCACATTTGATTTATGTTGAAAAGATTCACTTTTGTGTTTTCAATTCAATAATTATTCTCGAGTTTTTAATCACATATGATTATATGTATTTAATCATATGTGATTTATATGAACAATGTTCATTTTTGTGTTTTCAATTGAATAATTGTTCTCGTATATTTAATATAAGAAAAATTATTGAAAATAATATTAAAATGTTTTAGTTATTAAAAGAGTTATTACTTTGGATAAAAAAAATAGATAATAAAACATGCATAAATAGTTTGTGTAACCTAATGCTTTTTAAAATGCATTAAAAACTTAAGTATTGTAAGTTGGATTTATAAATTTATTCTATGTCCAAAATCTTTTGATTAATATTTATTTATGTAATCTTACTTGATAACTTGGGGAATAACAATATCACTATTCATCTTTGTCGAATGGTTACATCAAACGTACAATATGTAATTATAGTCTATATTTGATTGAAAGTGAATTTTTTTTAATATTAAAATAAATAGAATCGATAGTGAATTTTGATTCCAAATTCTATGTAAATATTTTTATACGAACCCCATTGATTTGTATATTATTTAACACGTTTTTTCATTTGTTTTTTCCTAGCCATTTTTTCTTTTTCTAATTTACACATTATCTCATATTTTGAGAATATATAATCATAACTCACTAAAAACCCTTTAAATTTATACTATCAGCAAAAGCATCTTCATCGAGTAGAAAATAAGGGAAAAAAAGCAAGAGATATAATAAAAAGGAACTCACATGAACCAAAGCTTTTCCGTTGATTCTTATCCTCCTCCCCCACCAACACATCAAATTTCCATTCTATCATGCAAACCAAACAACTTTTATTCTTTCCAATGGAATAAACCATTCCATTCCATTCCTTCTCCAAGTGCAAATACATCCAAAAACAGTTATATTTCGGTAAAAATATAAGATTAATATGGGATCAGTCAATGTTCTTTACTTTATCATATTATTTTCTCCTAGAGTTGTCATTATAATATAGATTCATATAAGTTCCAAACAAAACAACATTTAAAATATGGAAAACTCACAAACATTTGACATTTCACATTGAAATATCCATCTTTATCAGCAACAAAAATAGGCTTTGAAGTTCCAACAACTATAATAGTACCCTGCAACAACATTCCCCTTCTTGCTCTTTTTCTTCTATGTTTTCATTTCATTTACAGGAGCTTGTGCAGGAGCTTATGCAGATCCCATGTTCAACAGATGAAAAATATCATTTTAAAAGGTTAAAAAAACAAGATTAAATAAAGACAGAAACATGATTAAGTAGAGAACAATGCATGAATACTCACTCATTAGCAACAACCTCAGGGACAGATTTGTCATGAACATTGTTTTGTAATTCGTGAGAGATCGCTGTGAAGAGACCTTGGCCTCTTGCATTCTAAATGAATGGGCCAGTAGCTTTTTAGTGCATTCTGATACAATCATCTAGTCAATTTTAAATTGTAAGGTGTAGTTTAGTTCAGTGGCAGTGTTTATAAAACGTGCATATGAGTTGTACTCTATGCATTCCTATATGTAGGTTCTTGAGTATGGCTTTTGCATATTGGTTGTAGACAATCTATGGAGAAACTGTGGAATTTCGATGAAGAAAGTACAATGTTTGTTTGCAATTTACAATAGAGATTGTTCCATTGATCGATTTTCAATCAAAATCAACATCAACAGGTCGACTTAGGAAGGTACAATTTCCATGAAAAAACAAATTTGAACTCAAAACAACCCAAATTGATATGGAATTGTAAATCGAACCTGGATTCTCCATGCCATCATCATCTTAGGGTTCCAGTGATATCATATCCATGTAAAGGAGGTAGAGGCATTTGTGTCGGCTCAATAATGATGTGAGATTAGATAGCAGTGACGGATGGACAAGGCATTGCATCGGCTCCTTTCTTCTACTCTTTGCTTAAACAAAGGGAGGCGAAGTGAGATGACGGTAAGGTGAAGATGCATAACAGGTGGTTGAAATCATTATCTGAAGAGTAGTAACCCAGCTGATGAGTAAAGAGGCGAACCATAATTTAAAATAAAAAATATATATTCATCTTATTACAAACAATCAATTCATCTCATTACAAATGATCGAGGGAGGTGGTACAGAGGGCCGGTTCAGATAGCAACATCGACAGATCCGACGACAGTAACGATGACCGGTGAAACCAAATCTAGCGGCTGGGAAGCTAGATCGGGAAAAGGAGAGACAGAAGGAGGTGGTTTCTGACGGTAGGATGAGTAGAGGTGGAGGGAAGAGGCAATGGTGCGGTGGTTCTGGCGAACGGAGTTCGATGGTTCCGGTGACGACAGTATGGTGGTTCGATGGTCTTTGTGGTGGTGTAACTTCAAATGACATGAGTGGTGGTAGAGTCGATAAGTAGTTTGGTGTGTGACTATAAAATTAAGTGGTTAAAATTTGTTCTCAAATGTTCTCATATTAGAAAATGTTCTCATTTGAACATAACTCTCTCTCTCTCTCTCTCTCTGTCTCTCTCTCTCTCTCTCTCTCTCTATATATATATATATATATATATATATATATATATATATATATATATGGACTTGAGGAATATGTGGTTCTTATGTACATAATATTAAGTATAGAACCATCAAAAACTACATAATTTTAAGACAAAACTGCAAATTTAGTCCTTGTGGTTTTCAAAAACCTTTGGATGGGGTCCAAAGAGTTTCCAACTTGCATGGAAGGTCCAAAATCAAGGTTTTTCCAGGTTTTTGGTCCCTGATACACTTGAAAAGACGATTTTACCCTTTTCATTTCTTTTTCTATTTTCTTTATTTATTTTGGTATTTAAATAATTAAAAAATAAAAAAACTAAAATCTCTCTCTCTCTCTCTCTCACACAAAACACCCACCCACCCCTCTACTCTCCATCATACCCCCTCTTTGACTCTGTTCCTATTTCTCCATTCTTCTTCTTCGTCCTTATGCATCTGCAAATAAGATTGAAGAAAAACATGGCTGCAAATTTACCTCGTTTTGATTTCCCCCAAATCCATATAGACTCATCGATGGTCCTCTATTCAGATACTTTTGGGTGACCCGATTTTGCTTCCTTCCCTCTGACCTTTCTCCTTCTATCTTCCAAATCCAGATGGGGTTTTCATATAACAACTAGAGTGTTTTTTTTTGCTTATGACTATCACTACCTCTATTGCCCCCCCCCCCCCCAAAAAAAAAATACATCGACTATTAGGGCTCCTGTATCATCTTCCTCCCTCGTCTGTTAGACGTCGTAGGTAAGGAACGAACTAAACAATCGATCTGCTTGATTGATCGAACAGGAGAACAATAATAACAAGGTGGAGAATCAGATTTACAGGGGTGACAAGGCTGCTTGGAGATGTGATTGATGGAAGCAGCGGCTAAAGACGACGGTGGTTCACAGCAACGACAACGTCGTGGAAGGGGCTGCTCCGACGGCTTTTGTTGCTTTGTTTCCGATGAGCTCAACGAGAGGGAGGGAAGGAAGAGGATGGTGGTGGAAACCGCCGAAATAAGGTGGTGGGGACTGTTGGTCGGTAATCCAAGGAAGAAGGGGGTGGAGTTGGGTGGTTCCCGGTGACACAACCCCAAGAACGATAGGGAGGCTGTGGTGGTGGTGTTTATGGGTGCTTGGGTGGTGTTTAATTAATCTAAGTAATGGGGGATATAAGGTGGAGTTTGTGTTGAATGGGTTCAAAAGGTTTTATTTACCCAGTTGACTTTGATAAGGAGAGAGAGAGAGAGAGAGAGAGAGAGAGAGAGAGAGATGGAGATTTTTTTTATTTTTAATTATTTAAATACCAAAATAAATAAAGAAAATAGAAAAAGAAATGAAAAGGGTAAAATCGTCTTTTCAAGTGTATCAAGGACCAAAAACCCAGAAAAACCTTGATTTTGGACTTTCCATGCAAGTTGTAAACTTTTTGGACCCCATCCAAAGGTTTTTGAAAACCACAAGGACCAAATTTGCAGTTTTGTCTAATTTAAACAAAATTCAATCAAATATTCCTACCATATAATTGTGTATCCTCTATTAGAGCTTATGTTAGGCTTTGTATATATTTTTTTATGGAGTTTTATAAGTTTAAATTTGTACCACAAACCGTGTATAAGAATATTTTACCAACTACATGTAGTTCGGTATATTAAAATTTATTACAAAAAACTATAGTGAAAGTTTGAAATTGATCATTAAAAACCTGATAAACATCTTCCCATAATCCATGAAAAAAAAAACAATGCAAGTGTACATAAGGTAGGTGTCGGAGGAAGTTATGAGGATTCTATTAGAAGTCTAATAAAAAACATATTCGAAATACATAGATGTTGGGGATGAATTACAGAACAAAAAATAATATGAGTTCAAAAGCAATAAAAAGAAGCAAACAGTGAAGGAAAACTATGTTTTTTAATCAAAATGAAGTCAATTTAGATGGTTCTATACCTAATATTACATACATGACAGCCACATATTCACTTTCCCTTATCTGGGCCCCTTTATATATATATATATATATATATATATATATATATATATATATATATATATATATATATATATATATATATATATATATATATATATAGGGAAGAGTTATTTGGAAAACAAAAAAAAACCCTAAAAATCATAAAAATGCATAAACAAAAATACCTAAAGATCACAAAAAAAAAATTTTGAATTTTTTTTTATGAAAAAATCGAAGGTTTTTAAAGAAATTCGCTAAAAAATTTTAATTTTTTTTTTATAAAAAAAAATTGATTTTTTATTTTTTTTCAGCAAATTTTAATAAAGAGCTACGATTTTTTATAAAAAAAATTCAAAAAAAAGTTTTGTGATCTCTAAATATTTTTTTTATGCATTTTTATGATTTTTAGGGTTTTTTGTTTTCCATAGAACCTAAACCTATATGTATATATATATATATATATATATATATATATATATATATATATATATATATATATATATATATATATATAAGATCAAATGAGAACCCCTAAATGTTAAGAACCATCTAAGAACCATTCTCATTAAGGGTATTTTTTGTCATTCAAACAATAACACTTAAAATTAGATCTAAACTCATAATATCTCTCAAACTCATAAACTCTCAGTCTCTTATACACTCTCAAACATTTCTACCAGCCTTCAAGAACACACACCTAACACCACCTACGGCTACCGCCGGAGCCACCATCATTGTTGCCGCCACCACCGTCGTTGACGTCAGTCCAACGTCCGTCTCCTCCCTCCTTCGTCGCTACCCTACTATCTCCACCTCCCTTCCCTGTAGTGATTCCAGATCTGAAAAAATAAGGGACCACCATCAGTGCCGGAAACTGCAACACCATTGATGTCTGCCATTATCTTCTCTCACACCAGATCTGGTCTCTGATGTAGATCTGAGTGTTTGGTGCTATTTCACAAAGGTTTTTGTTACTATTTCAGAATTTTGTCGTTGGAACTACATCTGATCTGTTCTCATATCGTCGATGTCGTCGTCAGAGCATCACAACTCACAAATCGCAACCTACATGCGCTAATCTACTCATTTATGTTCGAAAACTCTTGAACTCATTTTTTTTTCTCTGGTAGTTCCTACACCAGGGAAATCTCAGTCGGATCTGTACCAAATCTGTTTCTCTCCAACTCACCTCCATATGTTTTTCTCTGATCTATAGTCTAACACAGCTAAATTGTTATCAAATATGATGTGTTTGTGCATTTTCAGGTTAGAACACCGCATCAGATCTGGTCTCCGGTGATGATGTTTACATAAGAAAGTTTTGCAAAAAAAAAAAGGATCCACACAAGGTGCTTGATGAAATGCCTCAATGAAATAACGTAAGTTATTAAGTTATGAATTTAGTTGTGAATGTTACTGGTGATTTTTTTTAGAATTGAAACAGTAAATATATTAAATTAAGCTATGAATGAGTATATAAACTATTAATATAATGTCGCCTTGTATGTCTGGTACTCTGGTTAGATCTGATGTTTTATGGTGATTATGGATCTGATGTATTTGGTGCACACAAAGTGTTTGATGAAATGTCTCAATGAAATCTGATAAATTGTTAAGTTGTAAATATATGTTTTTATGTATTGATCTGTGAATATGTATGTTATAAAGCTGTGAGTATGTATTTTTTGATGCACTAAGGTGTGAATTTGTGTCTAAAATCTTGAATTAAGCTATGAATTAGTGTCTTAAATGCTGAATTAAACTGTAAATTTTGATATTTTTTTATCAAGATCTGATTTTTGAGGGAAGGATGTTGGCGGTATTCGTACTGATGGTTGATTGCATAGTATGCTAGTTGGCGGTGTTGATGCTGGTGGTGGTGGTAGAGCAAGGGTATGTTCTATTTTTTACTCATCTTCTTTACTGATTTCAAATAAGTTATCATCTTTTATAATTCATGTATATGTTTTTCTGTTGATGTTTGGTTATGAAATATGAGATAATTTATATATGTATTAAATTGTGAATGGTTTGTTTAATACATTGCAATATGAGATTAAACTTGTATTAAGCGGTAAATTTTATCACAAAGTAATATAATGAATTCACAATTTAATACACAAAAATGCCTCCAAGTTAATTGATTGTAGGCCTTTTGACATAAAAGTCTTTAAGTTTTGCAATTTTTGTCGCCTGCTGCGATTTTAGGTGAATGGGCCTTTCGCCGACACGGGGCTGACGTGGCTAGCCATGTCAGCGTATCCTTCCCTTAAGAAAAAAGTTCTCTGAAATCTGGAAGAAATGTGGCTAACGGGTTTTGAACCCTCGCCTAGCCCACAAAATGCCAGCGCGAATGCCACCATGACAAACAATTTTTTATGAAATAATTGTTGAAGTTGTATATATAAACTATCACGATACCATAATAATAACTTTAATTATTTTTTTATATAAAACGATTTGTTAATGTTTAAACTTATAAAAACATATTCTTTAACGTTTTGAACATATTTAAATACATTTAGCATATTTATATGTATATATTATGTATAAGTTTTTTAAAATAAAAATATTATACGTACAAAAAAATGTTATTTTTATGTATAAAAAAATATAAATAATACGTTTTAAAGCTAAAATAAAATTTTAAAGGTATTTAAATATTGAAAAATATATTTATATATTTTAAAATGTATTTAAACATTTTATATATTTAAAAACATATATATACATTATATATATAACAAATTTGTATATTTTTATACGTTATAATTTTATATAGTTATTTGTATTTGATAGGTATAATTATAAATTTATTTTATATAAAAATAATAAGAATACGAAATTCAATACATTAAAAACTAATATTTTATACGTTAAAGAATACGTTTAAAGATTAATAAATATGTTTTATGTAAAAATAAAACTAGAATAATAATAATAATAATAATAATAATAATAATTATTATTATTATTATTATTATTATTATTATTATTTCTATTATTATTTTATGTAAAAATAAAAACTAGAATAATAATAATAATAATAATAATAATAATAATAATAATAATAATAATAATAATAATTATTATTGTTATTTTTATAGCCGGTTTATGCACAATATCTACAATTATTCGGCAATAAACACTTGAAAGTTGTCTAGCTTGGTGATTTCGACGATGCCTAGCTCTGGAGTGGGCGAGGGTTCGAACCCTTCTATGAGCATGCACTTTGTTCTATTTTTGTTTTTTAAATTAAAGGAAGAAATTGCTGACATGGCTAGCCACGTCAGCAACAGACCCACTCAACGCCACCTAAGCGAAAATGACCTGTTGTGGATAGAGTAATCGGCTAAATGGCGAAAATGAAAAGTAGTTTGAAAATATTGGGCTTTAACACATCTAAAATCGTTGCAGGGACAAAACCGACAAAAATCGCAAAACTTAAAGACTTTTATGTCAAAAGCCATTGATTGTATTAAGCTGTGAATAGATTGTATTAAGTTATAAATTTTATGAATATTGTGGTTGTTTCTGAAATATGAGAAAAAAGAATCATTATATACATATATTATCTTCTCTAATTTTAGATAAATTATATAAAATTTAAATTATGAATAATTATGTAAATTAAATTTTGAACGAAGCACTAGCCTCTAGATCTAAGTTTTAAGTTAAAAAATAAGACATTTCAATGTATTAAATTGTTAATTTATTATATTAATGTTAGGCGTGTCAAACCCAACAAATAATAGGGTACAACAGACTCCAAATACACTGCTTTAATGCACTAAAAAGGTAGTACAAGGCAAGCAGGGTCGAACCACAGAGACACGTGATAAAAGTCTATACCTCTTTGCGTAAGGTATTTTGGTCACAAAGGGGGGTTTGTTTGCAAAGGTCATGTAAGTCCCCAAATATGCTTGTGTATCAATCAGATCCAATTGATGGTGTGGAATCCCAATCAATTGGATGATGTCAGATCAAATAGAAGAGAAGGAGAAGAAGAAGATGATGAATCTTGTATGATTTGATTAGAATGAAGATCCAGATACAAGATTCACAAACACTAACACACACTAAAGCTCCTCTCTCTACTCTCTTTCTCTCTTGGCCGTACACTCGTTTTTGTTCATCAATCCCTCCTCAACCACCTAACACCTATATATATACTTGGGGAATATGGGCCATAAATGGGTTTACGGCCGTAAATGGGTTTACGGCCGTAAACACCCATTGGGCCGTAAATACAACTGCAAAAATATATTACACGACCAAAAACTATTAATGCCTAGAAAAGTAAAGTAGAAACCATATTTTTGACCCAACAATCCCCCCTTGGTTTATAGCTTTCTTTTCTTAATTGATCCAACAAGCTCCCCCTAAAAAGTAGCTGGCTTTTCTTATCAATCTTCATCGAGAGCTTGGCTTCAGCATTAATCTTCAAATTCTTCACAACTTCAAGATGAACTTGATGAATCTTCAATGAATGACTTCATCTTGAGCAGTTGTGCATTTCTTCAGAATTTGACATTGAATGCACATTGGGTGAGGAGGCTTCTTGTACTGATTCTTGAAAGATAGTGCTTTCAGCTTGAGAATCATCAGAGAGAACAATAGAGAGGAACAATCTTATGGATCACTTCAGCAGGTTCATAGATAGCAGCAGATTGATTGAGGAGGCTTCAATGCAATCTGTTACATAATCTTCAAGTCGGCTTCACCTTGCTTCTGGGGTTGAAAGATTGAATGTTGAAAGAATAATCTTCATTTCTTGCTCCTTCGAATGAGAATTCTTCGATGATCACGGATGAAGCCTTGGCTCAGAAATCTTCGACACAAACTCCATGAGTTTCATCTTCACCTGAATTCACTTTTCAAGACAAAACAAAACTAAAAGAAAATTTAGCATACAATATTTTTGGGTTTTTCATATTTTCTGAAAAAAATAAAACAGAAACAAAAATATTTTTGGATTTTTGATTTTCTTGAACAAGAAATAAAACAGAATATAACACTATTTTTTTTATTTTGAATTTTTCTGATTTTTGTTTGTTTTTTTTTTTATTTTTTTTAATTCTCCCCAGATATTTAAATTAGAATAAAACTATGAACAAATTTAACAAAAATAAAAATGATATCTAACTTTAAGAGTGATTTGGGATCAAAGTTTTTAGACAACCTTTATCCGTTTATCAGTACCTCTCCTTTCATGAATAGATCTGGTCAATCGCCGGTATTGTGGTCCACTTAAACACGAAAGATTGTGACAAAATTAGGACATACTACAAGTGATAAGACAATGTGATCCTATGTTCCTAGATAATATTCCTTAAGGACCATTCAGCTGACGACGACCAAAGATATTGTTGTCCACCTAAATTGAGCAGCGAGATCTATAGACAACCTAGTGATTGTTCAATTTTAAATGTACTAGAACATGTTTCCCGCTTCCTGACATACCCCAATAATCAGGAACTTCCAAAGTACTCCTTACTTTAGGTGAGCAGACAATTATTATGAGAGAAGTCAGATTTAGAATGCATATGCTATACACCCAGGTCGGATCTCTTCCAATCTCGCAGAGGGTGAAACATATGACTAACCAGATTTAGAGGGATTGAGAAGTAGAATGGTGCATATGCTGTGTACCAGGTCGGATGTATTTCAATCACGCAAAGGAGACAGCATATGACTAACAGACAGGAAGAATTGCATAGATAGAAGATGCAGAGAAATAGAATTGCATATGTTACAGTCCAGGTCGGATGTATTTCAATCACGCAGAGGAGGCAACATATGACTAACAGAAAGAAAGCAAGAAAATAATTTCCTACAGACCTACTTTATCGGAATTGCCCAGTCGCCTCATCAATATCGGAATTAAGGACAGAGTCCGTACATCGAGGAAGTGTTAAACCACGGTTCTAGATACAGATTATTTTAGTGTGACCGGTGGATTATCATGTATATCTCCCTGCTCAACCTATTTGGGCGTCGTATTGTCAGGCTAAATGGATCTATCTAGGTCAAGATTTTTCAAGTCTCTAGATTCCTTAAGTTCATTAATGCCTAGTCAAGTCCATTTTAATCTCTCGTGCCTACCAGCGCATCGAACACAGAGCCTAGACAATTCAGATTCAGTCCCTTACACAGATTCAGATTGCCTGTTATCACATGATTATATCACTTCCCAAAACATCTCCCTCAAGCACATTTCATTAACACCATATTTTTGAATTTTCTGATTTTCTAATGCTTTTGGATTTTTTTTTTAATTTTTTAATTTTTGTTTTGTTTTTATTTCTCCCCCTAAATTTGTGCATAGGAGAGAAACAAAAGTAAATGCGCAAATCTAAACTATCCTAAAACAAAAATTAGTCTTTAAACCGAATCAGTTTAAGAAAAACTCAGGAGTATAGAGAAGAAAACTCAAACCGTAAGTCACCGATTGAATTTGCATCCAGAAGGTCTGAGAACAGCACGCGTAATCTCAGAACAGATCCAAAAATTCTTCACATCGTTAAGCAGTAACCGCATGAGTGATCCCTTCCTTTCTTCCCTTCCCGCAAAGGACACCTACTCTCAAATAATGTTCGGAGTGTTGTATGGTTGAGAGATGTCCCCTATCATGTGCCTGGAACAGCCACTACCAACAAACCGAAGTATGATGATATGTCTCCATAGCTGCTCCGACACAGAGCGGGATTAGTTGGTCTTTGGAACCCAGTCCATTTTGAAACTGGGTCGACCTTTGTCATCTACGCAAGATACATTCTCCCATGACATGTCCTGTTTATCACAAACAGAAGATGTAGAAATATTAGAATCGTTAGAAGATTTGGGAGAGTGAGCCTTTGGAACCCATTTGTAGTTGGGTTTAACCTATTTCTTTTTCGATCTGATGGGTAGCTCAGTACTTGCTTTTGAACTCGAAGCCGATCGCCGAGATGACTTTGACCTAGCCGGTCTTGGTTTCGCTGGAGCATCTCTTGGATTGGACTTCTTGGATGGCAATCCCTTCTTGTTCTTGGGAGTTGGATTCTTGGCCTTCTGCGTGTTCCAGTCACCATGGTCTGAACGTGACCTTGAGGGGTTTCTTTTGAAGTATCTCCCTCTTGGCGCGTTCTGCCACCCTTGTGCGTAGTAGGGAACGTATGCGCGATTTGGACAGTTTCGGGCAATATGACCAGGTGTTTCACAGTGAAAACAAGTCATTTTCTTCACTGGGAAATTGTTTCTTCCTGCCCCTGGTGGCGTATCTTTGCCTTGTCTCTTATTGTTCCCACAAGCACAATTACAACAGGCACTCTGTTTCACTTGAATTGGTGGCCTATATTTCTCAACAGCAGGTTGATCAGAAGCAGCTGAGTTCGAAGCAACAGATTCAGAGTTCAAGGAGATGTTGGTTTGTTCAATGGTGTTCTCCTTGTTCTCATCCTCTGCTACTTTACCTGCACATGAAGTAGATGTGCTAGAAATAGGAACATCAGTGTTTTCAAACAAATCATCAAATATGTCAAAAAAATTTAACTCAACATGATCCGATGCAGAAGCATCACAAGATGTAGCATCAATTTTAATATCAGAAACAATAGAGTTTTCATTCGAAACAGAAACAGCAAGTTCAGACACAATTTTATTATCAGAAACATATCCTTCAGCTTCTTGCTTTGACTGATTTAAGGATTGATCTGCAGGGGAAGTACAAACATTAGTACTTTCAACATTAATAATTCCTCCTGAAACAAAACCAGATGGCTTGCCATGCACCATGAAAGGTTCGTTGGCAATCTCCTCTTTAGACAAAGGGTGATACTGATATGTATGATTAAAAGGAGGAGGTACATTATCGTATCCTAAACCCTTTTGCTTGTTTTATTTGAACTACAGGCAATGGTCAATCATGTTGGAAACTACCTCGCTTGCTACATCAAACCTTTTAAAATCAAAATTTGTAGTTTCAAATTGCCCTTTTAATGTATCAAGCTCATTAATTAACTCAGCATTCTGTCTCTTGATATAATCATAATGTACACATTTGATACTGTAGTCTTCCTGAAGTCTCCTAAAGTCCTTTATTTTTGTTTCTAACTGGGCCTTTAGGGGTTTTTGTCCTTTCCTGAGTTGATATCCTTCATATCTCAGGTCCTCAACTTCTCTTTTTAATAAATCAATTTGTTCCCGAAGAGATTTAATCATAGTTTCACAAGCTGGAGTACATGAAACTTCATTTACCGGAATGGATTCGGAACTCATTTTTTTTAAAAAAAAATTCTTTGACTAAAAACTCAAAAGTCAACCTTAAAAGTTAAATTTAAAAAGTCAAACTTAAAAAGTCAAACTTAAAAGTCAAACCGAAAATCTAAATTTGAAAATTTGAAGGTTAAACGAGAAAGTCAAAGTTTAAAGTCAAAGGTCAAAGTCAAAATTTTAAGTAAAAAGTCAAAAATAAAAGTCAAAAATTAAAAACTATAATTTTTGGAAGAAAATGGAGCTTAAAAATAAAAGAAATTGATTTTTTTGGGCTGAATTTGTCAAAATTGCGAAACTTGGATCGAAGAAATACGCCTTTTGAATTAGATTTTGAAGGAATGAAGCAAGTGGCTAGTTGGTTCAACTGGTAAGGCGCCTTGATGAGTTCAGAGAAGACCCAGGTTTGATCCCCAGCACCTCCAATGCGATCTCCTTATTTTTTAATGCGAAGATGATGCGAGGACGAAGCTTCTGCTTGCGAGGACGAGGTGCGAGGCGCGAGGCGCGAGGCGCGAGACCGAGGCTGCTGAACGAGGCGAGGTGCGAACCGTAAACACTGCTGGACCGCAAACTCGGACCGTACACGTGCGAGGACCGGCCGTAAACTCCGGTCGGCCGTAAACTCCGGGAAACCATAGCCGTAAACACCGCCGCCGCCGCCGACCGTAAACCCTAACCGTAAACTCCGGCTGACCGTAAACGCTTCGCAGATTACGTGAAAAACAGCGTTTTTCACCTCTTTTTGCTCCAAAACTCAATCAAAAACTCGTTTTTATCAAAAGCACGAAGAACAAACCCCCCTTAATTTTCAGAGATCTATCCAAAAACGCAAGAATCTTTCCAAAATAAGATCAAATAAGCTCCAGATCTGACAAAAGTTGATTGATACAACCAAGCTCTAATACCAATTGTAAGTTCCCAAATATGCTTGTGTATCAATCAATTGGATGATGTCAGATCAAATAGAAGAGAATGAGAAGAAGAAGATGATGAATCTTGTATGATTTGATTAGAATGAAGATCCAGATACAAGATTCACACACACTAACACACACTAAAGCTCCTCTCTCTCTACTCTCGTTCTCTCTTGGCCGTACACTCGTTTTTGTTCATCAATCCCTCCTCAACCACCTAACACCTATATATATACTTGGGGAATATGGGCCATAAATGGGTTTACGGCCGTAAACACCCATTGGGCCGTAAATACAACTGCAAAAATATATTACACGACCAAAAACTATTAATGTCTAGAAAAGTAAAGTATAAACCATATTTTTGACCCAACAGGTCAAATAATGAAAATAACAATCAACTTTGAAACATGCAGAAAATGAAATAGATTTGTAAACAAGTTGTAAAAGTGCTTCCAGTTCTAGTTCTCAATGTTGTTGTTCAACTTGATTATGACTTGATGTAATTCAAGATTGCTATTCTAAGTTGGTACTGAAAGATATTAACACGCTCTAACACCTCTCGCTTGCCAAATTATCTAACCAAAATACGCTCTTTGACTAGACCTAGCTTTACTAATTCAACCTAAACACGCTCTTAGATTGTATTGAAAAACTGCATTAAGTTTTATAGAAGCTTCCCAACAATGTTCATTTCTTCTCATACGCTCGGAAGTGTGAAAACATGTGATATATGTTTTACAATAAGAAAACTTATTGCTTGTTACCAATTATTAACTTAATAGAACGATTAGGTGCCCTAAAAGTTAATTAACTGCACAAAAATTCAATTCATGAAAGTGGCCAATCAAACACAAATCAAATTTAAGGGTTCTAGTTTAAACAAAAACATAATCACTAGAATAGAATCACAAATCAAACATCAAATCATATGCTTCAAGTCAAGCAATCAACATGTTTTGAACAAGAACTAGAAACTAGGGTTTCTTAGCCACACATGACTAAGAACAAATCACAAGAACAAAAGATGGAAAAATGTGTGATTACAACTTACAAAATGCTAGAAATAATGTTTCCAAATGATGATAGATCAATCCCTTGCAATAACCATCGAATTCCCTTCTCAAAATATGCTCTGATATGTTGTGTGTGTCCCCAAATGACCCAATTTCCCGTAATATGAAAAATAGAAAAACTGCCAAAAGTTAGTTTTCTTGGGTCGAACACGGCCCGTGTTCAGCATAGGGCAAAAAGGACACGGCCCGTGTTCAGCTTGGTCAACAGCTTTCCTTTTTGGTCAACGCGGCGCGTGTTGATTTTGCAGTGTAAATCCAACACGGCCCGTGTACCCTTTTGACTCCGACTCCCAACTTGATTTTTTCAACTTTTTCGTTCTTCGCCCGATCATCCCGAAATCTTTCCCAATGCTTCTCGGCACCTCCCAAGGCGCATTCCAAGCTCCGGTTTACCTGAAAAATACATGAAAGTGTGCAAATAAGGTTGTTCTAGAGACTAACATGAATATGATGAAATACAAGAAAAGGAAGAACAATTATGCTAAATAGATGCATGAAATGGGACTAAAAGATGTGCAAAAAGGTGCACAAAATGCACCTAACAAATCTCCCCAAGCTTAGACCTTTCTTGTCCTCAAGGAAGAACAGGAATCAGACGAAACAGGACGATTTCTAGATGACAAAAAGGAACATAGAACAAAAAGGGACCGAAAGATCCTAAAGGCTAGGAATGAATGCATGCAATGAAAACCATGAAAAAGAAACATATGTACAAAGGATACTTAAGGACAAAAATGAACTAAAGAAAAATTTAAGAACACAAGTAATCTTTTTTTATTTATTTTTATAAATATGGACATATACGATCAGACCTTACATCAGTGGGGCTCCAATCATTAATACCTAAGCGACCATCCTGCTACCTTCCACATATCACTGACTCCCAAAGTGAGGAAGACCCTAAACGGTGTAACCCAATAATGCAACCATAGTTTTATTTAAACTTCATACTTTAATTAGCTTTATGGGCGAAAATAACACAGTCCGGATCTCATGTCTTTAAGACTAGATGGCCAAGAATCAGAATCGACGCATCCTTAAGAACCCGTCACGGCGAATCAGCTTTCGCTGAAACAGTGAGCCCACCCGAAGGGGCCCATCTCCTATGCTTTCACTTTTTCGAGAGCCACAAGTATCATATCACACAATTCTTCATTCTCCAGATTTGACTTTGAGGCGGCTTTTGATTTTGATTGAACTTGGATTTGTATCTTCATTTTGAGCTTTGAATTCTTAAATCAACTTTTGACTTTCTGAAAGTTTCTTCGTTTTGGCACTTGAAATTCTGATTGGGGTACTGGATGTGACAGTTGTACCCTTTCTTCTTTCTTGACTGTGTGGATCTGATACTTAAGCTCTCTGTCACCGCGAGGGTAACGCGTGTCAACAAATAGGTCCGTGTTCTGTGGGTCCAGAGTTGCCGATAAAGATTATTTTTAAACATTCAGAAGCAAATCATCCTAAAGCTGTTATTACCGCCCACAAAAATGTTTCAGTATTCCATTTTTTTTATTATCTAAGGATGGGGTCTCGAATTACGGTGTTTGGGTCCCCTAGTTATGATAGCTGATTCTACACTTCTGGCAACTATCCGGTCACTTTAGTATTTTTTTCTCATTTGAGCTCCCGATTTCCGACTTCATGGAGCTATTGTATGTAAAGAGTGTCATCATCTCGTATAAAGTTTTTTTTTTTTTTTTTTTTTTTTTTTTTTTGATGGTACATGAAAATGATGGAATGCAAAAACTTGAGGAAAGAAAAGAAAAATATTTTTGGGTTTTATAAATGCAGAATGCAAAGAAAATGAAAATTTCTTTTTTTTCTTTTCTTTTTTAAAAAACAATGCATGCATGAATGTGGATGTTGTGAACATGAAAATGCAACATGAAAATGCACCTAATGTACAAATCTACCCCTCCCCAAGCTTAAATATAAGCATCGTCCCCGATGCTTGGAGAGGGCAGAACAACCTATTGCGGAGGAGGAGGAGGATAGTAGCTGGGATTTCGGGTCCAAGCCCAAAAGCCCTCCTCATGTTTGCGCTGACGCTCTTGATCTTGACCGTATTGAGTGGTGAAGGCGGAAAAACTTTGGGTTAGGTTCGTGACATCTTGATGGTAAGTGTCGAGGCGGGTATGGATCGATTGGAATTGATCCAAATATTGCTGGTGATATGATGGGTATCCAGCATGATGAGATGAGGTAGCACCACCCATGGGAGGGGAGTTTTGTGGTGCCGCCCCGTCACTCTCCTCATCTTCCTCCTCTTCCTCTTCGGAGAAGGTTCCGGGGAAGAGATATGGCTTGATTTGCCAGTCGGTGAAATTGTTAGGACGCCTGAGGGCAAGGATGTCCTTGTTCTCCGGGGTGATGAGGAGCCTTGGATCGTGGTTTTAACCCACGGTCCAATTATGGTTCCCATCCTCCTCCCGAAACATTCTCATAGACTCAAGAACTCCCGTGGTTAGGTAGGTCTCACTGGGCAGGGGTTGGTGAGTTCCGGGGTATGGGGCCCGGACTGGAGCACTTTTGGCCAATAAACTGACAATGCCGCCACAAGATATTTTGCCGGACCGTGATGTGCTGAGGCGGGTGAGTTTGTTACAAAGGAATGAGCCATAGTGAGGAATGAGATTATCGTTCGGGTGGGCGATCGCATAGAGTATTTTGAGCTCAAGGGCGCTAATGGTGCTTCTTTCTTCTCTAGGGACGACAAGTGAAGCAACGATCCTGTGGGCCACTTTCATCACAGGGTGGATGAGAGATGAGGCCTTAGCAGAACTTGAGACATAGGGAAGCTGACGCGTAAGGTCGGTCCACCACGTAAGATCATTGTATCCTGGGATTGGGTCATTGGGGCCAAAGGTGTGTTCTGTGGGGGCCCCCAACTATGGCATTGATTTGGTCTAAGGACAAGGCATGATCTTGGTTCATAAGCCGGAAGCTTAGGACACCGTGGTCCAAATCAAATGAAGATAAGAACTCATCAGTTGGAACTTTATAGCTGAGTTCGTGGACCTTTAACAATCCCTGCCATCCAATGTTCTGGATCAGTGTGTGGACTTGGTTGTAGATGTGCAACTCACGGAGAGATGGCACATGCGCGAATTGTTGGGTAGTGTACGCGCGTTGGAGAAAGGCCTCAAGTTTCGCGGCTTGAATTGGGCCATGACAAACCACACCACAATGTGCCGGATTGGGTGGAGATGAAGGAGGGGGTGACGGGGACCTGGGCGGCGGTGATGGGGACCTACGACGGCGGGCCGACGATTTGGTGTGCCGAGGTCGTTTAGAACTCTCACCTTCCATATGCAAAATTTGGGGTAAAGTCAAAAAGTCAATTGGTCAACGGGTCAAAAAGTCAACTGTTGACGGGTCCAGTCAACACCAATTTGACCACCAAAATTTCGCGGGAAATTCGGTTCTTGGTGATTTCTAAGTGATTGTCAAGTCCAATACGACCAAAATGAATGCAATTTGACCTTACAAACACAAAATCCACAAGTGAAGAGTTGGAAAGATTTTACCGAATCGTTAGTGGAAATGCGTTGTTGTTGATGAGAAAGACCTTCTTCAACCTCCCCAAGCTTGCCTACATGAAGATTTAAGCACAAAAACACCAAAATTCTTAGAAAATTTGGACCTAGGGTTTGTCAAAAACCCCCAAATCCACCATGAAAGTGTAAGAAGATGGTGTATTAGATGTAGGAGATGAAGTGGGGAAGATGAAAATCAAACCTCTTTGAAGATTTAAGCCAAAATCGTGAAGAATCAAAGGATTTTTGATGAAAATCGGACCTTGGGGTTTTCTTGGGAGAGAGAGACTGTTTTGGAATGAATGTGTGGAAGAATGAGGCAAAAATCCCGATTTTTAGCATTAAAACCCACAGACTCTGCTGCGCGAACACGGTCCGTGTTCCCACAAGCCAAATTAACACGGCCCGTGTTGGGGTCAGGATGCCTCAGATATGCATGAACACGACCCGTGTTCATTATAAGCCAAGAGGAACACGGGCCGTGTACTCCTCTGACTCCGGAATTGCTTGCTCTTTGATGAACACGACCCATGTTCATTATAAGGCAAAGGGAACACGGGCCGTGTTAGCCTCTGATTGCCACTTCCACTTTTTGAACCAAAAATTTTCCCTCTCATTCAAATGAAATGTTTTTGCATCCCAATGTCCGTTTGGTGATTTTAAATCATGTTTAAATACATTTGGAACATTGAAAACCAAAAACTCAAAGAAATGGAAATCGTTTTTAAAGAAAAGACAGAAATACCCTCGGGTTGCCTCCCGGTAAGCTGCCCTTGTTTTAAGTCGTTGGCTCGACTTTGCCCTTTAGATTTACTCAATGTAGTCCGGGCGTTCCAAGCTATCAACCTCCATGTCTTTCTCTTGGAAACCTTCATAGAAAACCTTTAACCTGTGACCATTAACTTTGAACACTTTTCCAGTTTTGTTACTCTTAATCTTAACTGCACCATGATCAAATACATTAGTAACAATGAACGGACTCACCCACCGGGACCGTAACTTACCGAAAAACCATTTAAGTCGAGAGTCATAGAGTAATACCTTTTGACCAATCTCAAAGGTCTTACGGGAGAGGTACTTATCATTGAATGCTTTGGTCTTATCTTTGTAGATGCGTGAACCCTCGAATGCTTCATTTCTTATCTCCTCCAACTCTTGAATCTCTAGCTTTCGGTGAACACCCGCTTCATTAATCTTCATGTTTAGCTTTTTGATAGCCCAGAAAGCTTTGTGTTCTAGTTCAACAGGGAGGTGACAAGCTTTTCCAAACACGAGTCTGTAAGGTGACATCCCAATTGGAGTTTTATATGCAGTGCGGTATGCCCAAAGAGCATCATCTAATCTCAAACTCCAATCTTTGCGGTTTGTGTTCACTGTTTTCTCAAGTATAGACTTGATTTCTCTGTTTGACACTTCAGCTTGTCCATCTGTTTGCGGGTGATAAGCCGTGGACACCCGATGTTGGACTCCATACTTCTTGAGAACCGATCCAAGAGTTTTGTTGCAGAAGTGTGTGCCTCTGTCACTGATCAAGGCTTTTGTAGTTCCAAACCTACATAAAATGTTATCCTTGACAAAATCTACAACAACTTTAGCATCATCAGTTCTTGTTACCTTTGCCTCTACCCATTTGGAAACATAGTCAACAACCAAAAGGATGTATAAATTCCCAAAAGATGAAGGAAAAGGACGCATAAAATCAATACCCCATATATCAAATATATCACAAACCAAGATAGGGGTCAAGGGCATTTGGTTTCGGGAACTCAAAGAACCTGCCATTTGACATCTCTCACAACTTTTACAGAAAGTGTAAGAGTCATGAAAGAGTCGGGGCCAATAAAATCCACAGTCTAAAATTTTCCGGGCAGTTCTTTGAGGACCAAAATGCCCTCCGCAAGCATAACTATGACAAAAGTTGAGGATAGATTGTACCTCATGTTCTTCAACACATCTTCTTATTACCTGATCTGTACAATGTTTCCAAAGGTACGGCTCATCCCAAATTTACCTTCTTGCATCTTTCTTGATCTTATCTCTCTGTGACCTCGTGAGATCGGGTGGGAATTTTCCCGTGACCATGAAGTTGCATATATCCGCATACCAAGGTGGTGTTTGGATATCAAACAAGTACTCGTCTGGGAATGCGTCATGAATGGGAGTCGCATCTTCGGGTTGGACTATTCGGCTCAAATGATCGACGACTAGGTTCTCTTTCCCGCTTTTATCTTTGATCTCAATATCGAACTCTTGCAAAAGCAGCATCCACCGTATTAACCTCAGCTTCAAATCTTTCTTTGTAAGTAAGTGCTTTATGGCTGCATGGTCCGAATATATGATCACTTTAGTTCCAAGAAGGTATTGCCGGAATTTCTCTAGTGCAAACACAATAGCAAGCAACTCCTTTTCTGTTGTGGTGTAGTTGCTTTGTGCACTATCCAAGGTCTTGGATGCATAGTAGATGACATGGTGGGCTCGGTCCACCTTTTGTCCCAAAACTGCCCCAACCGCGGTGTTGCTGGCATCGCACATGATCTCGAATGGAAGATCCCAATTTGGCGGTTGGATGATGGGGGCGGATGTCAACAAATCCTTCAAACGATCAAATGCACTTTTACATGCATCACCAAACTCAAAATCGGCCTCCTTTTGTAGAAGTTGACACATCGGCACCGTGATCTTGGAAAAATCCTTTATAAACCGCCGATAAAAACCTGCATGGCCAAGAAAAGAACGCACTTCCCGAACATTTGTCGGGTATGGTAAGCTCTTAATAACATCTGTTTTGGCCTTGTCAACTTCTAAACCTTTTTGTGACACCACATGTCCAAGTATCAAGCCCTTGTCAACCATAAAATGTCCAAGTATCAAGCCCTTTGTAAGATTTTGGTGAGATTTTGCAAACATTCATTAAAAGAATTTCCATAAACAGTAAAATCGTCCATGAAAACCTCTATGATATTTTCGACATATTCTGAAAATATGCTCACCATACATCTTTGGAAGGTCGCGGGTGCATTGCACAAGCCGAAGGGCATGCGTCTATACGCAAAGGTGCCGTAGGGACATGTGAATGTGGTTTTCTCTTGGTCTTCCGGGGCAACCAGAATTTGGTGAAAACCAGAAAAACCATCAAGGCAACAATAGTGGGATTTCCCGGCCAATCGTTCTAACATCTGATCGATGAATGGCAAAGGGAAGTGGTCTTTGCGGGTGGAAGCATTCAACTTCCTATAATCGATACAAACTCTCCACCCGTTTTGCACACGTGTGGGTACCAATTCCCCCTCGAAGTTTTTGACAACGGTGACTCCGGCTTTTTTCGGGACAACTTGCACGGGACTTACCCACTTACTATCAGAAATGGGGTAGATTACACCTGCATCCAAGTGCTTCATGATCTCTTTTTTAACCACCTCCATCATAGGTGGATTCAATCTCCTTTGGGCTTCACGGGTTGGCTTAAAGTCTTCTTCCATCAATATTTTATGCATGCATAATGATGGACTCAACCCCTTTATGTCCGCAATGGTCCAACCAATAGCCTCCTTGTACTTTTTCAAAATTCCAACCAACTTTTTTTCTTCTTCCTTTGCTAGCTTGGTTGAAATTATCACCGGTAATGTCTCTTCCTCTCCAAGATAGACATACTTGAGATGGTCAGGGAGAGTCTTCAAATCAAGACTTGGTGGGTGTACTATGGATGGAAGGAGTTTCGGATCGAGATTTTTGAGCTTCATGCGAGGTGGTTCAACTCTCAAAGGTTGTGCTTTTTCCAAGGAGTTGATTGCTTCAATCAACTCATCCTCCAACATATACTTATCAGCCAGATTCTTGATCCCTGCTTCATCAAAATGCTTGCTTAAGATGGTGGTTAGCGCATCTTGGCTTGACAACTCAAAACAATCATTAGTACATGAATCAATAACATCTATGAAGTTTAAAGAATGAATATCGCTAGGATAACGCATAGCTTCAAAGATATTAAAGTTGATCACCTCACCATCGAACTCCATAGACAAAGTACCATTTGCTACGTCTATTTTTGTTTTTGCGGTACTCATGAAGGGTCTCCCCAAAAGGATGGAGCTCGATTGTGGGGTGTTGTCATCACCCATATCCAAAACATAAAAGTCAACAGGAAATACAAGTTCATTGACTTGCACTAACACGTCCTCCAATACACATTTTGGGTGTACCAAAGACCGGTCGGCAAGTTGAATAATAACTCCGGTTTTTGATAAAGGTCCAATTCCCATTGTCTTATAGCTTGAATAGGGTAAGACATTAATTGATGCTCCAAGGTCTAGCATGGCGCGTGGTACAAAAAGGTTACCCATTTTACAAGGAACCGTGAAAACACCAGGGTCCTTGCATTTTTTTGGTAGCCGTTTTTGTAACACGGCTGAAATGTTTTCCCTTAATTTTACAGTTTGATTTCCTTTAAGCTGTTTCTTAGATGTGCAAAGTTCCTTAAGAAACTTAGCATATCTAGGAATCTGTGTAATAGCATCTAAAAGGGGGATATTGATTTCAACCTTTCGGAACATTTCCATGATTTCGTCATCTTCCCGTTCTCTCTTTGTACTTGTTAGCCTTGAAGGAAATGGAGCTGGTGTGACTTTCACTTCAGTCTCTCTTGGTTTCTTTGACTCGGAAGTATTTTTCCTTTCCTCTTCTTTGACAGCTTCTTCCACCTCAATCTCTTTCTCTTCCTCTTCTTCATCCGGCATCTTTGACAGCTTTTCCCACCTCTTAAGGTAATGGCACATGCATTGTGTTTTGGGTTCTTCTCGGTTTGAGATGGTAGCTTGCCTTGTGATTCCATCTTACTCACGGATTGAGCAAGTTGTGAAACTTGTTGCTCCAAGCTTTTTATGCTTGCTTTCGTTTCTTGTTGGAAGCTTTGAGTGCTAGTGGCAAGGCTCTTGACAATATCTTCTAGTGACATGCTTGATGAACCCGCTTGTGGAGGTGGTTGTGGTGGATGCCTTGGCTAGAAATTTTGAGGTTGAAAAGGTGGTCTTTGTTGATTTTGAGGAAATGGTGGTCTTTGTTGGTATTGATGTGGTTGATTTGGTTGATAATTTCCCTGTTGATTTCCTCCCCAAGCTTGATTGTTGTTCCATCTTTGGTCATTTCGTGAGTGCTCAAATCCCCTTTGGTTTGACCCAGAATATCCTCCTAACGCATTTGCTTCTGCATAATCCTCGTCTTGAAGTTGTGGGCACATATCGGTTGGGTGCCCCACTTGAGTGCAAATACCGCACAGGCGGGGTGTGGGCTGCACACCTTTGTCTTTGGCTAGCATCATAACCACTTTAGTAAGCTCGGACAATTGAGCTTCAATTTGAGGAGTTTGGACTTCCTTTACACCTCGGGGTGCATCCGTGTACCATTCTTCATCATGACTTGAGTGTTTAGAATCTTCAGCCATGTTTTTGATCAAGTTGCGGATTTCAGTGGGAGTCTTGTCGGGTAAAGATCCGCCACTGGAGGCATTAAGAAGCCTTCTTTCCAATGAAGTCATGCCTTCAATGAAATACTGGAGGAGCTGGTATTCGGTGATTCCATGCTTTGGGCATCGGTCACAAAGTTTCTTGAACCTTTCCCAATATGTGTGAAAAGCTTCTCTCTTGTGTTGCTTGATTCCAATGATTTACCTCCGTAGGGCTGAAGCTTTCATCTCGGGAAAGTACTTATCCAAAAACAACTTTGCAAGATCTACCCAAGTAGTTACCGTCCCCGGTGGGAGGTCATAAAGCCAGTCTTTGGCTGCATCTTGCACTGCGAAGGGGAATGCCCTAAGCTTGATTTGATCCTCCGTGACATTGTGTGGTTTCATGCCCACACATACACCATGGAACTCAGTGAGGAACTTGTGAGGATCTTCATTTTCCAAACCTCTAAAGGTAGGGAGTAGGTGGATGAGTCCGGATTTAAGTTCAAGATTTATGGCTGCTGGATATGTGATGCAAAGAGGTTGTTGAGTAACCTCTTGCCTCGACCATTGACGAAGAGTTTGCTCGGGTGGTGGGTTTGGAGGTGGATTCCCTCCATGGTTATCTCCCATGTTATGAGTAGGAATTGAGGTTTCTGTGGGTGTAGTGTTTGGGATGTTATGAGTAGGTGAAGAGAGTGGGGTGGTATTTATGGGTGAGGATGGTTGAGATGATGATGAGGGGTTTTCTGTTTCGGATGCGGACACACTTGAGAGGGGTATATCCTCCCAAATGTTGATGACCGGAGGGGTAGATGATGAAGAAGTTCCGGAAACCGGTTACCTCTTACGAAGATTTTTTTGCTTCCGTAGCTTCTTTGAAGTCTTCTCTATCTCCGAGTCAATTGGCAATGGTGTACCTGTACGGAAAGATCTAGGCATAAACAATTAGTAACACCGTGTCCCCGGCAACGGCGCCAATTTGTTAGGCGTGTCAAACCCAAAAAAAATAATAGGGGTACAACAGACTCCAAATACACTGCTTTAATGGACTAAAAAGGTAGTACAAGGCAAGCAGGGTCGAACCACAGAGACACGGGATAAAAGTCTATACCTCTTTGCGTAAGGTACTTTGGTCACAAAGGGGAGTTTGTTTGCAAAGGTCAAATAATGAAAATAACAATCAACTTTGAAACATGCAGAAAATGAAATAGATTTGTAAACAAGTTGTAAAAGTGCTTCCAGTTCTAGTTCTCAATGTTATTGTTCAACTTGATTATGACTTGATGTAATTCAAGATTGCTATTCTAAGTTGGTACTGAAAGATATTAACACCCTCTAACACCTCTCGCTTGCCAAATTATCTAACCAAAATACGCTCTTTGACTAGACCTAACTTTACTAATTCAACCTAAACACGCTCTTAGATTGTATTGAAAAACTGCATTAAGTTTTATAGAAGCTTCCCAACAATGTTCATTTCTTCTCATACGCTCGGAAGTGTGAAAACATGTGATATATGTTTTACAATAAGAAAACTTATTGCTTGTTACCAATTATTAACTTAATAGAACGATTAGGTACCCTAAAAGTTAATTAACTGCACAAAAATTCAATTCATGAAAGTGGCCAATCAAACACAAATCAAATTTAAGGTTTCTAGTTTAAACAAAAACATAAATCACTAGAATAGAATCAAAAATCAAACATCAAATCATATGCTTCAAGTCAAGCAATCAACATGTTTTGAACAAGAACTAGAAACTAGGGTTTCTTAGCCACACATGACTAAGAACAAATCACAAGAACAAAAGATGGAAAAATGTGTGATTACAACTTACAAAATGCTAGAAATAATGTTTCCAAATGATGATAGATCAATCCCTTGCAATAACCTTCGAATTCCCTTCTCAAAATATGCTTTGATATGTTGTGTGTGTCCCCAAATGACCCAATTTCCCGTAATATGAAAAATAGAAAAACTGCCAAAAGTTAGTTTTCTTGGGTCGAACACGGCCCGTGTTCAGCATAGGGCAAAAAGGACACGGCCCGTGTTCAGCTTGGTCAACAACTTTCCTTTTTGGTCAACACGGCCCGTGTTGATTTTGCAGTGTAAATCCAACACGGCCCGTGTACCCTTCTAACTCCGACTCCCAACTTGATTTTTTCAACTTTTTCGTTCTTCGCCCGATCATCCCGAAATCTTTACCAATGCTTCCCGGCACCTCCCAAAGCGCATTCCAAGCTCCGGTGTACCTGAAAAAGACATGAAAGTGTTCAAATAAGGTTGTTCTAGAGACTAACATGAATATGATGAAATGCAAGAAAAGGAAGAACAATTTTGTGTATTAAACTGTAATCCACTATATTAAGTTGTGAATTCACAACATTTTACTGTGAATTTTTTTATAAATTTTGTGTTAAAATATAAATGATTTATATATGAATTTTTGTATTAATGTTCTTGTGAATATATTTATTATTTTTGTTATATAAGTACGTAAGAATGCATTAGTTTTTATAATTGTCTTGTATTAAATTTAAAATGAATGAATTAATAGGCTTATTAAATTATGAATATATTATTTAACCTCTCATTGCATGACTTTATATATACAGATACGATTTTCAAGGAAGGATGGTCGTGACACTGGCACATGTGATTAGTGGAGGAGTGTGGTGGTGGTGGTGATGGTAGAGTTTGAGTGTGACTTCTTTGAAATTCTGAATTAGTATAAAAATAGATTGTATTAAGTTGTGAATTTTGTATATTAAACTGTAAATGGACTGTAAAAAGTTGTATTTTACATATATTTTGTGTTAAATATGGAATCAATGTATAAATGAAAATATTAGACTAAAAAAATTACGATTTTGTCCTTTTCTTACCAAAAAGACAAATATTATGATTTTAACATATTTAGTAATATTCACAATACATATTTACTTATGAATTGAGGTTCTTAGGGTTTTTAATATTTTGTGGTTCTCATTTGAACCATTATATATATATATATATATATATATATATATATATATATATATATATATATATTTGAATGACAAAAAAATTATTAGAAAGACCCACCTACCAAGAAACTAGTCGGGAACAAAATACATCCCATAATAGCAAGTTATGGGTTTTGATGCCACTCACCCTAATTAATGTCTTTGTTAGATCTAACATTACTCCAAAAGAAAAAGTGAGTAACTATGCTATAAAAAAAATCGCCGCTCTAGGTTTTACAACTCCAAATAACTGATAATTCTTGAAATACCAAATATGCCCCCAAAAAACATAAAACATTTGTTATAGACAGTTCTTCGCGACTCCTAGGAAGCGAAGAACTATGAACCAAACCAACTAATCTGCATAGGAAGATAAGAAAAAAAAAATTAATTCCCCACCACCTACTATACGTTGAAGGTATTCTAGCCACCGCTTCATTAGACTTGCTTTTACAATAAATTATAACATCCTTATCCGTAGAGTTTGTGACAAGCGACCTTGGCAGTTGTACCACTTCCTTGGGACATTGGCTACACACTCCGACAAAGATCTATTACTCTCTCATTCATGGTATACCAAGGATATTTTTGGCACACATTAGCATGATAGATTGCAACCTCTTGATCACTCTGATGAACATGAGGCACAAACTTAGCATGATCAATGACTTCCTCGTTTCGAATCCTATTCTATATCGGAATCTTATTGGTGCTATCCAATTTTAACATTTACACGACCAGAATAACATATAAGAACCAACAAGTGTTTTTATTTATACTCACTTCCCATGAGTCTCATTTTACTTTCTCAAACACATATGATGTTCATTTCGGCTTATTCACACGCCTTAATGAATGGGCGGATTCCCAAAGATAAACATCTGGGTACTGTATTTTCTTGGGCAACAACTTGGTATCATGGTCCTTTAAATGTCAACCATGATTCCCAATAGCCACATTATGAAATTAAATATCATGATGTAGCCAAAGCTGGATGTCTATATAAATTACTAGTTAAACTCCACATACCAATTAGACGGTCCATGATGTATGCTATGACCATTTATATGTGAATTGCGATCTACATCTCTCGAAATTATGTTCAACATTAATAGACCAATCACATGAACACAGATGTCCATTTTGTATATGAAAAAGTTCGAGTAAGTACCTTTCACGTACTTCACATATCAGTCGAGTATCAATATGTATATATCTTCATCATAGACATATCATACCACTTGTTTACCAAATTTCGATTCAGTTTAAACGTTCTACTTTGTACCACTCAAACTCTAGGAGCGCAATAAAAACAACCGATCACTTGTTCCATTATTTATAGATATGATTTTGTAGATCCGGACATTTTTTATATGGGTAAGTAATAAAAACAACCGATGACTTGTTCCATTATTTATAGATATGATTTTGTAGATCCGGACATTTTTTATATGGATAAGTTTAATATATGGATATCTTACACTAACATGGTGATAGACTTTTAACCCGACCAAAGTTAGGAAAATACTTTTTTTTTCTTTCGAATTCTTTAAATCATCATATCTAATAAGTGTCTTCGTGCTTTATTATCAACTTTTATTGGATACTTTGTTTCACGACCACATCTTTTTTTAATCCATCAGCAAATACAAAACTTTGCTGACACTAAAGCAAGACCTTTTAATATATTTCTTAGTTCCTTTTGTTTAGATATAATAAGAAGTTTAAAATATCTGATCAAGATTGTTTCAACTAATCAAAGTATGTGTTACGAAACTCCATTGTTTTCTTAGCTGAAACACACACACTAAATACTAATGTTACTCGTAAACATAAACATGTCAGATCTGTTAGGTGTCATGAGTTCTACCCGGCCACTGCTCAATTTCGTTTTACAACCATATATATATATATATATATATATATATATATATATATATATATATATATATATATATATATATATATATATATATATATATATATATATATATATATATAGGGTGAGGTTCAATAGAGAACCATAATTAACCAAGGAACCAAAGAACCAATCTTTTTTTCAA